>NC_137655.1:21382673-21982673 GCF_963422515.1 Blennius ocellaris | reverse complement strand
ATGCTGGGGGTGATTGCACAGATGTAGTCACTTCTCTCAGGGGGTGGGGGTGGGGGGTGGGGGGGGGTAGGGTTGCATGGGAAACTCTTAATCTTATCTATCTGCGTCTGTTCCTACTTCTCTACGTCTTTCAGTTTCCCTTTATCCTCCCTTGCCAGGCTTTTTCACAAACGCACACGAATAATCTCGCTCCCTCGCACACGACGAACACAAACGCACCACACCACGCTGTACACTCTCCTCTGCAAACACTATCGCAGCCTCATCTCGTCCTCCACTGTATCTCACACATGCCTCTACTTTCTCACGGAGCTCCATGTCACCTCTGTGTTGCTTCTATCACTCAATATGAATTTGTCACATTGAGGGGCCTGTCACCACAAGCCTCGCCAGTGCTGATGAATTAGCAGCAGCAACACTATGTGTATTTGATTACTTTGTTTTTACTCCAAAAGCTGCGTCTTGCGGATACATTTAATGTATTTCTATGTCCACTGCAAGTTCTTCACACCGACCATGCGAAATATAATCAAGCTACCTCCTGCGAGCTTTTTCATGGTCCACATACCGTATGAGTGCTCTCTGGTCTGACGTACCTAGAAATAAAGAAGTAGTCTTGTTATGGTGAAGCTGTTGCTAGGTTACTGAGGCTCTGTGTTACTGCCACAGCTGTGTGTGCAGTGGGTGCAGACCACTTGGTAATCATGATGAATTAGTGGTCCCGTATTATCGGTTTTCATTCATAACGTATCAATAATATCTTGAGCTCGAACACGTTGAGAAGTTGCGTGCGATATTGTGATGAGCCTGAGAGCGTCTACGCATGATGGATTTGAAAAATACTGGCAGCTGATAACCCATCGGGTTATCTGAGGTCTTGTGTTTGTTGGCGGCGAAGGTGCTTTGTGTTGATAAGAAATGAATCTGTCTCCCTGCATCGGAGGGCTTGACAAAGAGAGCATCAGGTGGTTACCTTCTGGGTGTCCTGCTCTCAAATGTGTCTCAAGGGTTTTGAGAGCTGGGCTGCTGCACCGCTCCCTAATACCTGGGGTTTGAAATCATCCTCCTTGTAGTGATGTCAGTCACAGACAGGATGTGAGCACTGCAGCCCACACAGCTTTGAAGTGCACCGAGATCCAATCTTGCCCTAACAGACTGAGCTTCCCTTTAGATGGCAGACGCAGACAGACAGTTTAGGCTGCTGCCGAAATGTGGTCTTCATTTGGGTGGCGTCGGGCCAAGGGCTTGCTGGAAATGGTCTGCCTCGTTAGACTATTCGCCTGCAAGGGGCTGGAAAATCTGCCCCGCTAACCAGTATCCCCTAATAAAGACAATGGCATGAGGACAGAGGCAAGCGGGCGGGTCGAGCGTATCTTTATATGTGTGTCAGCGTGTGTGCGTTTAAGAATGTGTACATGTGTGTTTCTGTCAAAATGATGGTGGGGGTGGCATACGTTTTCCATTTCTGGTTGCTGAGATGTTTGAAAAGCTGACCCTGAAATGCAACCAAGTTTCTGTTTTGCATTCTTGTGTAACACAACACACTTCTTTGTTTTAACCTCTCTACACAAGCATTTCCTTGCTTTTATCCTTAACAGAAGTAGCCAAAAGAAACAGGCTTTCAGGATCGGGCCATATCGCAAAATTTTCACATATTGCAATTGAATTGGCTCAAAAAGCTTGTGAATTAACATTAACATTAACACACTTTTATAAAACAAAAATATAAAATCTGAGAATTCCCTATATTAGCTAACATGCTCACTTTGTCAATCACGTCTCTCTTTGGGTAAGGAGATGTAATGTTTTAGAAAAAATTATGTAATAAAGAATTCTAAGAAAAATTTGTTTTTCTTTTCCTAATATGAACAGAACATGCGATCCAAAGGAAACCACATTTAGCATCTTGTTTTTTACTTTGCTTTCTCTGAGTCGCTATAATTATGTTTCATTATGGCAACCAGCTGTAGCTGTAACCTGTATTTTTGGTTGTCTAATCTGAAAACTAGACCTCTTGATGATGCAGTTAACCTGACAATTTGTTGGTCACTTTGCACAAAGTTTCTTAGTTACATTCGATCAAATTACCAATGAGAATTCTTTATAATTTAAACATAACAAATTTGACCAAACATCTTCTTTTGCAATTGCGGTTAACGTTTAGTTACATAATATGCTATTCCTTAAAATCTAATTAGAAATTGTTCTACAATAGCTACCACTTTGGAACTTGTTTTTACTGTGCACCGTCATTAAACATCATCTACATCATTGTCAAGTATAAGGCCTGCAACAGGCTCCAATTTGGCCAAATGGTAAAAATTCCAAAGAAAACACTGATTTTGAAAAACAAATGTCTTCGGTGTAGTGGACACAACAAAATACTGAGAGCTGAGCTGAGATCAGTGACGCTGCCATGAAAGAGAGTGACCAAATGCAATAATTACAAGACAAGTTGTTTGATTATGTTTCTGTATTTTGCACCAGAAAGTATCATTAAAAATGTCTTTAAGTTACAATTGTAGTCATTTTCAGTAGTCGTTGTTTGATTTGGCCAAAACATGGACATTTTCATCATGTATATTCTGTGCCACAATGATGAAACACCTTTAAATGTAATGATTATTATGGCACTATTTTACTGGTCCGGCCAAATCAAGATGAAATTGGGGTATATGTGGCCCCTGAACTAAAATGAGTTTGACACCTCTGATCTATGTTATTAATTATTTGAATCAACCAATCAAGAGTTAAAGACATTGTGTTTTCTTATTTAATTGAATATCCTTTCAGTTGGCACATCACATATATTTCCCCTCTTTTTTTTAGGAGTTAACTACATGAACTGACTATGAAACACAGTATTTCCAAAACACGGAGGTGAGCTTTAGTAAGTCTAATGGCTTCAAAGCCTTTAGGCCGTGTAGCTCCAGGCAGACTGTGACACTCACTTCTCATACAGCAAACGGAAACAGAGCGATCGTGTGCAAAAGGCTGCTGGATGGTCGCCTAAGGCTGTGTCAAAAGAGGCTATAACAGGAGCTGATGCGAGGAAACTGCGATGACATTTAACCTCACAAACAGACATATTGACTGTTTCTGTTCATCATTTTTCTCTTGACATGCTTTCCATGGAAAATGCGATTGCTTAAGATTTCCATACAACTATGCACACTATTGGATAAGAATTTGGACGGTCTGAAAAATAACACTATGGCAAAATGTAGATTTTTTTTTTTTTTACATGGATGTTCAAGTTAGACTCAAAAGTGAAATAGATGTTTATGGTGGATGTGAGACTTCTAACTGTGCGTGAGACAATGTTCACACTAAAATTCCAAAGACTACACTCATCTGCATGATGTATTTCTGAAAGATGAAATACTTTTGTTATTTCTATTTGTTTGTTTTGAAGTAATGTTGACAGATTAATTTACTGAATCATAATGGATCCCTGGTGCAGTGGTCGCACGTCACTCACATGTAGAATATCCCTCTTCTCAGTTTAGGGACCATTCTTTTTTTTTTTTCATTTGCAACAATAAATAAATATACCTATCGCAACCGCCCCACCCAAAATGTTGCAACAAAAACAGAAAATAAAAACCACAAACAAGTAAGCAATAGTTCCGAATATGTAGTTGATTAAAAGGTTCTGCATTTGAATGAATTTATCTTGCTGCTGTTTTATTGTAGGGTATAGCTTTGTATTGTTTCAGATCTATTCTCTATGAAGTTTGCATGTTGTACGTATGCATAGAAGACATAGAAGCCCCCTCAAGCCTTAACAGAGTTAAAGAGGGTATACAAGATTCATTAGGGAGTAATTCAATCACCCCAGTGGACAATAGGTAACTGTTTATGCATCAATGTGACCCACAGACTATTTTCTCAAATGTTCCTGGTAAGTGTTACATGATCTATATTTCAGACTTTAGTTAAACTGCAACTGCTCACATCCTGCGTGAACACAGACCACGAAAACAGCTTCACACACTTCTCATGCTCCCCCTCATCCATAGAGTCAGACTTTTATGTATTAGTGGACCAATAACTCCTCATTTGCACATCAAAACGGCCTGTAGCAATAAGCCAGGATGAGAGGTTTTGCAGAGGTCGGATCAGCTGATTAGCACTGGATGTTTCATTTATGCTTGTCAGGGTCTGGTTTATGAACTGATTTGTTGCTTCTAGCTCACGTCTAGACTCCACTGATGAACCAATTGACCCCTACCTTACACTCCTTACTATCACTCTGGCTCCTCGTGACAGTTTCCACTGAGCGTTGTCCTATTATTGACTTTGATAGACCTAATTGTATACATGTGTCTTTATGAAAAGAGATTAGTTCTCTCGACGAAATGTGCATTGTTGCTCTGATTCTTTGAGGGAAACCTCAAAGTCTTTTCCACTTGATTTAACTTTATAACTACGAGCTATAAATGGTAAATCCCTCTCGGGAAGGGTCTCTGAGCTTTACTGCTAATAAAACGAAATAGTTCATTTAGATGAAGAAAATGCGATGATATCGTCATCTTAGGAAAATAAGTGTGATCATCCTTTTCTTTCTTTTCTTCTTCTTCCCCCAAAAAAACTGTTAAAAGTTTGATGTCTGTAAAAAGCAATTTTTTTCGTGTCAATCAAATGTCGTCCAAGAAAAAAGTAGTTTCTCAAATGAGGTGTGGCCAAGACTGAAAATACAGGGTGGGTGGTAAAGCATAAACCAGCCCTCAACACATTGTGAGTCTTGACCTGACACCAGCGACCCCAAGCTGAACCCCACTGAGGACCAGGGGTCATCATGGGGCATATTTCATGGGGCAGGGTTTGTTTTCCTACACAGAAAGGGTTAAACACCATGAAGCCATTATTTGATTCATGGGGTCGTAACATTTCCTGTAGGCTGAAAACGAGTACACAAGTCTGGAGTAAAAATAGTAGGCTACTACATAAAAGAACACACGCACGCACACACACACACACACACACACACACACACACACACACACACACACACACACTCAAACCAGTCAGAAACATTCGTAATTCACCACAGATCGACTCGGTCGGCATTACATAAGAAGAAAGAAATGCGAGTCTCAAAAACAAAAGTGAGGGTGAATATTCACAGTGGAGAACAGTTTTTTTTTTTTTCGCGACTGCTGCAGCTGCTGTTGGTGTGTGCGAAGCGTTTCCCTTCGTCTTTGACGAGCCTCCCCTGTTTGATTAGCAGCGATCCTGATGTGCTCGCTCCCCGATGGCCTTCACTGTGACTCGCACTCAGAAAGGCTCCACTGTGTGAGGATCCGCCGCATTCTCTCGCACTGAACACAACGAGCGGGAATGAGCCACATCACACACAGCCTGCTTAGTTTGGCATCGCGAGAACGACGGTGACATGAGGGAGCAGGGTCAAAGTTTGGGTGTACGTGGAGACAAATAGTAGCGGGGGTGAGTGTCCTTTTTCTCCACCGTGTATGTTCTCCATTATCTTTTCCAAGTAAACAGGTTCCTGAAACTTGTGCAGACAGACGGGGCGGTTGTGTTACAGTCTGCTCGGCGTTAAGTGAAAGATGTGTTGAGGGATACACTGAGCCACCAGCGTTGGCCTTAGGAGGCCCATCGCTGAGAGACAGAGAGACACAGAGACACAGAGAGAGAGACGGTCAGGAAATTGAGCCCATATGATGTTTTTCCACCGTCACAAAGGAGATTTAGGAGAGATACAAGGGGGAGCCAAGAGAGCTGCGTTCGTGTGGGAGTCATGGAAAACAGGAAAACGACAGAGAGAGAGACAGAGAGAGAGAGAGAGAGAGAGAGAGAGCGAGCGAGTGAGCAACCCACGCCAAGAGAAGAGAAAGATTGAAAGGAGGCGAGTGTGAGAGACATTATCTTTACTCCTGCTCGTGACATCATGCTGAGTGGAGTTCATGGGAGGAGTAGAACGCTTGAATGAACATACGGAAATTAGCCGCCTCTTTCTTCTCCCTCTGTTTAAATGTCATCACAACTTTATCACGCCGCATTATTGCTCCTCAAGCTGAATATTTCCACCAAAGCAATGATCCTTCATGACAATTCCCCAATTCATCATTTTTAGGGCTGAATGGTTGGAGGGAGTTCACATTATTGGAATTTTGAAGACATTTTTAGATTTGGTCTCAACAATTCACTGCTTGTAGTATAATGTTGGCTTTCTCTGGTGCAACTGCTCTAGTTTCTTTCAAAAACATTTTAGATTGATTGGTTGCTCTGTTCACAAATGTCTATTATGCGTGAATGTGTGTTTGCACTTTGATAGATTGTGACCTGTGTACCCTGCCGTCACCCATTGTTGGATGAGATTAGCTTCAGTGTCCATTAAGATGTAAAAAGTTGTATAGACGATGGTTGGATCGACATTTTTGTATTATTTTAGACATTTGTTTTCAGCAGTTCCTCCATTTGAGTTCAGGTTTGGAGCATTTCTTTATGGCCTTTGCTTGGTTTATTCTGCTCCAGGTACTCCGGTTTCCTCCTAAAAACATGCACTTAAGCTTAATTGGTTGCTCAGCTCATAAATTGCCCCATGGTCACAATGTGAGCGGGTGTGGTTGTTTGTCTCTGTGTGTTTGCTCTGTGACTGACTGGTGATCTGTCCAGGGTGTAACCTGCCTTCGTATAGAGGATAATGTGGTATAAAAGATGGACGGATGGTTGCATGTATAATCATGTATGACGTATTTTGAATAAGATAATTCATCGTCAGTTTGGATCAGCTCCAGAATTCGGATGGACAGGTTTCAGCAACGAGTTTCATCTTTCCTGTGTGTCATGTATGTGTGGATGGATTTTTTTTTAAAACTCACTGAGACATAACAAGAATGTTTCTCTCACTTCCACAGTCACCAAAGGTGCGCCCTTATTCTGCAATGGACGGCGTCCCCTTCTTCCTCAGCAGAGTTAAACCTGAACCCCCAGAAGACCTGCTCGCTCACGACCTGCACTTCCACACGCAGACTGAGCCCGTCGACCTGTCAATCAACAAGCCCCGCCCTTCCTCCTCGTCCACCACAACTTCTTCATTGTCCCCTCTCAGATCCGCCTTCTCTCCGTCCTCTTTATCGTCGTCGTCGTCGTCCTCCTCCTCTCCATCGGTCATCACCTCAGCCTCATCGGTGCTCACGCCAGGCCCTCTGGTCGCCCCGGGAGCAGGGGTGAGAGGTCAGCCCTATTTGCACATCCTGCACTCTGTGCCACCGCCTCCATCCAGTCCTCTGAGCCTGCCAGGAGCAGGGAAGCTAACCAGCCATGTTCATCGCATCCCGGTTGTGGTGCAGTCACTGCCCCTCATGTACACCACTGCCGTCCGTTCACCCTCCAGCCTCAACAACGCCATCATGCTACCTCTGCTGGACGAGGCCAAAAGCCAGGGCAAAGGTGAGTCCCCGCTCTCACAGCTTCCCCCATCTCCATGTGGAGACCCTTTTCTATTTTGGGATTAAGATTTAACCTCTTTCATTGCGGTCTGGAGGAAACACTATAACTGTGCTGATTTAATAACCGAGCAAGTGTTAATTTGCAATTCAGATCTTATTAAGGTTCAAAACAGGGTGCATCGAAATCTCATAAACCGATGCTTCATTCATAGACGGAAGCAGACGGAAAATAAGATGATAAAAGTAAAACATTTTACCGTTTCATGAAAACAAGGAATTCAGTTAGACGTGTATGAAAAGTTGCGACGGGTTTATTATGAAGCATCTCGTGTTTGTGTGGTCAAATGTTTTAGAAGACATATGGCGTCCTTAGATACATTTTTAACACGAGCACTGAAGTACTTGCAAATTGCTTGAAAATCTGTGATAACAGACAATGATTTTTGGAAGAGTTTTGGAGCCCAAGCTGTGATTTCCCAGTACATAATTATTTGGCGCCTCCGGGCCTGCAGATTACAAGATTCAGATTTAACTCTTGACCTTGTCACGTGTGTACAAAGAGATATTCAATTCCTCTAAATGTGTTTGATGATATAATGTACTTTAGTAAGATCTTTAAAATCTCTCCAATTTCTTCAGTTGAGGAACATTTTTATCTTAAGTTACCTTCCTGATATTGCTTAACACACGAACACAACACTGTTATGTTTGAACATTGATGCCTTTCCAAAAGGCTTATGGTATTGGCCTGTCGCCAATTAACCTTATTGGTTACACAATGCTCGTTCAACAGTTTATTTTAACCATATCACTGCCATTCAATTTTGAAAGGACTCTAATATTTCCCTAATATAGTAAACTGCTGCACTTTCAACATCTCATATTTGTTATATTTATATAAAATGTATATTTCAAGTAATTGCTCTATCGCGCACGGCTTTTTGAAATATAGTCTTCTTTTTGGTGTGCTTTATAGCATAAACAAATTGATTTGGCCATCCTCCATAGAAAGGTGCTCCACCTTTTATAAAATAGTTCATTAGAAATAAATTGTTCTCCATGAAATACTTAAAACAGACAGATATTTTTAACTAGTCAGCCATCACAGTGCACTTCAACTCGTACTGTTACTAACAGGTGAAAACGAAGTGCCATAAAACTTTCATTGGGAACCATTACAGAAAATGAAGTGGCAAATAAAAGCTCTGTGCACTCTGCATGTTTTAATGGATATCTTCAAAAAAGACATGAAATATTATGATTGTTAAAGTTAGGCACTTTGTGTTTGTCTGTATTTGTAACATCAAAGTAATTCAGATAAGATTTTAAGCCAATTACTGAAGAAAACGCAGAAATTCCAACTGTTTCCATGACTTTTTCTAGTCACTGGATATAATTTCCCCTCATCTTATTCAGCTTCTTTTGTTGGATGATAAACTATGAGCGACATAAACAGACATTAAGCAGCTTTGACTTGGCTGCCGTACTCTTCCGAACCTATAGGAGACATCCTTGTGACATGCTGTGTATAGGAGTGAACTGTTGACCCAGATGTTCTGTACTGTCTTGAGTCAAAGAATGTGCAGACACAGTGCTGTGAATGCAGGCTGTCTGTGCACATGCTCTCAGAGATAGCTTAAAGCTTCACCATGCCCCCCCTTCAGAGTAAGATAAGGTTTACAGATTGTGCCGTAATGGACTCTTGTGGAAGTATATTTTCCTCTATCAAGGAACAAACATCTGGGGTAGTTTGACTATTAGTCCTCTCTGGCCTTGCTGTGACTGTGTTATTGGTTTTCTCTGGGTGTGGTTTTACTGCCAACCACTGGAAAGGAGCCTACAGTAGGTGTTTCTGGCCAAGTTGGAGCTGCACACAGGGCAACTGTTGGCTGTACAAAAAAAAAGGTGCTTTTCTTAAGCTCACTCACAAACCTTTGCATGTCTCCGACATACAAACAAACAAATAGAGATGTGCAATTAGAGCATGCTCTCTGGAATGGGTGGGGTTGTCCTCAGAGATGGGTGTTTTAAGTGCTACATGTCTGCTCCCAGTGAGAGGAGAGGAAAGAAGGAAGGACAGGAAAAACAAGACTTGCATAAGAGGGCGTGGATGGATATTGAAGATGGGTGGCACTTAAACAAACACATAGACACGGCCCATGTTCTACCAACTCTGAAGGCACCAAACCCAAAGGGAACAGGCTGCATAAAAGTGCTAAATGTTGGGTGTGGTGGATCCAGTTACTTTTAATGAGATAGCAACCCGAAGACAAACAGAACATTTAAGGAGTGATTTATCTTAAAGTGCAACAAGATAGATATTTCTTTTTGGACGTGGCATGTTTCTTAGTCCTGCACTATCTACTCCCATCAGACATAACATTGTGACCCCTGCCTGACCCATCCAACCATGGTGAGGTTTTCACAGATTTAACATTTTGGTCCAGCACATAAAAAAAATAAAAAAAATCACTCAGTTTCACTGAATTCTGGAGAGTTTGATCCTAAATCCACACCTCAAACTAGTTGTTGTGTTCTTCAAACCATCACCTGAACCATTTTGCTCTGTGGCGGGACTCCATCCTGCAGGAAAGCGTGTAAACAATCTGCAACAGTGCTTTTGGCAGGTGGTTTGTGTCTAATAGGCACCCACATGCATTGTTAGACTGGAGGCTGTTCAAATGATCAGGCTCTTTCCACTGACCTGCCTCCTCCTTGTTGTACATCCTGGTTCGATGGTTCCCTGAGATAGGTGACACACACACACACACACACACACACACACACACACACACACACACACACACACACACACACACACACACACCCAGTCACCCACGTGATCGAAAACGTGATTCACCAAACCAGACTAACTTCTTTCATTGCCCTGTGGTCCAGTTTTGTTCATCCTGGGGCTGGACAGGACTCTGACTGCTTCGCAGCCACATGTGCAAGAATTTGTGTTTGTAATTTGTCAACTTTCTGCCATAAATAGTAATAACCTCTGGTGACTTTTATGCAGCGGTTTGGGACAAAGCAGTTTAACTTTTGGACTTGAACTCGGGGCGCCTGTATCAGTATGCCCCTCAACGAACCTTGGTCACCTATGGTACCATCGCTGATTTATTCTTTTGTGAGACACAAACCATTCTAAACCCCAGTGGAGCAAACGCAGACTCAGTCATCTATCCATTATAATCTGGTCTGTCAAATTAAATCAAATCTTTATATGCTTCCTTTTTCTTTCCCCCCGCCTTCTTTTTCGTCAACTTTGAGAACTAAATGTCCACTTGCTTGGTAACATTTCCCGGCCTCCAACAGGTGCCAGGATAAAGAGATCATCAGTGTCAGTCAGTTCACCTGCCTGGATATAATGTTATGGCTAATCAGCATCCCTTTTCTCTTTCCACTGCTTCTATTCTATGGTAGGCAAATGAAAGAGCTGTTGACATTCAGCAAACCTCCAACTGAACCACTTTCCGCCCATGAGAAGTTTCGTGTGCCTATTGAAGTTCCTAACACAGATACAAAAACACTCCAGTCCTCAAACACGCAAACACATACCAACTCTCCCATGCGAGCGCACACCCATAAACACATACAAACAGGTTGGCCATCCTCTTTAAGAGAGGGCGGGTACCCTTTCTTTCACTGCTGTCTCCCTGTCTCCGGCAGAAGGTTACCATGGAAACAGGGCTTGACTGGAAACAACAGGAGAGAAAGAAAGAAATCCAGTGCTCTGCCCACCTCTCCACCACTCTTCCTTTGTGTCCCTTGTTCAAAATACCCTCTTTCTCAACACACGATGCATTTGGAGCTAATTACAGGTTTTCCATAGGGTAGGCGAGCTGGTGGCCAGTCTACATTTTGCTACTACACGGCAACAATGGAAACATTTAAAAGCAAAAGCTCCAGCAGAGTTGCAGCATTATTTCTGCCCCCCTCCCTCCAGTAATAACACCATGTCTGCTCCTAACTCTAGACCATTATTATGGGCCATTATGGCCACAGTCTCAGCTGAGAGAGCAGAGGAGGTGAAGTCCTGATAGCTTATAAAAGCACTCGGCTTACAGTAGATGGGGATGTTGCAGACCTGAGAGGAAAATGCCGTTATATCTCAGTATGTCCAGTCTTCGGAAAAAGAAGAATAGCCATGTAATCATAGCTATGTTGCTTCTATATGGTCTATTCTTTATTTCGTTTTCTTAAATACTGAATTATCTAATAAACCAATGTGTGTTGTCAGTACATTTTCTTTGTCTCCAGCAGGTTTTCATATCATTTTTTTTACTCCTTTCTCGAGTTGTTCAGGATGTTCACAGTCTGTGTCCATGGAGACAGCAAAGACAGAACGGCTGCAGGCTCAGGCAATATATCTGGAGAGTTGTCCAAAAGACAATAGCCACAACTTGTGTCGAAGATGAAACTTCGTTGAGTATCTTAGGAAACAAAAATTAATCCACTCACTCACAAAGGTATATTTGCTCATCAACCATGTTTTAGTGAAGACTGTTTTATTTAGTTTAATATGAAGTCAATTCCTATAATAAATCCAGTGTACTGCTCTTTTTTAAGCGGTTCATGTACCTAGTTTGTCTTTAAATGAAATAATTATTTTGCAGATATGCTGAGCCAGAGTTTCACTAATGCATGAACGTGCACTTTCACACTTAACAAAATCTATTTTTACACAAACTCACCTGACCGGGCAGTTCTCCACCCACCTTTGTTTCTCTATAGTTCAGGGCTGACAAAAACTTTTGGTGACTTCGTGTCCCTTTGCTCCTCTGTGAGTGTGCAGTTACTGGATATGATGTCATGACTCATTGTCGTTTGTGCCAAGATGTTCTCAGGACTGTCAATCAAACTGAATAACCACATACAGAGATGAATGAATGACAGTTTGTGACAGGGCTAGATTCCTGATGGCGAGGCAAAAACATTATAAAATCCTCCTGGGAGGAATTTTATGAAGTGTTAATTACGAGGAGGTAATCATTTGATAACCATTAGACACACTCTCCAGCACACATAATGTGATATGCCTTATAAGTTTACTGCAGCAGCTCCAGTGTCATGTGCCTGACTCCCATGTCTGTGTCCCATCCTCGCAGCACACACAGACCCCAACGGCCTGTCACCAAGGCAGATCAAAAGTGACAGTGATGACGATGACCTGCCAAACGTGACCTTGGACAGTGTTAATGAGACCGGCTCCACTGCGCTGTCTATAGCCCGCGCTGTTCAAGAGTGAGTATCCTAATCTCTACATGTGTCTGGGAAATGTCTGTGCTGACTTTTTCTACGTTGACGTAAAAAACCTCTCAGAAACAATGTGTGTCTATTTATAGCAGTTTTATCAGTTACGTTTAAAAAAACTGTGGGGAGAGCACCAGCAAGCGAATGTATTAACTTCCTATAAATTGTTTAATTTGTTATTATTAGGATAACAAGTTTGTGTTCGTAACATTTCCTCATATCATAACTCAACTAAACGGTAAATATTTGGTTATTACAATTTATATGCAAAACGGATTTGACTTATATAGCACTTTTCCACAGCTTGAGCATTCCCGAAGTGCTTTACATTGTTAATCACATTCAGCCATTCACACACACGCCATGCAAGGCGCTCGGTCCAGCTCAAGGGCACTAAAGAGTATTCTCTTTAAATTTTAATCATATTCATTGCAGTTTTTCTTTCGTTCAATTCATCATTTCATTGCTTATCATTCCCATTAAGAGTAGGTTTAACATGAACAATTACGTTTTCCAGAGGTCCACAAACATGTTCCGATCCCCTTCATCAGAGCATTTTATCAGACCTGCTGTAAAGCTAAACATTATGCATTTTTGCTCCAGCACACTCGGTTGTGTTTGTGTGGGTGCGCATCTATATGCCTGTATGCATATGGCTCACATATACTTCGTGCCCCGTTCAGCCTACAGACATCAAACTCCTGTGGTGCCAGTCCATCTGGGTTGCATTGAGAAGACTTCCCCTCCAGTGGATGACAGCTTACAGTATGTTGATCAGACGTAGCAAATCAGATGCAGGAAAACATTTGGCTCGGCCCTGTCCTCCTTCTACACTGCCCATAAAACCCAGAACAGTCATAGCTACCGGCCTGGCCAGACTCAAGTTAATACCCAAAGGACTTTTATTTAGACTAACTGTAAGGAAAATATTCCAGGACTCTGTGAGAATCCTGCTAATGATGTAGCCACATTAACGAGGCTGACGAAAGTTGAACTCCTTGCATGTGTTTTGGCAGTAATGCTCCAGCTAACATTGTCACAGTGGACAATTGTATTGTTTGTCTGTTTGTTTATTTTTTAAGGTAATTAGTTGTTGTACTGGCACTTGTCAGCTGTTAATGAAAAAAAATAATAAAAAGAAGCAATGTTCCTATGCTAATTCGGTAGAATGGGAAGGGGTTGCCATGTTTCAGACACATATACACAGTCACTGGAGGTCTCAGGTTTCGGTGCAGGTTATTGAAAGGGACAGGCGTGCCCCAGAGTGCCACACGTGGGTACCGGGTGGTCAGAGGAGAACAGAGGTTGGCAGGACCCAACCTTTCACTGCCCAAGCTTTCACTATGGAGATAAATCACCAGCCAGGCTTAGCAATGCCCTGCCAGGGCCTGCCCACACACTCACGTCTCTGTGTGCAAAGTGCAGACTGTGCTGTGTGGAAGCTGTGCTCCAGTGTGCATGCTGTGCATGCGACTGTGCATGTGAAAGAAGTATGTGTGCAAGTCTGTAAGTATTAATCCACCGGTGTATGCCTGTTTGTACTGTATGCATGCACGTGTTCCCGCACAGTGGACAGAACAGCTGGTTCCAGAAGGAGGTCAGCCATTGTCAACAGGAACACAGACTTGCATGTTTGTCTGTGAAAAACAAAGCAGTCTGTAGTCTTCTTGAGTTACACGCTGGTTTGGCCGCGAAGAGGAAGAATGTGCATTCTGTATTGACACAAACACATGCACTCTATGGACATCTGCACTGCAACAGAAGCCGACTTATAAACATGTCAGTCCACTGTGTTGCTATATTTCTTTTCTTTTCATTAAAATGTGTACACTGTGAGTGTTGAAAGAACCGCTTTATATAATTTGGCAGCGCATTTACACAAGCAGTCATCCAGAGCAGCACAGAGGAGTGTATGGGCGGAGGATGGGAGTGCCTGCAGCCTCCAATCCAGGTATCCATATATAAATAAATGAGTGAAAGGAGAGTTAGAGAGTGTGTGTGTGTGTGTGTGTGTGTGTGTGTGTGTGTGTGTGTGTGTGTGTGTGTGTGTGTGTGTGTGTGTGTGTGTGTGTGTGTGTGTGTGTGTGTGTGTGTGTGTGTGTGTGTGTGTGTGTGTGTGTGTGTGTGTGTGTGTGTGTGTGTGTGTGTGTGTGTGTGTGTGTGTATCATGTGCTTCTTGGGCAGCCTCCTCCATATTCATGCGTTTCCCTGGGGACCTGTGGATAGGCTATTGTGGGAGAGTGCGATTGAAAAAGAGGAAGGCGGTGAGAGGGATAGGTGTGTGCGTCTGTGTGTGTGTGCGTGCGTGCATGTCTGTGCTGGGGGCAGGGGCTTGTGTTGGAAGGGTTGTCTCTGCTGAAGTCTGGCTGGTCCCCAAGGGCCCCGGGGCCACAGAGCAGAACAGGTGGAGGGAGGGCAGGAGGGCGAGGTGAGAGGTGGTATCTTCGGACAGGTACAGGAATGCCCAGTGGGTAGTCTCTCTCTCACACACACACACACACACACACACACACACACACACACACACACACACACACACACACACACACACACACACACACACACACACACACACACACACACACACACACACACACACACACACACACACACACACACACTGTCTTGATAATTCCATTATTGCCGAGGGTCTGTTTGAGCAGGCAGAGCCACCATTGTGCTGAAACCAGTGTTGTGACCCCGGTGCCATCAGAGAAATGTGTATTGTATTTGTACTGTGGGAAATCCCAGTTACAGGGGGACGCACACTCGCTCCCCGCCCGCTTCCCTGTCCTTCTCTCGCACTTGCGGTGAGCGGTGGATGAAGAGCGGATTAAAAGCAGGGAAAGAAAGGAACTGAAACCGAGGTCAACTCCGTTTGAAATCGTTCTCATCTGTACTTCCTATTTGCCTTTGCTACTTTTAGGAGACACAAACACTCTTTCATGCCGCCTATAATGTCGCGGTGACTCAGGGTTCAAGGGAGTGTGAGTTCGCCTCTGGCCTCTCATGAGGAAATACAACACACTCATTGTCACCCACAAACTACAACACAGTGAGCTTTGGCCTCACAGATGTAAAGAGTTACTGTTAGTGCTTTTTATATCTGCTTACTTCTTTTTGCATCCTCAGTCTCGTCCCTCTAAATGAGACTTTTCTATCATCTTCATGTCGAAGCCTACCTGAAACGTGAACCAGCTGATCCCGACACAGACGTTGGCTGGCTGAGACAGCTGTGAATTTATACACACAGTCACTCTGCTGATATAAATAGAAGTTTACTTTTTAGCATCTTCTGAGATGAGCAGGACAGACTGACAGATTTGATCATGGAACAGTATTTAGCTGCAGTCAAGACATGAAAATATAAACCTGGAGATTCCTAAAACGTCTCAATTACGTAGTTTGACATATTTTGACGTAATCAATGTTTTTAGGGAGAAACCAACAATGAACAATAAAGTGAAACCTTAAAAATATGGATTTACCGATATTCTCATTCAATCGTAACAACAAAATCATTCACAATATTTAGAAACTCCCAGAAAGGAGATAAATAGAACAGTAGACAGTAGTAGACAGTGATATTAAAATACTACCAGATATTAAACGTTACGGTTATCTTAGGGAAAAAGATGCAGAAGCACTCACTTGCTCTCTAAGCATAAAATCCAAATAAATTCCGGTTTCCTCTGGGTTACTATAGTCTGGAAATTATATTTTGTATTATCCAAGTAAATTGATGAAATAAAATATTGAAACCGTCTCTCAGCTGGCATTGTTTCTCATTTAAACTGGAGGGCGGTTGCCTCTGGTGCTCTGGAGCTCTGTGTGTGTTTGAATCTACTCCAGTTTCCTCCCACAGTCCGAAAAACTGCATTTGAGCTGAATTGCTTACTCTGAATTCCCCATAGACGTGAACGTGTGTGAAGCTTTACCCCGTGAAGCTTTACCCCTTCACCCGTTGTTAGCCGGGTTCAGCGGCCCTGTGCCAGATGGAGTGATGTAGAAGACGGAGGGTGTCACTCACCATAGATGTGAGTGTACGCGATTGTCCGTCTCTATTTCTATAAAAAGTTTCTGCGAGGTCATTCAAAGCAATGATGTAATCCATGTAATTCATAACACATGGCGTTCAAGTCGAGTTCTTATAGCGCAGACTTGCAGCATAGACTCAGAAATTAAATGTTCCATTTTATTCATCTTGCCGCTTTAATTCACTTCTCTATCCTGCTTTTTTTTTATTCTGTCACTTTTATGGTGATATTTCAATTACTCACACTGCATTTTCTTACTTTTCTTTTGTGGCTTGATTTTCTCGCCGGGTCCATTAAAATGTCGTCTGAGTGGACTGAGATATCCATCAATGTTAAAGCTTTGTTTCGATGGTGAGTGTCGAGGCATGTAACGACTCTTCGCATGTTGAGGACCGGTGTTTTTCTCGCTTTGTAGAATTTTTACGAAAACCCCCGAATGCTCATAAATACCCGTAACTGATTAAAGCAGGAATCTGTCCCTGAGCTCCTGAAATGGAACCTTAATGACGACGGGATTATCACCAGCAGTGGGGAAAGCAGGTGAATCACATTGATATTTTATGATGTTGCTTGTTCTTTGTTTTAGAAGCTGTTGGATTCATTTCACGATGATGAAGTTAGTCCACGTAAACACCCCCGTCACCAAGTGCTTCCACTGGCTCTGCTCGACACACACAAACACGCACACACACACGTAACGAATCCCTCAGTCTCATTACGAATTTTAGATTTTTTTTAACCTATGACTCTGCTTTGACATCACGTTGCAGCGTGGTATTTCTGGTGCTTGCTGAGCGAGCGCTATACAGTGGGAGAACAACAAAGGGAGAAATGAGAGGGGAGTCAGAGTTCACTTCATATCTGACCCGTGTGCTCATTTCCTGTACAGCTTCAGATTGGCGGCAGGCCAAGAGTAACAGGTGATCTGCATGTATGAGTGTTTTTCTGCGTGTGTGAGGTTTTTTAGTTTTTTTATTACACTCCTGGCGGAGGTATATATATATGTGTGTGTGTGAGACTTGATCATGAGTGTGAAGTGTGTTTGAGTCTGCTTTTAACAAATGGTAAGAGACAGACAGGATGTGGGCTGTGTGTGTGTGTGTGTGTGTGTGTCTGGCTGGGCCTGCTATTCTTTCACAGCCCTCTAACTTCCTGCAGTGTCCCCCTTCACCCCTGTTACCTGCTTCTCACAGTGAAAAGCGTCACTGCTGCTCCGGAGTCCAGCTAGATATACCCCACGGTGTTTACTCCTCCTCCGTTTTTGTCAACAGAGACCTTCTTGTTTTCCGTCCTTGCCTTATCTCCCTTTTCTCTGCCAGTTTGCTGAGTGTGAGTGTGGCAGTCATGAGTTGATCGCTGTGGAGAAGGTGCCCGTTGGTACAATCACGGGTGAGACGTGAACTGCTGACCCGGGACCACAGCACTTTGCTCCTGCTCATTTCCTCTGTGTCTGTGCACCACAGTGTATTTGGTAAAGAGATGTGAAAGTGCCTTTGATTCACTGAAGATATGACACAGACACACACACACACACACACACACACACACACACACACACACACACACACACACACACACACACACACACACGCACACACACACGCACACGGGCGCACGCACGCACACACGCACGCACGCACACACACATATTATACAATCACCTTTGATATTGATTACCTATTGTAGAGGAAATGTCATGATTAATTGATGATGCCAAAAAAAAAATAATTTACCTCACTGGACAACATGGAGAAAATAACACTCCTTTATTCCTCAACGTTTGATTGATGAAATTATTGGAGCAAAAAGAATATCAGCCTTCTTACTTCATCGGCTTCCTTGGCGGTTGTATACAGCAGAGTCGCACTGCCACCTGCTGGTGAGGCTGCAGTTCTGTTGCCTTACATGAAACATCCGTCCATCCATCCGTCCATCCAAAGTCCTTACTTGTCTTTAAATGGATGTGTTTGGACCAGCAGAGATAACTTATACACTGACCTTTATCATTTAAAGTATTTTCCGTGACTGTCACCAGTGTATAGTCAGTCAACATAATTAAAGTTTTTAGATGACAATAAATAATATGACTTATGTTTCTTCATTACGTTGAGCATATCTTGTGTGCAAGGTGGAACTGCCGTGATAACTGAATTCCCTTCTTATCTTATCTTATGTTTGTTATTAGTCTTACCCCTCACCATACTTCTCAGATGCCATAATGAACAGTTGCGATGAACTCTGTCTGCAGTGACTACACTACTAGCAATGTGTACTGATTTGACCAACATGCAACACGACATTTTCCCAATACACCCTGTAGTGCTGATTAAAAAAGCAAAAAAATAAACCTACTAAGCACTGACCCAATCAGCCTTGGTTACTGGACCCCACAGTGTAAATTGTAGGACTTGTTCTTGTCTATTCTCTGTTCACTTTTTATATTTGACAATTGGCAAATAACACACTCTTGCTTCAGTGCAACAAACTGGCAGAAAGTGGATTTACTCAAAAAGCAAATAAAATGGAGAGACAGACGTTTGCAAAATGGTGAAACAAAATACAGTGAATGTGGTCTTTACTGCTTCATTCAATTGTTCAGGAAAGTTAGTTTGTTAATAAAGTTGCCCTATAAAGCAAAATTGATTCAGCAGTTTCACATTCCTATCGAAAGGCACATGCATTAAGGAAAGTATGGCTTTTAGCAGTGAGCTGTTCGATATGCAGCCAATTCATTATCACCAGTTAAACTAGCATGCGTGTGTTTGCAGGGTAAGGAAAAGTGCTCAGTGTGAACTGAAGCCATGCAGGTTTAGAAAAACCACACACACTCCAGAGGACCACCAGGTCTGAACACTGGAACATTCCTGCTTAGAGGCAGAATTCAAAGCCCCTGCACCACTTAGTTAAAGATTAGTTTTCTATATTACTTTATGCCAGCACACCTTGGAGGGAACACCAGTGCATCATGGGACAATCCCACATAGACTGGTAAAAAAATATTCTACTTGATATACTTTTGAAAAGGCAACTTTTTGCATAATTTATATGTCGATCAAGTAAGATTGTTCTTTTTAACTAATTATTGTATTATCATTTTTACATGAACATGAACTTTTCCAGTCGCGGGATCCTTAAATTATCTGACTAAACTGGAGTGTATGTTTAATAGATTGATCATCGTTCATCTTGCACTAATACACCAATGTTCCTCTCCTCTTTATATGTCTTCATTCTGTCACCCTGTGGCGCTTGGGAACGCTAATGGCTTCTGGGTATTGTAGTATTTAGTGTTTTAGTCGTGTGGGTGAATTTAAACAGATTGGCTCACATAATTTACATTATTCATATTCTGGTTGGCGGGGGGGGGTCAGTTTCTTGTATTTTGAACAAATATTTTTAACTTCTGCTGCTGCTTCTTAAGGATTTATTTATTTTTTTTAAGTGGCACACTAATAACAAAATAGATTATTTCCACAGTCTCACGCTCTGTTGGTTCCCGTTTGTCCCTCCTGCAGCTCCATGTCCCCGTTCAGTATTGACAGCATACGGCGCCCCCGGAGGTCAGAGTCCCCCGATTCCAAAAAGAGAAGAATCCACAGATGTGACTTTGAGGGCTGCAATAAGGTGTACACCAAAAGCTCACATTTAAAAGCACACCGGAGGACACATACAGGTCAGTGAGCCTGTGTGTTTACCTGCTTTCACTGCATTATGCCTTTTGTCTTTTCAAGTCTTAAGTGGGATGACATTTACCTGTTTGTGTTACTCGGTGGAATGTTCCTGCAAATGTGTAACCCTGGTGATGTGTGTGTTCTGGTCACACTGGAAATTACTTCAGAGTCAGACACTGGACAGAGGAACTGGTGTAGTTAAAATTTAACCTGTTTCATAACAAGAAAACATTGACACCAGACGAACATGATTAAATAAAACAAAACCAAAAAAAACCCCCAAAACCCCAAGGAGAATTTCATTTGTTTGATGTTCAAACATTCGTAAAGATTCTGTACTATACATTTTCATCGTTTTTCTTATCGAGCTGATAAGTGATTCATACCTGAGAATCAATTAAATCCTTGCATATGCACGTATTTAAACACACTTACCTACTTAATATGATTTCAAAAAGCCCAAAGATCAATACAATGATTGTCAACTTACTATACATATCATATATTCTATAACATATTAAGTTCTTACTTGGTTCTCAGTTCTGTCATCACTACCATCTGTTCAGAAACACTCACAAAGCAACATTTTGACTTATTTTAAGGCCTAAATGTGAATCTGGATTTAAACTTTCTATTATTAGTCATGGAAACTGTAACTACAGGCCAAGAGTCATATGGCTCTTTAGATGATTTATGTTCTGCTGTATGTCGCCGTTATAGAGAGCTGTAAAGATGACAGTTGTAAAACTCTGCTACCAGATAAGACCTGATGCATTACTCGGTTTACAGTGAATCAAAAATGAAAGTGTGCACTTGAATCACACAACAAGCCTCCCTTTTAAATGAAGGAACATTAAGTGTGCATCTGACTGCACTGTAGAAGGAATTCACCACCATGTTTGCAGGTTTGGTGGTGTTGCCAATAGAAATGTTGTAAATTACAGCCAAAGATGCTTCTAATTTATACTATTTGAGCAAGGAAACTTTTCATTTAATCACTTATTTTATATGATATGTGTTTAGTAATTCTGATGAATGGAAAAAAAAATGTATATGATTATCTTGTCATGTTGTAAAAAAAAAAAAAGATAAACAGACCTTGTGCCCATTTCAGCTATGAGTGATGCATCATGGGAGCATTCGGTCAGATTAAAGGCACAGTACAGATATTACAGGCCGATGTAATCAGATTACAGAAGTGAGGAAAGTTAAGGGCAGAAAAAAACATTTTTGAAAACAATGATGTTATATTTTATTAAACACAAGAAATATCACTTTTAATCATAAATATATGTTTCCTATGCAATACTGGGATTTTTTCATTTTTAATACAAAAAGGACTCTTTTTGAAAAGAAACGCAGATGAAGGGTTCTGGACCCGTTTTTGTCATGAGGATTTGTTAAATAATTATGAAAATCATAATAAAATGATACAATATGTTCATCCATTCTCTTTATAAAAAAAAAGAATGTAATGCATAATTTGCATTAAATGTATTTTTCAGGGGCAAAATGTTGATTAAAAGCTTCATATGCAAATATGCAAGTGTCTTAACTTCAAAATAGTAATCTTTTCACCGGAATTGTCCCACTAAACAAATTTGTTGTGATTGTTATGATGATTTAATTCATAAAAGCAATTACACATGTGCGCATCTATTGAGGTCAATACAGGTTATTATAAGTTCATATAGATATTCAAGCAGGATTGAAGTGAGAAAACGCTAAAGACTAAAACATGTTTCTGAGGTTCTCCCTAAATGTTTTCCTGCGCAGGGGAAAAGCCATACAAGTGCACCTGGGACGGCTGCACCTGGAAGTTCGCCCGCTCCGACGAGCTGACGAGGCATTACAGAAAACACACGGGGGTGAAGCCCTTCAAATGTGCAGACTGTGACCGCAGCTTCTCCAGATCTGACCACTTGGCCCTGCACCGACGGAGGCACATGCTGGTGTGAGGCAGGTGGAGGGCGAGGAAGAGGGAGGGAGGGAGATGGAGAGGGCGAGATGGAGAGAGTTGGGGGAGAGAGAGAAAGAGAGAGAGAGCGAAATGGGACACACACGCACGCATGCACACACACACACACGCATACACACACACACAGGCAGCCGGGGGAGCGGGATCTCCCTGTGAATGTTTTTCAGCTGGCTTGGACACACGCACACACGTACACACGCACGCACACACTCACACACACACACACACACACACACACACACACACACACACACACACACACACACACACACACACACACACACACACACACACCCTTCACGAGGAGCTGGGGAGACGGATGGACAAAAACAGGGTGATTCTGGATCCTCTCTGGGTTGGACAGAAAGACAACAGGATCTTTTATTGTCATTGTTTGGAGTATAATAGGGAACTGTCTTTTACAGCACTGTTCGTAAATGTGTTACTTTGATTTTTAAGATGAACTCGCACTCTTTATTTGGACAAAAAAAAAAAATGCAATTGCAACAGTCCTTTTTTTTTTTTGGTATCTTTCTTTTCATTATTGTTGAAACGGCTGATTTTCCAGCATTCATAATGTGAAAGACCTCATGGATGCACGAGAAGGAAGAAGTTAGACCTGGACCGGATCACAGGAAGAGGATTTAGGCGTTGTTGGAGTTTACGGGCAGTATTTTAATTTGTATTTTTATTTTGCTGTGGCTCCCTGTGAGTCTGATTGAAGACCAGCAGAGGGCGCCATTTAATCATAGATGGTTTCTTTCCCTCTGGAGTCTGCTGATAGATCAGAGGTGTCCCGTCTTCAGTGTCTACAAGAGGGCTGGACTTTCACTTTCCCCTCCATCTCCAGCAAGAAGTAAACATCAGTGACTCAAACAGCTGCAACCAGATTGGATCAACCTCATCGACACGTCAAATTGCTTTATTTTGAATGATGGAAACCGGACTTGCACATCATCACACCAGCAAAGGAAAAAAACTAAAAAACAACTCCATTTGTGATCCATTCACAAATCTCATCAGCGCTGTTCTTTATGTTGAGCCTCTTCAAACATTTTTCTTAAAAAGAAGAAATCTTTGGTGGATTTTGAGCTGTGATTAGCAATCAGTAAAGTGCAATCTTAAAGGATAAATATACTTTCTGTAAGACAATGTTTTCTTTATTGAATCTTTTCTTTTAAATGCCTGCTTATTGCTCATGTTTGAAAAATACAACCCCTCATGTACAGTGAACTTTGAAACAATCAGAGGAGATTTCCAGTATGTGAAGAAAAAAAAAATAAGAGGCACCTTACAGACTCACACTTTCAGTCTGTCCTAATGTATCTGTTATGTTTTGTTTTATTTTATTTTTAACCATCCAGCTCTATTTTCCTGTGTGTTGTGGTTTTTGCACAGCACGGCAGCACTTGACCGTAAGCCGAGGCTGATCCAGGCATCGTGGTACAAAACAGAAGAGCAATATATCTGGAACAAAGTGATGAGAAGAAACGCCAATCTCCCCTTTGTTCTGTTTGCTGATGTCAATATCCAAGGAGAAGTTTCTAGCCCGGCTGACTCCTCCCCTTGTACCACACATCCCCTCCTGACATCCCCATCCCAAGCTCCAGCACAGTCTCTCAAGTCTCAGCTATTGATTTTCCTCCATCACATTTTTTTTTTTTTCATTTTTGGTTTGCCTGAAAAAAACACACAGACACACACACACACACACACACACACACACACACACACACACACAAACACACACACACACACACACACACACACACACACACACACACACACACACACACACACACACACACACACCCACACACAGACAAAATCCACTTAAAAAGTGCTCACTTTCGGATTATATACGCTAGGATTTCAGTCTGATTTACCAGCGATTTGGTTCTTTAAACATGCAGGAATTGCACACATACTCGCTCACAACTCTGTATATAGAGTGAAAGTACATTTTAAATGCAGGTACTGGCAAAAAAAACAAAAAACAAAAACCTCTTAGAGATCATTGCTTAACCTCAATCAGCAAATTCAAATTAAAAATATCCTTTTATAGTCCCAGGAACAGACATGAATTATTTTTTATTTTTTTTGCAGATATGTCTAGTGCTCTTGATGCCGTGTAAAAGCTTCAGACATAAACTCGAAGCCCCGGGGCAACCCATGTTATCTGATAGTGTTGCCAAATGCATTTATTGGACCCAAGCCAGTAAAAAGAAAACGGTAACCTTTTTGATTATGGTACCTTGAAACACACACACACACACACACACACACACACACACACACACACACACTCACACACACACACACACACACACACACACACACACACACACACACACACACACACACACTTGAATTTAACAGTCTCACTTTCAGTAAAGTAGCCAAACCCATGAAGAAATGTCCCCTCACAGAGTGTGTCGCCCTCCCTGATCCGTAACACACCACGGTAATGTATGTAATCATTATTTATGTATATTATTTTGTGCACATGTCATAATGCCCAGTTGTATTATCATTTTGGCAAAAGCATATCAGCACCTTGTTTGTTTATCCGTATGATTTTTCGTTTCTTTCCTTTTTTTTTTTTTTTTTTTTCAAAAAAATATTTTATTTCAGATGTCAATTTATAAACAAATAATCGTCATCATATTTTATCAACCTTATAATGTATTAGAACATTTTATGATTGAGGGGCACTTGGTCATTGCATATAACTCTTTCTCTTCTGTAAAAAGGATCTTTTGAAATGTTGTAATATATGTGATAGTGAAGATGAAAAAAAAAAAACTTATTACAAAGTTTTACAGCCTGTATATACATTGGAAAAATAGGGCTTTTGATTAGTAGGTGCCGGAGATACATTTATACATGTAAAGTCTTTTTTCAGAGACTGTAATTTATCTAATTTGATATACAGTGAAATGGGGCTAATGGTATTTCATCATGTAAATTATCATATGTGATGTTATATAGCAGTTTTCTTTTTTTTTGGGGGGGGGGGGGGGGGGGGGGTTAAAAATTCACGATCAAATCATTTTCTTTTTTGTTGTTGTTTTTATTTCCAAGGCTGAACCAGTGTTGCTATAATCTACAAATTATTTATATACATTGACCATATAAAGGTACTCAATTCCCTGTGTTGCTATTTTGCTATTCCCGGACAAGAAATTCTCCCGATCAAGCACATATCAACAACACATGTACTCTTGTATTCAGTATGTGATGTTGCATGCCTTAAGACACCCGTTTTTAAAACGATTCAATTAGACTTGAAGACGGTGTTTCCATAGGACAGGGTGTATTGTATTTCCCTTCAGCATCTCTTTCCTCATTTTGAAGCATAATTTTGTTACGGTAACCAGGGTCAAAGTTATGCAATAATAATGAATAGTGCCTCATATCACAAACTTGTAATACAAACTGCTCTGTGCAGAGTTTCGATTTCAACACGTGTGCTCCAATTGAATTTCAAATAAGGAACCATGAATTTTTTGGATAAAGCACAGAAAAAGAAAAAAAAACAATATGCAAGTCGGACCTCTAATGTTGAACTTTTGTTTTGTTTTTTTTGCGTTTTTGGTTTTTTTCTTTTCTCGCACTGAGCCTTATACCGTTGTGTCAAATGCAGCATCCTCCCATAACACTCTAACAGGCTGTTTATAGCACACATTTATTACTTTGCTTGCAATAAGTCACTTCCTCCAAAGGGAATGAAACTGAGTTACAAGGGCCTCTCGACGTTTCAGCTTCAGCACATCAATTCGACATAGTGATTCCATGGAAGATAATGAGGAATCTTACTCACAGGAAAAACAACAAAACAAAACAAACAAACAAAAAAAAAGATCCTGTGGCTGGGATTCCTACTGAACAGTGACGCCTTTGTTAATGAAAAACTGATCTTACACTTTCTATCAGTTCGATATATATTTTACTTTCTGTGTAACATTTGCTTTTGATTTCCTGGTTTTGAAAAATTTTAAGTAGTGAAGCCAATGCCTATGTTTCAAGTTTGCTGATATTACGTACAGTAATCGTTGTTCCTGTATTTATGTAAAGTGAGTGTAGTGTAAATATATTCAGATCTTTTCATTCTTACCGTTTTGAGAAAATAAATGTGATATTGCTCAGCATTGCTTCAAAAAGGGAGATTCTGCTCACAGAATTCCACATCTGTAAAAGACAAATTTTTAATCCTGGTATTTTTCAAAAATTCAGAAAACAGGTGTCTTTTTCTTTTCCGTTACACTTTTCTTTTCTCCGAGAGTTGTTTAAGTATCCAGTCAGTGTTTTGCCTTTTTCTCTGTATTTTTCATATGGATGGAGCTGTGAAATTAAAATAAGTTCAAACATATACATGTATATTAATATGAATGGAGGCATGAAGGTTAATAAAGTTGCATTTTGTATGTAACAGACTGGGGATGGACCTGGTTGCTATCTATGACTGCGACGAATGGCATGTGGTTTCGATGTCCTTTAGACATCTGAGTCCTGTACACGCATTCACTGGCATTCAGAAACCTAATCTTGGTATTAGCCAAGCCATTTTAAATCATAGCTGATGTACGGTACAGTAGTTTGTACACAAAGTCCATCTGATCCCAACGGGAACATGACGGAAATCTTGTTCCACTCATTTTGATGTGTTGAGGTATATATATATATATATATATATATATATATATAAAAAATAAAAAGGTGCCTGAATTTACATGTTTAAGGTAACTGCACGTTGCTGTAACACAACCAGTTTGGGATTACTTTGTCATTGCTTCACCCTGTCTTGCTCCTTTAGCTCACTGTGGAAAATAATTTCATAATGACTGCCCGACTCAACATACTAGAATCAGTTGAAGTTTGACCATCACGATGCTGACAGCTCAAGTTAATGTATCCCAGAATAATCCGACCACGTGCAGACTTTTCAGGATATCCTGCAGCTGGGAACTGGGATTTTTTACCAGTTTGGATGTTCCCTTTTCAACATTAACAGCATTCACATGACAATAATGAAAAAAAATGGCCGCCGTCTGCAGAGTCCAGCAAAGAGACAAATAAGCTCAGCGTCAAATACATCAACCAAGAGGAGGATGAATTGAAGCCCAGGAGGTACAATTATTTTAACACATTTGCAGCATAGCCATTCATTTTCTCTCTCTTGTTAATATATCTGAATATAACCAGTTTGCTATAAAGCAAGAGTGTCAAACGTATGGTCTGCAGGCCTGAACTGGCCTGTCATCCAATCGGTTCCAACATGCCAAATGGCATTTAAATTACAAAATGTATCCCCCAAAAAGTTCAAATAAGATTTGTTCTGTTTCCATTGTATAGTATGTACAGTGGATAGCACAGTTTTAGTCAGAGAAGAATTCACAGCAGTAACTTTGATTGTTAGGGTTTGCTTAGAGGAGGACTCAGGATGCCAGTCGACACCATTGGTGGAACAGAAACTCGTTTTATTCCGGCACCAAAAAAACAAACAAAAAAACCCCAAACAACCAAAATCAGAAAGTCTTTGAGATCACTGGAGATCACGGTGGCACGAGGGACTGGAGAACTACCAACACAGACACACAACAGAAGATACCCTACATACTGTTTACCCACCAGGTGAAGACAATCACACACTCAGGCACAGGTGAAGCACATCAGAGCAGAAAACAAATCAGACACAGAGAGGGGAAGTCAAGGAGCCTGAAACCAGAGACAGTGTCAGAATGATTAAATAACACAAGAAACAAGAATCATGACCATGTTTGCCCAAGTCAAGCCCATATAAATTACTCACCACATGCGTGTTTTCCTATTCATAACCCATGCAGGTGTTAAATATTTATTTTCAGCCTCCAACCTTAGTAATCAGTCTGTTTGGTTAAAGTTGTATTTGCTCAAGTCTTCCCACCATGATTTGACCAAGTGGGCCCACTTTGGATTTCCCCATATTTATGTGTGTGTACTTCCTTGAACCCATGTAATCAGCAGATTTGGACCCTCAAATGAAGAACAAAGTCATAATGCTAAATTTGCAGTCATTTTTCATTTTATAAACTCAGGATCTGTGAAAAGATATCTCAATAGATGCAGACTTACTAAGTACTCATTCATCCATCACTAAATGTGAACATTTGGAGCTTTTTATTTATGGGTGAATGTGCACTAATTCTACTGGCCCGGCCAGTGTGCGGTCCCAAAGCTAAAGTAAGTCTGACACGCCTGCTTTATAGTGACAAACTGCAGTTTATTTCACGAAGGTGCAGAGATGGAGTGTCAATTATTTTTGTTTATGTGTACGTTCAAAGATAAGATGGAAGCAACGAATTTGAATGTTTTTAACTGTCATCCTGATTGATGTCAAATCTACTTCTGGGATCCCTTCAAAACCTCCCACTTTCCCAGCGGATGCATTCAGTCTGATCGTGTTCATTTTTACCAGTAGGCCAGGGAGCCACCTGCGTCTCTATGGCCACGTTTGGATCTTTAGCCGCTCTGTACGGCTCCCTGCAGCTTTCACAAAGTTCTATGTAAATAGGCATTTATTTAAATTCAATTTGCAGACTCATTCTCAAAGTAAGTTTATTTCTCCTGGTTAAAAAGGGTTTAAAATAAAAAGGATAAAATTGCCGAAATGGGGCAAAAAATATCTATTTGTGTCCTTGTCATTCTACAAACAATTTGTCATCCAGAACACATAGGTGCAGGAAATATCTGCATCTACATGGCACTATGAAAACAACTCAAAATCATGTAGCACATCTGCCAGACCTATAGGTGGCACTGTACCTCCGCCACAGACATACACCAACAACAGAGAAGAAGACATGGCCGATGATGTCATCATTTCAGCAAACGTGCATCTTGCCCATCCATATCAAGGCCACGTTGTACCTGAGTTTTTACAAAAAAACATATATTTCGTCATCTGTTTCCCAAATAAATCTTCATTGACACTGACCTGCATATATGCCTGGCTCAGAGCTACAATGAGCAGCCAAACCTGTAGGGGGCAGTGTAACGAGACGCATGAAGCCATGATAGTCAATCAGAATCCTTGAAAAAAAATGATGTCACTAATTGTGAAGTAAATATCCACCTACCCTCCTTTAGATGCAAAGAGACATAGAGTGCATCCGAATAGTCCCTCCTATCTCCTTTCATATCCACTTCTCCTTTACCCCAGAGGTGTTTAAATGGCGGCCATGATAAGGAGCGTTCAAATTCTTAATAAGCTCAGGAAAGGAGGTGCAATGCTTCCTTTATAACTGCCTTTAGCTGAGGAAACACTGATGCATCCTTTACCAAAACATGCTGCCCCACAATTCCTTGTGGCGACAACATTTAAAGGGAGCCACTCATCTGAGCTTTCAGGGAAACTCAGGATGACTCAATGCAGATCTTGTTAAATTACCAATGCAATAATCTGCCTTGAGTAACTTTAAATAATCTAAAACCCACAACTATGAACGTTGTGCTGTGTTTTAAAATGAACACAGTGAAGTCAAGTTTTTCTGCAGCCTATTCTCACTTTGATTGGTTATTTCTTCACCTGGCAGCCTCTTTTCCTTTGATTTACATTCAAACTTTGTGATATTTGTGATTATATCAGTGGTTAGAAGGGGAAAGTTTAGTAGATCATTTCACCATCAGATTATTATTATGCCACCTCGTGGAAGTGCAATCCGATTGTCACAACAACTTGAACGCCTTTCCATAACTCCTTTAGGAAGTCTCCTGACACCTTTCCTTAACCCCGTGACGTCATCCACTGGGTTTAGGAAAAGTGGATAGGAAAGGAGAAAGGAGGGGCTATTTGGAAGCTCCCTCAGAGTTTTTCCAGACCTCCACTGTGGGTTGTGAGTTTTAACGAATCCTCATTTGTGGTGGCTTGTAGTTGCGTTTATGTGTCAATGCACCTCCAAAATACAGGGAAATATCCCTGCATTTATTAAATACACGGGTACATGGAAACCTGGCCAGATATTTTCAAATGTCTCCACTCTGGAAGTCGTTCTCAAAACAACTGTATTGCACCCACTATGTAACTATACCGTTACATGAAATGGCTTTGTCATGTGGATAGGAGAAAATGATAAAGGCAAATTGACAAAAATGGCTAAAAATGACAAGATGAATGCCTAAAATTGTTTAAAAGAAAAAGGAATTAAAATGCCGACAATCCTATCCAGTTAACTATATAACGTGATTGAATTTATGTGGAAAAAAATATACATCACTTTATAGATGTTTCATCTTCATTTTAAAGGGTAAACTTATTTTACTGCTTTTGACAAATTTTATTTGGGGAAAAGAATCAAAAGCGGCTCTTTTGCTCATAAAGGTTGGAGATCTGTGGCTTTTATATGAGCGCACCATCACATAGAAGCCACGTTTCTAAGCAGCTACTTATTTTTGGCCAAAGAACATGAGTTCCGTACTTTTCAGTGACACAGATTGGTGTTATGCAATACCAGCAGGAGGTAGTATTTGAAGACCTGACATGCCCTCACGTGTGATTACACTTTATGAGAACTGGTTAAACGCCCTGCACATCCTGTACGGTACTATATTATAACCGGCGGTGGATGAATGTTTCTGTCAGGCAGAAAAAGGATTCAGATGATTACAATCAATTCCCAGTTCACTAAGCATTTTGGAGCGCAGTATATCACCTGCATGATTGATTACTGGCGACACAGTGTACTGAATAAGGCCAGGCTGTACAGTACGCAAAGTGCATCGGAGAGAGAGAGAGAGAGAGAGAAAAAAGAAATGCTCAGAGTAAATAAAAAGCCACCCCCAAAGGTAAGATCCTCGGCACTCGGGACAAGCTGAGACATCTTCTGTGGTCTGTGCCGGTTCCCTCACTGCCTTTCATCGGCACCTTTACTGTGACTCATGTCAGGGCCGCTTTCCAAGATTTGAACACAAACAAGAAGTCTTCCTCAAACACGGTGAATTTTGAACAAGCCTTCATCAAAACTTTGTGAATATTTCTCTAAATAGCTCTTTTCTCTTTCACTTTGATCCGTCAGAAATTCCTCTTTATGACAAGCCAGAAATGTTGGGAGATTCTGTACAAATGTTTACAAAAATCCACATAAAGATATTACCTAGTAGTGATTATAAAGCTCACATTTGACGTACTCGACATTAAAAGTAACATGAGTTGTCATTATGTGAAACATATTAGGGAATTTTGAAATGAAACAAAACAAAATACTTAATGGAAACAGCTGAAAGAAGAACTTGCAACAATCTCAGTTGTTTGTAAAAGATTGAGAGGCAGAGGGTTCTGTGGAAAACTGTGACTGACAGCTGTGAATACTAGTAAAGAGAAATATCCTCCATTCAATATAAATGTTGGGAAGCTTAGACGATTGTAAATTTGCTGTCAGAAGAGCATGAAATGGATCTGGAGAAATCTCTGAGCAAATGGAAAAACTGTCTTGAATTAGAATTAAACTGTGAAATTCTTCTTGGAAACGTGAAACATTGAATGTCGTCCTGTTGATCAGTTACAATTCTGCATCAAGCAAGAAATAAATATTACTCTCCGAAAAGTCCTCACCACCCTGACATTTGCAAAATGTTGTGACAAGAACGTGCATCACGATCATTAACTTTAAAACTCAGCATAATTGTTAATTAAAAGCAGGTATTTAAAACATGCTTTCATATAAACACTTAGTTTTAATGGGCTTTTTGAAGCCAAGTTAAGATGAGCTAAAATGAGCTAACATCCCTTATATTTAAATGTTAACATTCACCATTTGCTGTAGTTTAAATATAGACTGTTTGAGGGTTGCAAACCAATTACTGTACATTCAATGCATACATTTTACCATTATTTCTGAAATCGGTAACTTAAAATAAATCACGCCCTTCTTTTTATATGTGTAACTTACGGGTCTAATATCATGGTTCTTTAAAGCAGGGGTGTTCAACATGAGGCCTGTGGGCCAAAACTGGCCACAAGAGGCTCCAGTCCGGCCAAACCACCAAGCTAATTGTCATAACTTCAAACAAAACACTGAGTTGTGGACATTCTTAAATTAAATGCAGTGGACACAATACAGCACTGAGACCCAAACTGAGAGATCAGTGATGCTGCCTTGAAAGATAGAAAACGGGCGTTAGTCTCAGAGTCATGCTGTCAGGGTGAGTTTGTAAGAACATACATACAGTAATGCAGCCAGTATTAGGGAGGAGGGTTTTTTTTTTGGCATTCCACTGTATCGTGGCCCAGAACTTTTCATTAAAATTGGCTTTATGTTGAGAATTTAGTAATTATGCATAATATTTGTTTGGTTTTACAAAAATAGAAACATTTTCATTGCATCTACTCTGCACCACACAAAAAAAATCCTGTAATGTTTACATTTAAAGCTTATTATGGCACAATTTTACCTGTCCGACCCACTTGAGATGAAATTGATCGGCATATACCTGAACTAAAATGCGTTTGTCACCCCTGGTCTAAAGCACAGTGAAGTCAAATTCTACACTTTACACTCCTTATTCAGATTAAAAGCCATATTGTAATCACATTACCTCCACTGAGGTTCACTGAAAACAAAAAGTCAACAGTATCAATACTTTGAGATAGAGCGGCTTTTAAGAATTACATGAAAGTGGCCACAAGTCGCCACTCGCTGCACAGGGGAAGGCGAAGTTTACAACTGTTACGTTTTGAAGAACCAGACTGAACCAGGAAACGTTCGACACAAACTTTTATTTGCACTGTGAAGGTCACTTTCGCTAACTTTCACCAATTTAGGCTACATGTTTGAACTTGGACACAAAATATTCCTGTGTGTGTGTGTGTGTGTGTGTGTGTGTGTGTGTGATATTTTAACAGTATCACTCACTGTTACAACAGTGTAGACTAACAATGTTTCATAATTTAATCCTTGTTGGACTTCATCAAATAAAAAAAAAAAATAAACCGTCTACTTCTTTAAGAAAAGTTTAAAATCTTTGTACACCCCCGAAAAACATTCAATTGATTGTATCTTTAAGTTACAGATACGAAATATATATACAACTCGAATCACCGAGACTTTACAAAAATCAAGAGTTGATGTCCGTGTTAAAATGATAGATAGTTTTGGTCATGTGGTACAGATTGCCGAGTCGTGGAAATAAAGAGGGAGAGGCAACACACAGCCATTCAAACACATTTGACCTGATAAAAGACTTTTATCCCAGCAGAGTAGTTTGGTGTTGTTGTTTTTTTTTTCTCCAGCCATCCAAAGACAATGAAACAAAGGTTAAAGGCACTTCCAGAAGGTGTTCGACGATAAAGAACATTTTCTCAGACGCTCCTGAGCGGCAGGTGTTCAGTCCCCCCCCCAAAAAAGTTGGATTGCGTTTTTAAAAATATTCACATTTGCAACCTAAAAAAAGATTGATCAAGTTCGGATTTGTTCATCTTGGCAACGAAGAGGAGAGAGAAAATAACTCTGACCTTCTGCTGTAATGTCATGTTCCGGAGTGTTGTACGTTATGTTCATCGCTGTGAAATTACTGCAAGACTGCCGGGGGCCTGACGTCGCCACAGGGATGAAATAATAACTTGAATGAGTGAAAACAAGAAGAGACATTTGGATTCACCACCAGCACCTGCTTTGAGTCTGTGTTACATTTATCGAGCTGTCCGAATAAATGCCAGTAACGTCACGTGTCCGGTGTCCTCGTCTATCAGGGAAATGCTCAAAACGTACTTTAAACCATAGATCTGGCAGTGTTGAATTAGGAGCTCACTAACAGCTCAGTTTAATATGTGTCTCCACGACGACGCTCCATGTTACCTTCGCTGGCTCGAGCCACTTCCTTCCAGTGAACTGCTCAAATACATACTGAAGACAATAAATGCCCTGGTGAGAACATGAACACAAATTAATCTGCAGTCATCAATGGCCAGTTTTTTTGTTACTGAAAAATATCCCTCTTTTGAGTGAAAATAAGGCATTTTTTTTTTTTATTTTGTGATTTGTGGGTCAGCATCGAGTGAGTTTAAAAAATAAAATAAAAAAACCACCGTTTTTGATTAATTTATTTGCAGATATGCACGTGATGCTACTCTGTCCATGTTCAATGAAAGTGGAAAAAAAAGGCTGACGTTGTTTGAGAAGGGTGTTCCTAGCTCTGGTGCCTCTTCATGTGCAGGGCCAGGTGGTCGGAGCGGGAGAAGCAGCGGCTGCACACCGTACAGTGGAAAGGCTTTGCGCCGGTGTGTTTCCTGAAATGGCGCGTCAGCTCATCAGAACGAGCGAAGCGCCACTCACATCCCTCCCAGGAGCATTGGTACGGCTTCTCACCTTCAGCAGGAAGACAAGGCAAAGTGAGGAAACGGCAAGGAAATTGCTCTGCTCTCTTTTTATTTTTTTTTTGGGTGGGGGTGATAAATTCTCCTTGTTAAATAACATCAAATCAGGACAAAGGATATTTCTTTATTAATTTTAAATGAGGTGTATTAATACGTTTTGATGGTGAAGAAAAAAACCAACTGACGCTGCACCTCAACTGTGAGTCATTAATCACATTGTGTCCTGTCTGTCTCCCTGCCCCCTTTACAAGAGCTGCAGGGTTTATGTGATTTGACAGCAGTGAGATGTGGGCCAGGTCTGTCAGCAGACAGAATGCATCTGCATGCCAAGTGCATTTTCTTCTGCCTGGCAACATGACTGCTTTCACCCCAAAATAAAAAGTACCTGTGTGTGTCCGTAGATGGGCTTTCAGATGAGAAGACTTCGTGTAGACTTTCTTGCACCCTAAAAAAAAAAACGTATTGGTCACGTATTTTCAGTGTGTATATTGAAATAAAACTGTAGTTTGAATTCTGCCAACGGTTAAACTGAGCTTTACTGTTGTTGTGCAGGACAGGACAGGACAGGAGCCTCACCTGGGACGTCACAATGGTGAATCCTCCGTCTCTCCAGATCAGGATTGTTCCTCCGGTTATACCTCAGTGGAGCAGACTGGGCCAGCTCTGGGGACATTGGGCCGATACCGGGCGTTGTCTGAACTGGTCCGGATCCTGGACTTGGGGCGAATCCAGCAGGGGTATTTTGGTCTTGGCGTTTGATTGGAGCGACGCTGGACGTCTGTCCAAGATCGGTGGCGTTATTGGTCTGGAAAGTTAACTTGGAGGCGATGCTGGCTTCGTAGGAAGGAGGCGGGGAGAGGTTGTGAAGGACCTCCTTGCCCCTGTCGGGGCTGGGAGGCTCGGAGTTTGGTGGAGAAGGTGGCAGGTAGGTCGGCCTCAGGTGTTGGCCTAAATGCCGACTGAAGGGAAAACACTCGCCCTGCAAGCTGCCCGCTTGTTTGGCCGAACTTTGCATGGAGGCCACGTGGACGTTCCCGATGGGGAGGCTCAACGGAGCCATGGGGATGGAGTTCACCTGCGCTCCGTGGGCGAGCTGCTCCAAGTCCGAGTTCAAAAGCTGGAACAGGGGAATGTCCTGGAAATCTGGCATCTCCTGCTTGATGTAAAAGTTAGAACTGGTCGCGTCGGCCGCACTGAAAACCCCGGGGTATTCTGGGAGAGCCGGTGGCGGTGGTTGCGGCGGCGGTGCGCCGCCGCTCTGGCAGGTGGGATGCATGAGAGGGTGAGACGGCTCTGTTTTGATCTGTCTCATAGTCCTGCAGAGGCCGGGGTGCAGGTACGTGACATCAGGCAGAAGCAGGCTCATGTTGACGCTGTAAGGGGAGGCGAAATCCTCAGCGAACGGCGGCTCCAGGGGCAGAGCGCCATCCCTGCACAACATTTTGGGATTCACTACATCCTGTTGGTGTGGACACAGGTAGCTGTCCATCTCGGACTTACACTGCGGAGCAAAGCAGAGGGAACACATCAGGTCAGCCACAGGGTAAAGCTTGATCTCGGTTCTCACGTGGATGCTTGTTTTTTTTTTTTTTAATAGTTTGGATCCTTACTTTGAAGAAGAGGGGAGAGTCTAGATCCACCTTGAATTTATCATGCACCTCCCCCCGCCACCCCTACTGTGGCAGCACATCTTCATTTAAATATTAATTCCAATGACCACGCAGGAGTGCTTAATAATGCAGAGCCACAATCAGAATTCACCACCATTCCCCCGCAGATGCTAAGAAATGACAGGGCTGACAGAATAACAAACCTAAATGGGGGTTGAATAAATTTGAGGATGCTTTTTGGGGCCTGCTTGTGTGTGTACACACACTGCCACATCAAAGATGCACCCTACCCCTCCTCCTCCTCCTCCCCCTCCTCCCCCTTCTACACCACCACCCCCCCTCTATGAGCTTGCAGACGCCCTTCTGAAAGAGCTCCAGTCTGAGGCTGTTTCGAAATACACGTCTGAATTTAGCACATCCAGCTGCTCCTGCAGCGCCACGCATCTTCCTCACAAGTTTGCGAAGCGGCGCGCGCCGCTCCACATCCCGGCCATGCCAAGCAATTCACCCTTGAGTCAATGAAAGTCATCATCCCACCACATGCATTCAGGGCTCGCGATCTCACCCGCCACTTTGGACTGCGATCGATAGACTATCGGGATTAGATCACTCGGGAAATCATGCAAGTTTGTGCTTCGATCAGCAATATTCGAGATCCGTGCGTCAAACATCAGTAAACAACACTGACCGCGAGATGCCACAAAAACAACAAACAAACAAACATGCAATTTCCCTACCAAATTATAATCGTGGAAGGAGGGAGCTCCCGGGATGGCATCCTTAGTGTTACACGGCACTTGTCCGTGATCTTCAGCTCTCAGACCATCGGCTGTCAGTGTCGCGGCGGTTTTACGGAGAAACTGCGCGTCCTGCCCCGGAGCAACCCAAACATTATTCCTCACGGCAGCGGCCATAAAAGCAAAGATCCTCGACTATCCGCAAATCAAATAAATTTCGCATATGTGATCTTTTTCTTTTCTTTTCTTTTTTTCTTTTTTTTTCCGTTTCAAAACAATCTGCACGAGTAGAAGCGGCAGCTGTCAAACGCTCATTCTCCCTGTTTTGCGCCTGCTTGTCAAATTACGCAACGGCGTGATATCAGTGCGTCTGCAGGGCGGGGCGGAACAGGCACCAAATAAACAGGGCGAGCAGGCACTCCGGATGCACCTAGTGTAATGAATACTGTGGTTGTCTGGTGAGGCGGAATGTCTCAGGGTAGAAATAACGCCAAACGCGTCAGGATAAAAGAGTCGCCAACGGAAGATGAGGGTGTCCGGTGCTCGCAGCCTTAAATGATCAGTTTGTCCTCAGACCTTAGAATAAAGTGAGCAAAACAGATCTGTGAGTATCCGGGGTCACGCAGGGCATGCAGTGGTGGCCTCTTCAAATCAAAACACTTGTGACCTCTTAGCAGACATGGAACCTATTTACATGCTTTTCCCACAGTTTAGTTTCTTTCTTTCTTTTTTTTTTTTTGAGTTCCCAATAGACAAATGAACCCATTGGTTCCTCATGTGGCATGTTAAAAACGCCACTGCAGTGCAGCTGTCTGTCACGACTGCATATTTGATGGCAACATTCCTGAGCCAGCACACATATACAGTACTCCAGTGGAAGTTTCTGTCAAAATAGCTCAGCGTTACAAGCAAAACACCGCATATCGTAGAAGAACCAAAAGCGCAGGCCCGCTCGAAACAAACTCCACAACTCTGAAGATCACATCAAACAAATGATCAGCACAGCGGTTACTTTTTAATCAGACTAAATACTTTTAAATGATATGTGAGAATCTCTACTGAATTGACTGGAACACAGAAAAGAACTCAAAAGAAAAAATAATGAGTAATTATGTATTTACATCAATGGGACATTTTGAGGTGCTTGCATTTTAATGTGTATATATTTTCCAGTTATGTATTTTTATGTGTACGTAATATGATTTGCACCATGTAATCCATTTCACTACTTTTAAAATCAGTCACTACAGACAATGCCAACAATTTAATGTATTCAAACCTATTTATCAGAATTTTCATGGTAAATGTATTCATTCATTTCACTGAGAAAACTACTTAATTGTTTAAGTAATGTTTTGATCCAGATTCTTAAACTTAAAAACTGTGGTTCACAATTAAATTAATACATGAGTACATGAGTATTCTTTAAACAGCAGTACATTTAATCCTAAATGAGTAGGATCTCAGCCTGTAACAGCACATATTTCCAGTACTTTCTCCACCTCTGCTACTTGACTGATGTATTTTTACATACCTATTGAGGTGACCTTGGAGGAACTTTGACATGAGATGTTTTTGTTTCTTATTTCTTTTGCTTCTGCGCAGCAATAAAAGAGAATTGGTAATCCAGGCTCGAGCCCTCCTGAGATCACAGTGGCAGGAGCTTTATAACGCAGCTTAACAAAACTGAATTGACTTGTCAGTGTTCAGGTATTTTTTTCCTCTCCACACGGTTGTACGAAGTATTAACCAGCCTGTACCTCATGTCAATGACGGTGCCACGACAACATGCTGGAACTGGAAACACGGGTGTGCCATAGTTGTTGGCATGAATAGAGACAAAGCCAAGTGACATTTCATTAAAAGAAAAGAAGAGCACACAGTGTGTGTAAGAATTCTTCCTGAGGTGACATTTAAGGCCACTCCCAGCAATTTTTTGTTCTTCTTCTGGCACTGTTTGTCCTCTTATTTAAATGTTGTAACTACACCCATCATAGGCTAGACTGAACATGTTGCAATTATAAGTATGACTGGGGTTACATAAGATCACGCATGAGACTTGAATGAATTGAAGAAAGAAAGATTGATGCAGTTCGGAGCACAAATCTTTTTACTATTATTATTATTATTATTATTATTATTAATATTGTGGTAAAAACAATGCTGATGTTTATCAGGTGTTCAGGCCTACAAAATGTTGTTTATTTAAACTCAGAAAGTCACTCAGAAATCCTTCAATTCGATCATTATTTAAGCAGATTGTTCTTATTTGCATGATTTATGTTCATGACATTAAAGGTACTACATTTTTAAAGCTGAACTACTAATATTGTCACCCCCAAGAAGATTTTGCACATATTCATACTTTTTTGATCATACTGTTGAAAAAAAAAAAAAAAAAATCCTAACCATATTTAAATGACTACTAATCATCCAATTGGAAGCTGACTGATTGCCTGTCATGTGCTGACCTTTCAAAGTGCAATTTAAATCCATGTATGTCTCAGCTCCAAGAGGAGCAACTGTCATTCTTGGCCGTGGCTCTTCCCGTACAGCGAATGTGAGCCGAGCCTTCCTCCATATCCCCCCGTATTAAAACCTCACAATATGCCCAACAACTGCACAGTGGAGGAGAGAGAATGCGCGGTATGTGCTTACAGCATCACAACTCCTCTCTCCTCTCACATGGACTAATATGGCCAAGCCAAGAGGGGATAGGACAATAAACACGTTCAGCACATTACTTCTGTGGGCATTATTTCTTCTCCTTTTCCTACCTTTTATAACAGTGAGGAAGAACTCAAAAATTATAGTTGTGAAAAGGAGGATTTATTTGTAAAACTGATGCGTGCATTAATTCGGGTTTTTACTTTGGTTTGTCTACAGATACTGTTAAATGAAAAGGCTTTGGTACCACAAAAACAAAAAACAAAAAACAAGAAAAATTAAATCTAAGAAATTTCAGTTCTGGTCCATTTTTAGTAATTTTGAAGCAGGTGCTTGGCACTCCCACCAGAGGGCAATGGTCAGCTGCAGTTAAATTTCTGTCCCATTTGTCCTTTTACGTACTGCAGCTTTATAGTGCTGAACCATCAGAGTCAATTTGTTTTGTGTGCTTTTCAATTCCATATATTGTGTGATTATCTTTAATAGCCTGTGCGTGCAAACATCAATTGAATGGGGTTTTTTTTCCCCACCATAAATTGACACCTTTATTTAATGTTTCTGTTTGTGAAAGATATACTTTGTTATTTTAATGTGTTTGGATGAAAGAAACAAGTCAATATTTAAGAAAAACAACAGGTTATTCTCTTTATAAATTAAAAACCATCTCATAAATGAATACAAGGTCAATTATTTTTTTAATACTTGCTTAGTGCGTATTTTGTTTGACATTCTATATTCTCTTTAGAACATCAAGTAGGCACTCAGCATTATAATCCATTTGATGTCAGCTTTACAAAGCCTGCCCTTGAAAAAATACAATCAATAATTTGTTCTTTGGCTTTATTGTTTTGTCTCAAGTTTGGCTGTGTTACAGACTTGGCTTGTTGACTGTGTACAGCATTTATCTGATCTGACACAGTTTCATTAGGCATTAGTAATCATTTCCATAGCACACAACATTAGAGTACTCCTGTTTGTAAAACAGCAGATGAGGCTAATGCCGTCCTCTGGGGAGAAATTCAATATAATTCGTTAATTAAATGGAATAATTTAATTACAGTAACTTAGAAAGCATTCATCAATATAATTGTTTCTGGAGCCACCATTATAATTGAGGTTTAAGTGAAAACAAGTCCGTTTCTAATGTTGGTAATGTGCTGACATAGTTCTCCCACCCTCCATTTGTTCCTCTCTCTGATCTTCCACCATGCCGTTTCTCCACAGTGTTTTCGTTTGATAGCCAGCCATACCACATCAGCAAGACCAAAACATTTATTACAGCCATTTAATTTAACCTCTCTACAGGCACAGACAAGAAGACAGAGATGATAGCACAGCCGCACTGAAAGACTCTCGCTGTTCAGCTTCTAATCTGATCCTCTCTGTTGCCCTTTCATAAAGACACCAGAGTATTACCCCGACTCCAAACATACCTCTGCCATTTAAACTGTCTTAGATTTCACCACAAAGACGGCCAAATAGAGTCCAATTCATTCTTCAGGGCCCAAATAATAAAACATAATTTTAGTCTAATCTGCCTAAAGAATGTCTCGTGTTTGAAGTTGACAGTGCTCTATCTTCTGAGAGGAATAATTGCCTTTTGAGTACAGCAGGAGAGGCCACTGGGGTAAGCCCGGTCGAGGGTCTGCACCTTACAGGTGTGTCCTTGGACAGACAACCTCGCCGTTGTTCTGAACCAGGAGTGCAGGAGGGAGGAGGGGTTAAGCCAAGACTGAAAGAATTCATCTGCCGGTTGAAAACTTTGCGAGGCGCCGGCATCGCAGCAGCAACTCTCAGATCGCCATGTGGCCGGAGCGAGGCGAACAAAGAGGCACTGATCTCCAGTAATTCCTCCTGTCCGATACAGCTGACAAATTCTTGTCATTAAAGTTTTATCGTGTTGTTGGGCTGGTTTGTGAAATTGACTTGCTTGTAATCTGTTTAATTTTTATGACTGCATTGTGACAAACTTACTGACAGTTTTTGTCCAGAAATGTAAACGGCGAGCCCTCAAATAGTGCAGGCTTTGTGTGCTTTCAAGGGGGGGGGGGGGGGGGGGGGCAAATGTGTGCATAATAGCCCAGTTTGCTTACATGGTCAATGAATGATATCCTGTGTGGCGACTGGTTATGGAGTCAAACATTAATTTGCCAGTCATTCCATTTAACATGTAGCTATTTATTAGTTATGTGAGATAGTTATTTTGCAGCCGTCTTCCTTAGACAAACTCAATCCCTGCTTCATTTGTCAAACTTCTCGCTGATTTTTAATGGGGCCTATTAATTGAGCGGAGAAATCTGTCCTTTTCTGAACATGGCACAGAAAGCTGCTGAACAGCTGTCCCAGCTCTGGAGAATCATATGGAAGAATGCATTATCGGCCTTGTTTGAATATTCCCTTAGATTTGGAATAATCAGGCAGCTATTCAGCAGTGAGATGGCCATGCACAGATGCCAAAGCACAGCTGAGGGAAGCACAACGGTGTAATGCTGCCGGAATACACACAGAACTAACGGCATGAAAAACGTGAATAATGCAGGTGTGCTTTATTTCTGTATGGTGTGCTTATCATACATAATAGCAAAACACTTCCTTTCAGCCCTTTTATCTCCTTTTTCTGCTTTCATCTCGCCGCGTTCAAGGTGATCCTAGCTTTGCATATGGCTGATTAATCTTATTGCACAGTGGCTAACATTGATCACAGAAATGATTAGAAATGCATTAGTCAGCAGACTGTTTGGAGTGGTTGGGTTTAAGTGCTAGTGCCAAGCCATTTTCCATAGGTGTCCATGTTTTTAATTTTGTTATATAGAATTTTGCAAATGGATGCATGCATGCCGCCCAAATACAGCATCAAAGCTTTAATGCTTACAGACATAATTTAATCTCCGAGATGGCAGGCCTGATGGACTGTGTAGAGAAGGCATCCCTGCTAAATTCATTATGCTAAAAGTTGCTAGATCTCACGAGCTGATGAGACAGAGTAGCATAACCTGTGTTTGTTTTTTGTGCTGTGTAAGAAATCCTGGTCAGCGTTGCATTGTTAAAGAAATGGGCTCTTCTCCTTTTTCCCCCTTCTTTTCTGAAACACAACTTCTTCAAGCTAATGAATTAAATAGATTGCATAATAATAAGAACCACAATATTATTATTATTATTATTATTATTATTAATAATAATAATAATAATAATAATAATAATAATAATACCTGAAATGCCACAACTTTAAATACAGTAAGTCCACTTCACTGACTACTTCAGCTCAACTGGGCGGGCTAACCGTCTTGAACGACAAGTTAGGTGGTTCTATAACAACAACCCGAAGTGTCCTTGAGCATGTATGGTGTACGAATGAGAGTCTAACAGTGTAAAGTGCAGCACGACTGCTGAAACGGTGAAAATATATGATTTAAGTGAAGTCCCCTCAAATCTCATTCAGTGACTCTGAATTAATGTGGAGGGATCTGAGCATGTATATCCCCGTGTACCTCTTGTTTTCTCCCTGCTGCTTGTCTCGGCAGTCAAAGCTTCAGTACACGCCAGTGACACTGGAAGCCGGAGCAGACTCGACACCACGCCTGACAGATGAGTCGAGTTGTTTTTGGTTTGTTCAGCTGTTCCTCTTTTCTCGACACTTTACTCTTTCCATCACATTAATAGATGTTATCCAATGATTCCTTGGCTTATTTACCTGTGGTGATGGTCGCTTAAAGTAAAAGTGGCCGCAGACTTAAATCAAAAAGTGGTTAAACAAGCTGAAGTTTTTCTGTTTAAAAAAAAAAGAAAAGAAAAGGTCACTCAATCTATCCATTCTTTTAGTGTAACGACTCATTTCCAATCCTCCACAACAGCTTGTTTCAACACTGATAACTCTTGATAGATACAGTCTCTTTAACTTGAATAGTCACCCTGTTACTCTCCATATTGACTCCACACTTTATTCTAAATGGCAAAGCTTGATTCACACTCCACCTGGAGTCATGTGTGAGTTCTTTTGTGCAGCGAAACAACACACAGCAGCCACTTACAATCTGTTAAAAGTACTATATATATGTCTCACACTTAGTACTTTTAAAACTAGCATAAATTCAAACACATTAAAGGTGAGATCTGCCCCTTTCATTGGAGTATATTTTATACCAAATTGAACACACAGAACAATCATGTTTAAAAAGTGACACTGCCACCTAGTGAGTTATTTCCAAATGATCCGTTGTTATACACCAGTATGAAATATTGAGGCTCGATAGCAAGCGGCACACCTATTTCGATTAAAGGTCCTCAAACCGGTGAAATAAGAGTTAAATGCAGAACAACCTGCCGTCATCCCAACATGCTTTCCGAAGCCATTTCTCATTTTTCCGTGACCTCGATGACGGCTCCTCCTCCTCCTCCCTCATGGCTCAGATGCCTCCTTTAATCATTAGACAACGTCGTTCTTTATTCACAACATTCCCTTTCTTCTGCAGATTTCACCAATGCTGAAAGTTCAAGTTCACTTTAAGTGACTTTTTGGCCCTTTTATTGACTGTACACCGGGACACGAGAGCGCCCACACCGTGCAAGGCTACTTACTGAGGTGACTCACTTGAAAAGATATTAGATTTAGTGGCATGAATGAAGAAAAAAAAAAAATATGATCACGTCGGTATATATTTTATCGTGATGAAAAATAAAATTGGCAAGTTTACAGCAAACAAACTAGATTGTCATTATATGGCCTATTAAAAATAAGCAAATTATAATCTAAATGATAAATTATCAAACACACTCCTTAAGTAAATTGGTTTGTACGGTTCTCCAAACAATAAAATGTCCATGATTACTTAGCAAAAGGACACCTTTACAATTAACAAGTATAGCATCCTTTCAGCCGCAGAAGTGCAACTCATAAGAGTCCCACCAAGACAACTCTTGCCACATGTTCAACACTCCCCATTAAAAACCTGGGGAAATTAATGAGCTTCCATTGGCACCCTCACAACAAAGGGATCTATAAAGCAGCCTTAATGTTCTCGGGGAAACTTTACTCTTCAGTAGTTCCCAATCAACCGGTAGCAGCAGATTTTGTTTTATTTCCCTTGTAACCTACAACAGGAGCTAAAAATGCTACTCACTGCAACTTCACATAAATGTTATCCCTGACTGCAATTGCTTTCAGCTCCTTCTTAATCAACAACCTGTCAATAATTAACCATGTTGGGTTGTCAAAATGTAATTATGTATAAATATACAGTACTTTTAAATAACAGCTCAGCACTACGTGTATAAAAATCTATCAATCTGCAAAGCGTTGCAAGACAACATTTATTTGCTTCTCCACGCTACCAAAAAAAAAAAAAAAATGATTAAAGAATGCAAATGGCGAACACGAAGAACAAAACCCTTGCATGTTGTACGCATTGATTTGTACTTTCTACCTGCTTGTACACAATTAAGAACACTTAGGAATCAAAGAGCGCAGAGGTTTGCAGAAAGGTATTAATTAGAACTTTATTTATGCAGATGCTTTGTAAATTTGCATAAAAAGCAATTCCACAGATGGGTTTATGGCAGTAATGACTGTTCCAGCCTGCAATAAAACATCTGCTTAATCACAACAGAGACAGTCAATGGCTGCTGTGAAAACAGGCTGTCCAAGTACATCTCAAAGAAAGTAGTGAGGTGAAGAGCTGGTGTGGACAGGTTAGAGGGAAAAAAAGTAAAGAGATTTAAACAAAAAAAAAAGAGAGAGAGAGAGGGAGGAAAAAAAAAGTTCAAACGCAGAGTTAGTTAAAAAGAACACACTTCTCCCAAACATTTGCTGGTGGTACTTTGACTGCTCTGATGTTGAGAAAAATACCCTTATCGTGTTGGCAGAACAATCCACTTACTGTGTTTAAGAGAAGAGAGAATTTTGTTCCAAGTCAGGCCAAGTCTTTGTCGATGTGTGCCAACTATTTTGAAAATATTCCACTTTGTGTCTTTTTAATCCATGAGAGCCACACGCGGATGCGAGCGATCTAACACACACACACACACACACACACACACACACACACACACACACACACACACACACACACACACGCACGCAAATACGCGCATGCACGCGCACGCACGCACGCACACACACACACACACACACACACACACACACACACACACACACACACACACACACACACACACACACACACTCACACACACACTCACACACACACACACACACAGCAGCGTGGCTACAAGGTCACTCCAAGTATTGATAAATCACCCAGCTGTGATTCCCTCCTGACAGCTCAAACTAACATCAAGCTGGATGGGGGAGAACAAAAGACCATCAAGCGGCCCTTTTCCTGACACTTTTATTCAATCACGGCCAGATTGCTTACGACAGCACCAGCAGCTGTTTCGTCTTCATCTTTCCCCATTTGATAAAGCGTGTCAAGTCATATTTCTGTAAGTACTTCACCTCACCCCATACTGTGCAGATTCACAGCGATTCGGCATATGCACATTCCACATGAGGGGATCGTCAAATGGGTCAGGGAGTAATGACACCCCTCTGAAGGTCGCAGCACACTGGCGTGGGGGTGGGAGCAGGTAGGTGGGTGGGGTGTGTGCGGTGGTGTGCGTGCGTGTGTTGGGTGGGGGGGTGGTGGTGGTGGTGGGTGGTGGGGGGTGGGGGGGGTTGGGGGGTGACGACAAAGCAACAAGCTGAAGGTCAAAGATAAGAACAGCCGCAGAGATATCTAAGATAGCCAGCAGAAATTAAACAATGAAGGAAAGGCAGCAAGGCTTTGATTGTGTTTTAGTGAGTGTGTGTGTGTGTGTATGTGTGTGTGTGTGTGTAAATGTGTGTGTGTAGGGGGGGGGTTGTTAGCAGTTGGGAATTGTTATTTTGGGATCACCGTCCCATTTGGAGCTCGTCTGTTGACCTTGTTCCTGGCGGGATGGAGGACGGTGATAGGGCGGAGAAATATTGCAGATGTCTATTGTTTGTTTGTGATCAGACATCAGCCCACGCAGAGGCCACGTTTCCATCTCGCAACTGCCTTTTAGTGTTTACATTTAGATTGCCTTAACAGGCCCGGCTTTCCCGCGCCACTGTCTGATAACAATTACAGGTGTGTTTCAGTTCATTGTTGAGGGGATGAATGCCGTATTCCAAAATAATCATTGCATCTGTTGATAAAATATTCAACATTGCCTGGCTTATTGTCTCCAGGCAATTATTTCGGGTGATGAAGTCATGCAAGCTGAAACGCTCCTGTTTGTTGTTTACTTTATTCACAGATAATCTGTATAACCTCTCATTGGCTGTTTTGGATATATAACAATTAATTAATTCCCGAAAAGATTAAAAATAACAGAAAATCGATAATTGCACTTTGTGTTGTAATTTTTTTTTAACAATTGAAGCTGCTCGTCTTTTTTTTAATTTTTTGCTGTTAATTAATAAACTGATTTTCACTTAAGTGAGCACTCCATGACGTTGGTCACCTTTTACCTTGAAAAGAGGATCTTGGTTCCAACTCTTTCCTCCTTGTCATTTTTGACAAAACAATCTCTGATCCTTTCACTGTTTCCAGTTTGTGTTTCCTGAAGTTATAATTGATCGGAACGTGAAAGCTTTCATGCTTGAAGGAACATTTGAATAGTGTACAGATTGATCTTTAGGTAAAAGATCTCATCTCTTTCAAAAAGTTTAAAACACTCGTGAAATCTCTGGGGTCTTGACTGTCAGTATGAAGGGTTTTTTGTTTTTCACACATGCTCATGTTTGATATCTCTATTGAAGTGTCTGATAAATTCACGCTAGTTACTTTTATGCTGTCGCTGTTTGCCTCCATTGAAACATTTTTTTTGAATATTAACAGGCTGATCTGGTTGACTGAAGTAGATTGTAGTTGCAGGGTACAGCTGTTTATCTAGTTAGATCTCACTATGTCTAGACGACAAATGCAATGATCACATAGACTTATGGCAATACCTCATAAGCAGAAGGGCCACGGTTTGGGCCTGGGGGCCTTTCTATGTGGAGTTTGAATGTTCTTCTTGCATGTGAATTGGTTTGCTTCAGGTAATCTGGTTTCTTCTCAAAACGTGTTATTGGTTAATTGGTGACTTTGGGGATCTGTGTGTGTGTGTGACTCTCCAGGTTCATAGTTCGGTCGGTTCCAATTGGTATTGAAGGTGTAGTGATGGATTATCTGTCTTTTTGACACAATCTGAACATTTTTAAGAAAAAGTACAACTGAAGAATTCAAAGTTCGGCCTTTTTCCTGTTATTTAAAAAAAATAAAATGTACACTGATAGAAAATACAGTGTCCAGAAAACATGCTCTCCATTTGATGTCTGCTTTTTATTGTAATTGAGAACAAAACAAGCATCTTCAATGTCTTTATTTTTTCTAGATCTGCAGGAAAATGTCCAGATCTTCAGTAATATTGGCAAAAGTACAGCCCCCAGCGGACATCTTGAAGACTAATGCTGATTCTCCAGCAATAAAGGACGCGACTTTCACTGCTGCATCAGTGATGCCTCACACTCGAGCAGCGCTGCCATCTACTGTTAAGTTCAGAGTTGATTTTTTCTGTGCCGTCCTCACACACGTCCGTTTGGCTGTAGGGCTGACATCCCCGTGGAAGCGACGTCAAATAATGCTACAGGAACACCCCCCCCCCCCATACAATAAAAGATTAATACTTTTCGTCTGATCTCATTCATACCAAACAGAAATAGCTTGACCAGACTGGAGTGTCCATCATACATCATTACTACGAGACTCAGAACACTTGAACCTGTGCTTCATCTCTTGAAAACTGTGTCAGTGGGAAAATACAGTAACACAGCTGCTGGAGCCACATGCTGCATGACACTTCATCTGGAATGTCTCACTATCACCTCTTCAGCATCTTTGGTCTGAGGAAAAATTAGATCTTCAGAGTCAGCCGCTATTTTGGCCTGAGTGAATGGCTGCTATTGCTCTGGAAAAAGAAACATGTAAATCAGGTGGAATGCTCGTATCAAAAAATGGGACAGCTCACTCCACTCAGACTTGGCCTGGCTCCCAGGAATGCAGTTAGCGAGCACACAATCACTACCTATTCATGGTGGCACAGCTGCTGTGGACATATGTTCCCCACCAAAGAGGGGGACATCAACCAGGCACACCTTGAACAGGTTAGCAGATGAATGGCGTTCAATCCTTTGACAGTCTGCCCTCGTCTCGTTGGGTTTTTTTTTTGCCTTGCTCAACAAATAAGTTCTTCTCTAGGTGTGAGCTTAAACTTTTCTCGCTGGGTCTACCGTGACGGACGGAAGCCATGCAGTTGAACAATAATAATGTTCTTTCTTGAGTTGGGCCTTCCTGAGTTTGCATGTTTTCCTTATGTTTACACCCGGGGGGACTCTGGCTTCCTTCAACGATCCAACAAATAGGCATTGGAGTCCATTTTGTGATTTTAAGTGTAAATTTGAGTGTCAGTGACTCTCTTTCTGTGTTTGTCCTGTGATGGACTGGCGACGTACCCAACATGGACCCAGCATTCACCCAAAGTCACCTGGGATCGGCCGAAGGGCTCTGCGACCCAGAGGTTGGCTAAAGAGGTATAAAAGATGGCTGGATAACACAAATTGCGTAAATATGTATCTTTAAGTCACTTTGCCCATTCAGGGTATTTCAGAAGGGCAATGAAACTCAAAGTACAGTAGTGACGAATGTTAATAGTGAAGGCGCATACAAAGACTTTTTCGAAGCGCTCAGCAAATGACCAAATGTGAGAGAAAAGATTACATTTATTCATAGCTTTCTTTCATCAAGAAGCTTAAAACCCAAACTTCAAATGTAACCACAAATTATATGCATATTGAGCTGACCTCCATCACCCTTTTTCTTAAAGCCATAGAGGAGGTGTGATATGCAAAAACCCACAGATCCTTCAGCTCGTCATTTAGACGATTTCAGCACTTTTGGTTTTGCAGCCATCCAAAGGGTGATCACGTTCGTCACTAATAGATAAAGAAGAAGCTGCTCCATTAGCATGGAGGTCATTCGTATAATGTCAAAATTCCCAAACCTTGCTGTGACTGCAGACAGCGGGGAAATAGTGTGGGGGGGGGGGAGGAAACAGCAAAAAAAACAATGTATCTTGCACTTAAAATTCACTCGAGACAATGCAAAACACTTTGAATTGTGGAACAGAGAAAGTGGCAGATAACTACAATCCATTCTCACATTATCCATTGTTAACACTTGTGCTTTTGTCACCCATCTCTACAGCTATGACCTATTAGCTTTAGTGAAGTGCTCTGAGGCCACAGAGCCACGTGAAGGTTGTTCACCCATCCAACAGAGCCATTTAGAGGAGAGAGACCCCAGAGTCGAGCCGCAGCAGCTCTCTAATGACTCTATCAGCCACACTGATGGGAGCAAATGGCACCCGGAGATTTGAACACATTCCCTGAGCATGCATTACACTTGCTCCATGTATTTCCGTTATTGTGTCGTAATGGCAATGCATAAGTATGCATGTAAAGGCATTGTAAAACATTTAACATAACAGTGTACCAATACCGGTTTGGTTCTTTCAGTAGTCCCTTCATTAACAGACAAGCGATGCAGGTTTGTACAGAAGTGAGTGAATGCCGGGGGGATGCCACCGCCGTCTCAAGTTTCACTTCTTCAAATGATCTGTTAGGTCCTTAACCTAAAACACAACCTCACTATAATTATTATTATTTCCAGGGGAAGCAGAGCTGATCTCGCACCTCAATCCAACAATTACAGGAAACTATGTGTAAGATAAAAACAGAATATGTGCTTCCCTTTGTGAGAGATAGTGTGAAGTCACAGGAGTATTCATTAAGGCCTTTGTGTCCTGTTTGAAATAGTGCTGTTAAAGGCTTTAGCTGTGGGCATCTCTCTGGAAGAGATATAATGATGCTCCAATTAGAGACAGAATCATGAGACCTGTTTATTAGTCCTAATTCATCTCCTCATTGTGCTGAGCATATCAAATACCACAGAGTAAAAAAAAAAAAAAAAAAAAAATCAACAATTTGCCCACTATAATTACAGATCTATTAATAGTTTCACAACAGTGACAAGCAATGCTATTCACATCATTTTCTACTGTCAAGAACAATACCACAGCACTGTCAACATCTCCATTAAAGCCTTCATTTATGCCAGCTCAGTGACATCTTGCATTTCAAAGATGACTCCGAGCCTCTTCAGATAAATTACAAATTTTCATTAACAAGAATGGTTTTGGTATTATTAATTCTAAATGGATTTTCAGACACTTCCCTACATTTGCAGCTTATCGTACAATAGCAGGCTTTTGTGGCTCTAAAGGTATTTTCCATTAGGAAGAAAAAGGGAGGGGGGGGGGGGGGATACAATGCATGCTTGAGTTTACAGTTTTAGGAATTAGTAAATTGACAAATTAAGTTTACACCTCTCACCACATGAGAACAGATTTGAAGTCCACTGATGACGATGGTTGTACCTTCTCCTTCTCACAATCCTGATCCTTCGATGTGATTCCGCATCTTCAGAAACATTTCTAATAGCTAGAAATACAAAGATAAAGAATATATAGTTATGCTGCTTATCTTAAGGAATTAAAAATAAATACTGTCGATTTATTTTTTTCAATGTTTCAATTATTGTGCATGAAACAATTTGCATTGAAAGTTTAAGTCAATATAAACATCTTGTGGTATTGATATTTTAAAATATAGGTGATTTGTCCTTTTTTTGTTTCCATAAAAAACAATGAAGCATACATTTCAGTTCAAGTGAACTTTATATTGTTGAATTACAGTGCTCAGGTTTAGAATCTAAAAAGATATACATTCCAAAAAAATACAACAAACTAAGGTCATAAGAAACTCCAGAGATTGAGCAAGTCTTGGAGATCACGATATATATTAATTATAATATGGCATTTTTCTTCAAATTAATCTGGAAGACTAGTTTCAGTTCTCAAAACATATTTTTAATCAACCTTAACAATATCAATAAATGAAATATATTACTTGTGTGAGTCACTGTACATTGTGAGACTAATTTATATGCAACTGTTTCTCTACTCCGGAAGACCAATCGTGGTTTTATAGCTAAATTAATCAACTTTAATTAGAATTCTTGTATTTTCTGATCACCTTGTTTTTGTTTACTCAATGCCATCGTTGCATTATTTTCTTAATTATTGGTACACATCTTGCCTATACTCAATGTATCGTCTTTACTCCTCTGTGACTTTCATTAATGGAGAAGGAATGCAAACGTCAATAAAACCGAGCTACGTTTTATGATGTGGAACATGAGGGGAATTCAGCAGCCACTTAAAATGAATAAAGTTCTGTTCTTTGTCAAATGTCACAAATGTTCTAATAACTGCAATTTAAACACCTCAGAAGAGCTTGAGACAGTGATGGTAGATTAGAATTATTATTTTTTGTTAATGTAAAATTGAAGAGCACATTCTTGCACTGGCTTACAGTCCAAATGAACAGGAGCTCAAGTCAAATGTGTGGAATAATGAGGGAACTATCCAGTTATCATTGAAGGGGACAAACTCTTGATCATATTTCAGAATGGCTTCTGGCACAAATAGTCCAGCCAGTGTCCGTATTTAAAGGTACTTGCAAAGATTGTTGATATTCCGATTTAAATTATAATATTATACAGTGTTATACAATTTATCTAAGAGATTAATCTACAACTGTCAAAATTGGTTTGCTCACCTGTAGAAGCCACAGGGTGTTTGGATTAGCCCCGCCTCCCTTTGACACAGGAAGGGAAACAAACGAACCGATCAGCTGATCGACTCGAGGCACATGGGCTGCCTGCATGTTTTTGAATTTTTTTGTATTTGTATTAGATTTTACTCCTATTTCAGCGGCTGCCCTGTAACTTCCCTTCAAACCAAAGAAAATCCCAAAATATCAACCCGAAACGTCTGCTTTTCTGTATGGTGAGTAATGTTTGAGTAGCCATGAAGGATAGTCTCAAAATGAAAATACAAAAGTGATTAACTAAGCCACTAACTGCACAATGATATTAATAACTTTTATCTAGTGAAAGTTTAGCCCCATATCACTGGCTCAGTCCAAAATGTAATGGGATTCAACTAAAAGTGTTGACCCATATCCACTTAAATCTGATTGCTGAAAATTAAAACCTATAATGACACTGTTTTATTTGGGTATTTGTCTATGTGCTTTTGGATTTTTTTGAAAAACCAACTGGAACAAAAGTTCCAGCTTTGGTCTTTAGAACAGGTGTATATTGCCAGCCAGGTGTACCTGTGACATTTTCCTGTGGTCTGATCCAACAATCTATGAACTCACTACCCATCAGGCACCTGGGGTCTGTTAACCCCATAAACATGTCCAGTAAAAATTATATTATCAACGAAACCATATTAACCACACTTACAATTGTCATTCACTCCCAGCCTGCTGGATAAATAGCATATTATTGCTTCATTGGAAACCAGTGTAACTACAGCTGTAACTAATCCCTCTGTGATGTTGTGGCCTGTTTTAGTGATCATTTGCAGGAAAATCCTTCCTTTAAAAAAAGCCAATTTACCTTAAAACTGCAAAGAAATTTGCTGCCTATTTTTTAAGCAGAAAATTACATGAATTAACATGATTTTTTTTTTTCATACTACTGCTTGAAAATGACTCATTCAATCACTCGCTATAACAATAAATGTGAGGTAATTTCTTTTTTTGTATGGCCTTTCATGATTATTTTGGTTGGCAGATGGGAGGTTTAATTATATCTTCTTGTAATACCACCTGGCACGATGAATTGATGTTTGAAGGGGTTTTTTTTTTCACGAACAACAATACCTGGTCTGTCAGAATAGCATTTAATGTGGAAAGAATTCAAGCATGGTGGGACCCTACTCAGTGTTTACGGGGTCTGCCTGGCTACATTTTCAACACAATTCACTGTGTGTGTGTGTGTGTGTGTGTGTGTGTGTGTGTGTGTGTGTGTATATATATATATATATATATTAAACATGGAATTTTATTGGGTATTTTATACTGCAGTTTTGCTAAAGATGAAATATCAGCAGAATCACAGTAACTGAAAATGATGTTACACTTTCAACAAAATACAATGCTTAAAAAACATTTGTTAGCAATCTGTTGACTGTATTTGTAGTTGATGGTTATTGCCATTTTCATTAAGACCAAATGATACAGGGCAACCAGGACAGTATATTGCTGTTTATTAGTAGAGTGTAATGTGGCATCTTACTATTACTGCAGGTACCAAATTAGCTCTTTTATTTCCTTAATTATGACAATATCTTCTTGTTACAGACCTCAAATTCCAGAAAGGTTAGGCTCCTGTGACGAATGGAAATAAAAACAGTTTTAAATGACTCACAATGATGATTAGCCCATATTTTATTGGGAACATAACATCGGGAACATAGCAGATGTTGACATTTAACAATTTCATTAAAATGTAAGCCTATTATGAATTTAATGGCAGTGCCACAAAACTTGGACTTTTGGAGCAGGGGCAACAAAGGGGAACTGATTAGGTTAGTTGCCCTCAAGTTATTAACATTATTGAGTATAAAAAATATCTTTCGAGAGAGAGAGAGAGTTTCTAAGAGGTGGCCTCTGGACGAGCCTCAATAATTTGCAAACAACTATGTGTCTTGAAAGTGTAGAAATGATCCGGATGAAATTGTTTGTCAATGTAAAACTGTCAGGACTTTGAATATCCCTCCATCTACAGTCGATAATATCATTCTGGATATTCTAGGAAATCTTGGACACAAGAGATGTGACTAAAGGTCAAGACTGGATGCTGTCCAGCCCTCAGGCAACAGGGGTTTCAGAACAGGAATAAATTAGCTCTGGAAACCACTGCATGGTTGCAGGAACACTTCCAGAAGTCATTGTCTGTGGACACAGTGGGTTGTGGAAGCAGCAGACGTAAAGAGAAGCCCTATGTGTTCCAATAACTTACTCCTTTGTGCCAAAACTAATTTAAAATGGATCGAGGCAACATTTAAAAGTAAAATTAAGTGAATTGACTGAAGATTTTTTTGGGGCAGAAATGTGAAACTGTTTGACAGTAGATTAAAGAGAAGGATTGAGGTTTCTACCCTCAGACAGAACTATTGCCTGTAGTCTGGGCAGATTACAGCACTGGAGAGGCAGATCTTACGCGGCTCATCATGTGGATGGTCTTCCAGTCTAAATGTTCGGGGTTCAATAATCCATCTCTCCGTGTGCATGCGGCAAAGGGCTCTTAGAAAAGACACTAAACCCACAACTTGCTCTCAGTGGTGCACGAGAACCTTCCAGTGACGTGATGAGTGCAACTGATCATGAAGAGATGAAGAGACTTCTCAAGTCATAGTAAAGGCAGATGTCCAGTCGCTAATCCGGACAACTTCTCTTTCAGGAAAGGCTTTTTTATTTCAGTCGGACAATGCTTGATTACAAACTGCATCCATCACTGCAGTAGACTCACCTTTTTTGTATTATTATTATTATTATTATTATTATTATTATTATTATTATTATTATTATTATTGTGACAAACAGACTGAAAGTTACACATTTCGAAATTAACTCATGTTTTTTATTTATGTCTTCCTGAAATTTACCAGACAACATATCTTTATTACATTTTCAATTAAAGGTAAAGCAGTAGAATCTATTCAGTTCTTCTGGTTCAGGTTTGCCATCCCCAGAGTGTATGACGGGGCAATTTGAAGGTAGGATTACACTCCTTCACAGATGAAATGCAGCTCTCTCAATTACTGAAAACAACACGTCATTATCACACTAATGGCCCTTTGAGACAGATTGATTGCTCGCTAGTTTTGACATTTGAATGCTTTCACACGCATCCATGCGTTTATGTGCTGTGTTAAATACCTTGTTCTTTAACATTTAAAACATGTCTAAAATATCATTCCTTCACGTTTTTGTGTGCGCAAACTTTCCTAATACAAATTGTTGTAGAAGAGTTTTATAGACTCTTAACGTATTCTGGTGATAAAAGTGAATGATTAATTGTTAAGGTTAATCATTCATTGTTACACTCACAATGTCTTCACTATGAATATGCCAGAAGAAAATATAAACAAACAACTGCTAAAAAAGAAAGAAAGAAGGAAAAAAAAAAAAGCTCATGCGTTTACTATGCTAAGTGTGTCTAAGTGAGATACACTGGGGCTCGACTGTCTTTTGGGACGGGGCAGTTCTACTTTGGACAAATTAATCTCCAGTAAAGATGACTTAGATCAACTTTGAAAAACACTAAGATGAAAACCCATAAAATGATTACGAACGGCGGCCAGAATGACAAGTATTATCAACAAAAATTAATCAGGTGCATCTTTTCATGAACTCAATTAATAATGTGCAACAACGGGGTCTTTTTTCCCTGGAATGAAAATTAATTAGCAGGGGAAGGTCACTCTGAGATGCTGACATCACTCATCAGGCCGCTGTGGCAGTTCTAATTATTTGTCTTCCAGGCTTGGCTGATCAAAAATTATTGCCATACCTGAGCAACATTTAGAAAAAAAGCTTTGTTTAAAGCGCTTTTAATTAGACCTGCTATTTGATTAATGCAGTGTAAGCGCTCAGGATCGGCCCTCTTATCAGCATTTCTGACAAGTTTGCTGGGTATTGTTGTGTGAAAGACGTTTTACTGACGCTAAACGACTGTTTAGTATCTAATTCGTTCACTTTAGTTGCAATTAAAAAGCTATTTACCATGAGGACACTTGTTGATATTAATATAGATGTTGTAAACTTTGACAAAGCACTTTGTATCAATACATGAAATAAATGTGGCATTAAATGATAATAAGTCAATAAACTTGCATCTTGAGGATTAGACTTGAGGAGCAGTTATGAACAACTTGCAGTGTGACCCGCAGTCGCAGTGTTGTTATGAATTGTGCAACGGTCATTTAAGTTGCTGGCTACACATTTTTACGGAGAACAAATGTTGCTTTATAGTCCGAGAGTTTATTGCTTTTTTGTCAGAAATAATTAATAACAAAAGACAAAGGTCACGCTAAGCCAACGTGATTACCTAACCCCTGCCTGATAACATATCTCGCCACCGCTGGGCCTCTTGGTCACATAGTGAGAAGACTTGTCACAAAGCAGGGTTATGATCAAGGCTTTTTCAAGCTCTCGCTGGATTTTTTTTTTCTTTTTTCTTTCTTTCTTTCAGGTCCCAGTGATTGTGTTGACTCGTTGCCTGAACTATCTTCAACCCTTACTACATCAATTCACATTACCTGCAAATTAGCAAAGTTCTACTTTCAAGCTCACAGTACATTTGATCCAAATAGACTCTAAATGCCATTTCTGTTCCTATTAACCTACGGATCGGTGTGGCAGATATTTTCATGAGGTTGCTGGGGAAAAAACACGAGGCTAATGGCTTGGTTGTGACAGCGCTATTCATGATGATTTATGATTCTGTGTTTAAGTTGATTACTCCACTGCTGACTCGGAATACTATTTCAATTAGTGCACTGAAGGTCACTCCACGAAATCCCTCCATAATCTATTCCTATTAACACTAATGCGCCGAGTATCCATATCTGTTCACCCTTGTTGATTCAAATCATCCCCACTCCTAACGGCCAGCTTGTTTACCAGTTTACTGGTTCGGACGTATCCGAGATGGTAATTTTCTCTCCTCCGTGTATCATTAATGTCTTCAGACTTGACACATGGCTAGGAGGGACATCTCAATAGAGCTTGGGTGCATTTTTATGGCTTTTATTATTTCTAATTTGTTTTACAGATCAAGCGATATTTATGCTGAATGAAATTGATCCTGAAAGCCCTATAGGCAAACGCGGTAATATTGTGAGGTTAGAAAGCAACAACCTCCTATTACTTGTCATCATGAGAACCAAAATAGCCTCGGCGTGATCAAAATTTTAGAGGTCTAAATTAATTTTACATCACTTTCATTCATACTCCCACTCACCCATGCAGAGGAGGAAATTAGCTACCTGTATTTAATCTAATATGTTCCCACTGTAAGCGCTGGTGGACATGATGGACTTAATCACCTCGCACTGAATCAAAACGCTCAGCAGACAGTGCTTAGCAGTGAACAATGGATTAACTTTCCAAGACAGGGTCCCTGAGTTTACCACTAAGAATAACTGCCTCCTTTATTTTACAGGATATGTTACTGTGACGGTCCAGATCGGCCAAAGTGTCGGACCCTGTCGTTCTGATGCTAACCGCGCTTCCGCGGAGACCGTCGCAAACTAGTTTACTTGAGAAAGTTTGTCACATATATATGCCAGTTAAGGTTTAAAGGCACTGCTTGCTGAGATTATCAGCAAAACATTTATTACATTTTAAGGAAGCAGATAAATATCTTTAATGAAAAAGGTCAAAACTTTAACGGCTCTTATCAGCCACAGCAGACGTGTAGGCCCGAGGACAGAAAACATCCTTTTTTTGAAAGAAGGGTGAAAGTGCTGACATTGTCACCAGTTGATGGGACTCTATCTAAGGGATAGGTGAAAACACTTGGGCACAGTGACATCAATTTTCAAGATGATTTAACTCAATGCTCCTGTGTTGGAGGAGAGAAACTTCAGACCCCTGATTTACCTCCGATGACAGCCACGCGGCCCCCGAAACAATGTTTCCAAGGCTACTAGCGAATGACGAGTGGTCACGTCTGTACAGCCGTCCCCATTGGTTTGATTTATGTGACCGGGATCCAATAAAAATGGCAATCAAATCAACCCAGCCACTTTACAGGTAGAGGGCTGTCTGATTGAGTTGTCGAAGGCATGGCTGAGGCTCAGAATGATTATGCTAGGAAACGGAGAGGGGTCCATCTCTTCGCACCCAACAAGGACACCATACATCTCCCCATGCAGCTTTCCTACTCCACTGTGAAATGTATCCAAAATAACTGCACACCTACTGCTTGCCTGCCTCCTCTCTCTGAAGGTTATTTGTCGTCTGAAGGACTCTCCCTGTCAGAGTATGATGAATACCATGTACACAGACAAGAGCAGCGTCAGGTCCAGGATTAGCCGGAAAACTCACTGATCTGTGAATAACCTAAAAAAGAGGAGCCGAAGATTAGCAATGATGCTTTTAGGAATGATCCATCAAACTCAACTACCTCAGTCACTCAAATGAATCATCTCACTTGATTCTTTAACCCAGGCGAAGTACGAGTGACTGTCGCACTACCTGCAGGTCACGGAGATCATTTTGAGGATGTTTATTAAATCAGTGCTATCAATTTTCTTACTGATCATCTTTTATCTGTCCTGTCCTTGGAGATGAGTCAAACACACAATGATGTTAAAGGTTGCCGTATTCAGCTTACGGCTTTCCTATTCAACCTCGAAAACTCTGCCGGCAATATTGAATTAGAGCCATTGCCATAACATACAAATTGATACTGGAAATATGCCCCATTTTTAGAGGTCCTGTCACTACCATTAACTCAGTTCTGTTAACAGAGCTACTGTACAGAGTGGCACAAGAAGAAAAAAGAAAAAATTAGCAAACAATAATCATGTGAAGTACTTGCCTCGGCTTTGAACTAATGACAACTTAGGCAGGCCTGTTTACTGTGCATGAGGAAGCACACATTCAGGAAGTAAATTGGATCAAAGTACAAGCAGCTGCTTAAGTACTTACTCGCTTCGATAAGCAGAGTGAAATCACCATCATTGTTGCATTAGAGTGACTTGCTTCAGTCACTGGCAGGAAAGCAGGCAGGAAGAGGAGAAGGGAGCTGATAGTAGTAGCTCCATGTGTCATGAAGGAGCTGCTGGCTAACAGCCAGCCTGCAAGAGAACAATTGAACGTCACTGTAGAGTCTTTTTTGTGACGGAAACATAATCACCTTGTAGGAGAACAGGATGCATTGTACTGCAGGTACAAACACATCCTCTGGAATAAACATGTGGAATTCAAGAAAATGATGTGAAGACGTACATTTAAGGGGGTGGGTGGGGTGGGGGGGGGAGGGCTTTGTGTTGTTTCTGCTTCGATTGTAAGAGTTGCATCAGTGCCAGTTCATTGAGAAGTAGGCTACTTTAAAATTCAAATGATAATTATAACATGAAATAAGCTCATCAATTAAAATCAGCAAATGATAGCATTTGAAACCCAAGGCCCTTTCAGCATTCTCTTTTCAGGGTCAAGGCATAAGAATTGAAAGAAAAATCCTCTGATCCAAAGCATCTGAAATGACATCATCTCAAGTTTCCACTGAACTCTCGAGACCTTTCTTGTCCAGCAAAGAGGACTCAAGGAAAGTTCAAGGATTGAGCAAGTCAGTTGGACTAACATGCCATGGAACAGGAAATAGCCATTCATTGATTTTGTGTGTGTCCAGAAAGATCAATTTTATTCTTCCTTTGTTTTCAGACTACAATGCACTAAAGCTCCTGCAGCAGCAGGATGTGTTTCGTACAAGCGTGGTCCAAATGAAGCTATAAATCAAGTGTTGGAGCAGAAACACATAATGTCATCCCCCATAGACGGCGTGCAGTACAGTACCGCGACTCAAACTCCTCTATTCGACTTTCATTCTGTCTGTACAAACAATCTGACAATGTCCGAAGATCTAATTAATATGACTGTCAAAACCAGCACTGTGGAAAACTTTTTTTTTTTTTTTTTTTAAAGAGAAGGTAGCTCAGTGGAGATGTGTGTTCTCATCCTGGATCTTCACAAAGAAGTTTGTCACGGTTAGATTATGTTGTTATTGCATTCACTCCTTTATGAGAGCTGTTATCTGGTTCAACATCATTCTGTTGTTAGGCAGTTAGCTGATTAAACGTGTGTGTGCGTGTGTGTGTGTGTGAGAGAGAGGGTGTGTGTGTGTGTATGTGTGGGAGACCAACGCACACGCGTGCGTGTGCATAAACTGACACTTCTTTAATTGTATTGCACTTGTGCTATCCGCTGCTGGAGTTAACTCGTAAAAGTGAAGTCTCAAGCAGATTCCCAGCGTCTGCCTATTTAAGATTCATAGAAAAGACCATCCACCCCAATCAATATCTACTTGAGATTTAAGTTGCATTATGTGTCCCCTTCACAGGCATGATTTAAAACATCAGCACAAAGTATTCTTAATTTTATTGCCTGCCGTAAATTAAAATTAATGATGCTGACATCCACAATTAACAATGAAAAATGCAGATTCTTATAATTACTTTAGCAGTAATATTGTTTTCAGCCCAGGCTCAAGGTGCTCCTCGTATGCTCCTCAACATTCAGTAAAACACAAAAAGACAGCTTCATTACATTTTATTTGCTATAGGAAACAAAAAAAAAGGGTCTAACAAAAATCCACAGCTCATTTGGGAATATCTCGCCATGCATAATTAAGCAAATTTGATTGGAATTAAGCATGACTTCTTTTGGTTGGGTTTTAATGAATGCAAATCAGGCATCTACATCCCTAAGATTAATTTCAGCCAATTAAAAAACAAAGCTTGTTGGAAAGTGTAAAAGTGTTCAAAGCAGGGCAGCAAAGCAGTTTCTCTCTCCCTCTCCCGTTCCCTCTCTCCTCATCTCATCTTCATAACTTGCACTCAGGAGAATCCCCCCCCCCCCTCAACTTTGATCATTAGCATGAAGTTACAGGCAAACAGTGTGAATTCAAATGTGGCAGAAATGCTCTGCCAAGATCTTTATGCCTTTTTAATCCCAAAGTTGCACCCTTAAGTATTCTTTTCCTTTTTTTTGTTTTTCAATTCAATTATTGTTTGAGTTCTTCTTCAACACTGACAGGGCATCGGGGATTTGTCACAAAGTATACAAGTACATGCATCTAAATGTCGTCAATTCATTGTGTTTATTTCTCGCCTTTCAATGCAAAGGCACGCCGCCGAGCATTAAATATGTCATTGTTCCGGGTTTTGACAGGGCGAAATATGATAATTATTCTGTATTAGTTTTCCCACAATAATGTTGGCACAACCTGAAATCAACCTTTATCAGTGTTCAAGAGCATTCAATCCATCTGACTTAAGCACTCAGGAGATCTCATCGTGGTATTTTCCATGTGAAAGCACCATTGCACACCAGACCAATGACAAATAACGCAGCTCACACCAATAAAAAATGTCAGTGTCAGCCAGTGTCTGTGGCTTATTTAGGCTTCAGTCTCATTATGGCAACCTGAGACGATACCATCCATCCCAAATATAAGGCTTTTTGTTGTTGTTGTTGTTGCAGGGCTATGCAGTGCAGTCCACTACAGCACAGAGGAAATTCAGATTTAAAAAAATTTCTTTTTTTTTTTTTTTCCAAGTCAGACGTAAACGCTAATGATTGAGGGCAAGCAGGCACCTTCAGGCTAATGCTAATCTGCCTGCACACAGCTCGGAGAACGCCGCGTACATTGATTTGATCTCTCACATCAAAAGACAAACAGTGGTGCAAGTCAGCACTTCCCCAGTCAATGTCATTCCTTGAAGTGATTCCCTCACACGTGCATCTTTATGGGCCTGGGGAGGGTAGGAGGGTCGGAAGGGAGGGAGGGAGGGAGGGAGGGAGGCAGGGTTGGGAGGGAATAGAGAATTAGGCAATCAGATCTATTGGCATTTCTTTAAAGGAGATTCATGGTGGGAGGAAAGAGGAAAAGTGAGGAAAAGTGTTTCCCCGTTCACCTGCGAGCCCGAGCCAGTTCTGAGAGGCGTGCTGTGTTTAGATTGCATTAATCCCTCTGTCTCTACCTGTTACAGAGCTTTCATTAATGTTGTCTTTTAACATCAAGTCTCCTGCAGAGTGGGGAATAAGTTGAGAGTGCTCAGAACTCTGCAGAAAGTTCAAAGCGCCACAAGAAACCCTTTATGTGTTCCCTTAATCATTCAAAAGCCCATCCTAGTATGCCACTTGTGTAGCTCCTCCATATGACGAGAAGAATTAATATTTGGCCTCTGATGCATTCTTTTTGAAAGAATAAAGGAATGTGAAGGAAAGCATTATCTATTCAAGGAGCACAGGGAATACTCTGACTGTGTCTCAGTTCTGTTGTAGCTGCTGCGTCTCATTTTGTCTGTTGCAGATCACAGGGCTGCACACTGCTACGTTTCTGAGGGGGAAAGGAGAGTGCGAAATTGTACTGTTTTATTAGAACCCTGTGGGAGAGTTTTGTAGTGGCAAGCATGCCGTTGAGCCTATTTACATCATGCTAGCAGTGAATAGATATGATAATGTTGTGATTCTGGGGATGTGATGGCAGCACTCCTACAGAAGTGGTTTATGTGATGATTTTTGTGTCGTGAAAGCCCCCCTGGCAGAGCCCCGGAACAAAATACCCGTCCAGATTGCTGGTTTAGATAATTCATTTTTACTTGAAACATGAGAGAGTACGAACCTCTCTTCTATGCTAAAGACTTGTGATGATTATTTCACTACGACACCGATCATTTGTTCAGTACCAGTCTTAGTATTTCTTTTTTCGGGTCTGTATTCCTCCCCTGTGTTAATGTATTAACTCTGGTGCCTTAGGCTTTTCATTTCATTCAGTAAAGGCTCACTGCTATAGAGTTGGCCTTATGCTTACTTTATGCACCAAGGACCACACATTCAAGTTCACTAGAGCAGACCTACGCTCTTTTTGAAACATTTGGACCGCGTTATTATGAAAGTGTAGTGTTCGTACATTTGTAACTGCAATTGCAACCCAGCCATCGGTGTAAAATTTGCCATTCTGAGTTTCTTGAATGCAACGAGACAGAGAGAGGGAAAAAATGTGTGTACCCTTTGTTTTCACACATAATGCCACAACAGAGATTATTATTCAGGGGGTTAAACCAGTGAAAGGCTATTCAGAGCATTTGTTTCAGTGTCCTACTAAGAAAAAAAATAGAGAGAGAGAGACAGACAGAGAGAGAGAAAGAGAGAACATTAACAATTAGCGTTGGGATTTTAAACATTGTATGCATTCAGCACTGACATTTAAAGACATTTTGATCTATTTTGATTAAACTGCATTGAACGATATAAAAAGAGGGCACTGTGGAAGAAGTATGTCTGCTAGGTGTCGGGCTAAATTGTGTGGAGTGAAGAGATGTTACGGAGAGATGGGAAGCCCAAGGGACAAGCAGGAGGACAATGCTGTCTCTTGGGAGAATTTTATGCTGCTGAAGTGAATTTGAATACATAAAGGAGAACTCGGGTAGGAAGGAAAGGGGGGTACAACATAGCCTGTGTTCTCCCGGTCCCTTGTGTGGGAAAAGAGGCAGATTAGCTTATGTCTTTCGTTTTCCATTCTTCGCCTGCTCTTGGCTACTAATTTAGCATTTTTAGGTCTGCAATTGTGCCAGGAGTACATTAAGCTTGAGAACTGCATATTTAACCTCCACGCACCATATTTCTTTTGGTATCAGATGTGTTTTTCCTAAGTGGTAATTAATTTCTTTTTTTCCATCAAAGGATTCATTACCACAATACAAATGTTATATGGAACTGTTGCGGCATAAGAATCGCTTTGATTTATTGCTTCCATTAAAGAAGTTACAAGTTTCTGCCTAGTTAGTTAGTTTTTCGGCCTCATGTGAGCCACATAATTCAAAGCTTCGACAAAATTTCACTAAAACCACAATTGGCCTTTAGGCCATGGAGCAAAGGATTCGATTTTGGTACTGCTCTGAATTTAGAGTCTCTTGATACAAGACTGTGTTATCTTAGCTGTAAAACTATAACAGAGACCTGATTTACTTTGATAATTTTAAAAGTTATCAATGTTGAAGAAGTTTGCATTTCATAACTCTGCCAAAGCCCTGAGAATGTTTCCAAAAGTTAAAATGGGACGCGTTTTGTTGAGTATTTCTCTTGTGAAGACACAAAAAATACATATGCAACAACACAAAAACTTAAAAAGGAATGCAATATATTCATAACAACACATTTTCCTGCTCGGGCAGGCAACGCCCCGCACATTCTCCCTTCTTGGTTTTCCTGTTTGGTCTGCCCTCTTTACTTCGTCCCTTATCTGAGCATCATTCATTCCTCCTCTGTGATCCTGCACTTGGCTGTGGTCTGTGTGGCTTGGCACCCACCCACTCTTCCTCTACGCCACTAAAGACACTGGTCCACACACTGTTCTTTGTCTCCAGCTGAAAGCGAAGCGGGGATGGGGTTTGCGAGGGCATTACTTGTTGATATGCGGCAGCCTCACCTGTTTGCGTTACACCTTGCCTTCCTTAAAAAAATCCAGCCCTAATTAACCTTTGTGTCAGATCCAAGGAGATCTTATGGTAAACAGCCAGAGTTGGAATTCCATAATCTTCTTATGAATACCAAGGTAGAGAGCTTTTAAGGACGACGATATGTGTAAATGCAAAATAAATGCAATGTGCTTTTTGACAATAGCGAGCAACAGGCTTATCAAATTAGGGGAAAAAAGTACATTGGCCTGGGCAAGAATATTGGTGATTAATTGTGTTAATTTATGGACTCAGTGAACTGGAAACGTTTCAGAGATGTGTCATGACATGGTTTTACAGTGAGCATGAACTAGATTGCAGTTGATGCCCTGTGCCTTCCTGTAGAGGTCACTGTTGTGTGGTGTCATTGTGTCAGACTGGGATACTATCAGCAGCCCCAATACCTTCTTTTATAAAGTCTGCAAGTGCTGTGACATTGAAATAGGCCAAGAGAATGAGAGCCAGAGGAGGATTACAAAGTTAATTTTGTTTGCCAAGCCATAATGTCTCTCACAAACAACACTGCTGTAAAAAGAAGAAGTTTGTTGACGCTTAATCTGCACAATGATGAACAGTAATTATTTTTTTTGTGCCAGTGTTAATCACACTGTACCAGTAGTAAGTTAATTTGGAGCAAATGAAGAATCTTATGTACATATGTCTGAAGGCATCTTAGAGTTGTAGGATTATTTCCTCTGCGGAAGAAACATATTATGTTAATCACAAAATCCTAATATTTGTGTATCTGGGAGTTGATTGTAGTGAGCAATTATGTGTGGGCTTATTATTACCAAGAACACAAATTAGGCACTGTGAATGAGTTCATCCCAGGCATTTGTATGTGCCATTTAACTCTGAAATCCTTGTTTATTAAATACCAATTGCACATATGAATCAACTCTTTGGCATTAATCACGGAGTACAAGGGCCCAGATGGTACAATCTTAGCCAAGCTTGAATTAATACGAAATGTTGAATTGCTGCTGCATCAAGCTCCTCTCAAGGACCTTTGAAGAATGACATGAATAATCATTGTTGTTGGATGCATAGTTTATTAAGTCAGCAGAGCATAGTGACCTACTGCAAACTGAGAGATATTATAGCACATGGTGGTGCCCTGCCAAGACTTTTTGATGTATTACTGCCTGGATGCAAAAAACAAAAAAGAACAAGAAAAAAGAAGAGGAAGAAGAATGACTTCTTGTAGTCACAAAATAAGATGTTGGTATCATATCACACAGCATCGCGTCACGATCATATGGTGAACTTGGACCTGACCAAAGTGACCCAGACGCACTGGTTCCACATGACGGGTTCATCCATCAATGCAGCCTGTTGATGGTGTTAGCCAGCTGAGCAGCTTCTGTTTGGCTTGGCTTGTCTAATTGTAGATAGATTAATCTTGAATTAAGAGAAAGGTCCATCGGTGCTCATGTTAATAATACAATGAGTCGACATACTGATGGATTCCAGTGCGAGTACTGACCTTAATTAATGGAGCCGTGGCCACACACCAGCGCATTAGATAATATTTCATCCACTGGAAGAAATAATATCAATAAAAATGATGCAAACCTTTTTCTTTCTTTTTCTTTTTTTCGCAGTAGCAAAGAAATAAATTGTAGCTACCTGTTATAAACAAACAATACGGTGGTTGTTTTTACAGGGGTTGCAATGGCAAATCGTTGAAACTTGCTCAGCAGATTTTGCAGTTTTCTTCCCCCACAATCAAGGTCGGGGCTTAGCTTTAAAAAAGCAATAATACATATTAAAACAAAGCCGTCATGTTGGATCAGTGCACCAATGTTGATTGCCAATACTTCACAGAAGTACAATTTTACCCAGAAATGCTGAAAAAGTCAAGAAAACAAAGCAGTGGGGCTGCAGTGTTAATTCAAGTTTAAATCACCTGCAATCATCATACATCCATCAGCTGCAACAATTTATGTAAGTGATTGTATTGGGGGCCCCGGGGCAGATCCCAGCAGGCTATGGGCGAACGCAGGGTGACTCTGGAGAGAAGGCCAGTCCATCAGAGGGCAAACACACACTCATGTTCACATGTAAGGGTAATCCAGAGCCACCACTCAGCCTGCAGGACTCCTCACAGAAACATGGGTTCAACACGACATATCAATGCTTTTTCCACTTTTATTGTTCCGTGTCATAATAGTGGAATACATTTTCTTTGCGTCTTTGCCTGTATATTTTTTTTAAATACCTATAATAATGACAGGAAAGTGGACCGACGAGAATAGGAACAAAGAAGAGACTAATGAACGATTGCATGTTTTCCTTTTTTAACTGCCTGAATGAAATGAAATCACACCTGAACATAAGAAGAAAAGAAAAGAAAAGCTTAAGTGGGATTACGACTTATTATGTGAATACTGTGTATATCCTGTCATTGTCTTTTGTTCTCCACCTAAACAGTCCTCCGCTTTGCTTTGGCCTCACACTTAATGTATTCTACCCGAGCTGATCTCCTGATTCCAAAGGACATTGCATCTCATTTCTTGTCACTTGTCTTCTAAATTCCTAAAGGTACAATTAGCATTTTGTTTGACGAAATGTTGAAAGGTTCATAGATTGATATTTGCAAAAAAAAAAAAAAAAGAGTACCAGGGTGTTTTTTTCTCTCCCCCAAATGCAAATTCTGACATTTATTAACGTTTATTACAGATACTCTGTTTATGGATTGTAAAACTCTGCATAGATTTAATGGGAATAAAGTAAAATTACAATGTTTAAACACAATCAGTGTGGCAAACCAGCAAGTGTGTAATTTAGTGTTGTGTGGCAATGAAATGTTTTACGGGGCCTTGATTTATGTCCTGTGCATGGCATTTCTAATGAGAGAGACCAACATTGCAGCACGCCTGTGTTCCAGGAAACTACATTTACAGCAGATCTTTTTTCTCAAGAGTGTTTTTCCCCTGTGAAATAATGTCAGCACTTTCCCACCTTCAAAGTCCTTTTGTTTCCAGATCTATTAACAATTCTAATTGTACAGGAACACTTGTTAAGTAAGGCTGGTAAATAAAGCAGGAAACGCATTATTTCCTTTTAGTGCAGATTAAAGGTACAGCTATGCTGGGTTGAAACACATTAATGAGGTTTTAAATAAAAATGCTGGCAGGGAATTTACACCGCTGACTGGTTTAACTGCAGTAAGCAGTTGATTTTCCTTGATGTTAAAGGGGAACATTATTTTACCCACTAATGAAAAATACATCTTTCCACTTTCCTATCTGTTAATTAACATGTTTGTGTTAAGGGAATTTCAAAAAGGGATACAATTGCTTTCAATCTGATTAAAGTAAGTGATACATAATAGGGAGGTTGTTTTCCTTGGGTCCTTCTGTTAATTGAATAGCTTTGTATGACTTGGAATGTTTTTCCTAGTCACAACAGTTTGCCGGGACCTCGCCACTCGGGATGCCCCTATCTTAATTACGGATCATTTTCCAAATGTGGTTCAATTTCCTCAGCAGGACAGTTTCTGTTAACTGCTATTTTTAAGGCCAATAACAACGTCAAAGCTAGGGATGATTAAAGCAATTAAAGTTTCCCTTTGTTTTCGAAGCACAGTGAGATAGGCCTGCCTGTTTGCACAACATTTATTAAACATTTACTAAATGGAATTGAATCTGTCATCGATGAAGTTTTCCGAGACAATTACCTTTTAGCATGGCAAACACTCTTTCACTCAGCTAACGTCTCACAGCTTATGGCTGTGATTAGCCATTTGATTTCATCAAGCCAAACTACAAATCCTCCAGCAGAAACAGAGAGAGAGAGAGAGAGAGAGAGAGAGAGAGAGAGAGAGCGAGGAGCGCGAGAGAAGGGTTTAAATATAATTTTACCATCGGAATTTCTCAATTAGCATACCACATTTTCTCCATTAGATAAACTGCCTTTAGAGAGCTGGCTGGTTTAATCTGTTTAATGTCCGTGTAAACTATAATCTCCTGATTCTAAAAAGAAATCCCTTCAGGACATCATTCGCATACACTCTTCATAAGACAGTTTTTGAAAGACATGATCGAGTGCAGCTTTTAAGAGGGGATTGAACAGTGATGGGTTGTTATGCCTATCATGCTTTTCTTTTCTGTGGCACGCAGATTTTGCAAGTTGCGATGCACTCGCTTGAATTCAGCTCACCATGTGGCATTACGCATTTGTAAGCTTGTCCTTGCTCGACTATAACCGACATAAAGTTATGCTTAATATGACCATATTTTTCCAGAGCGTATAAGACCACTCATCCTCTTGGCTTGTTCATTTTTTTGTGAGTGTGGATGTGTCTAACTCAGTAGTTTCTGTGTGGGGAGACCTCCAGCTGTGGCGCCACCACCAGGCAGGTCTGGTTTCGGGGTCTGCAACCTTTAGGACCAAAAGAGCTATTTTTGTTTTACGATTTTACACCACATAAACCTTCTCTGGAGCCGCAGAACATGTTAATCACAAAACATCTAAAACAATTTCTTCACATGCTGATAGCTCACGTTGTGATGTTATGGATATGATTTAAATACTGTTTTCTCCACTTTGTTTTTGCTCGTGTTGCCTATTTTAGCAGTTCTATCTCTTTTTTAATCGACTTTTAGCACATTTTGAATATGTTAGCCATTTTAGCTATTTATAGCTGCTGTGCATTTCCTAATGGTTAAACCTGTTTCAGCTATATTTGCAATTTTACCCTTTTTTTGACTGTTTTTGATGATTGTTTTGCTTTTTTAGCTGTTTTCAGACCTTTTTTTAAGTAGTGTGGCATGCACATAAAATAAAATAAATTAATGCAGAATATTCATTTTCATAGTTTTCTGGAAGTTGCAGTGGCTGGAGGTTGTAGACCCTTGTTCTAGTGGGGTGGGGTGGGGGGGGGTTAAGCCTTTTCCCAAGAGGATTTTAGTTTTATTTTATAAATCTTGATTAAAAGGGAACAAATGGATGGCAAAACAAAATAATTATTTCATAGAAACACATGTTTTTTAAAATGTAAGATTTAATGTTAATGTAACTGAGACTAAAAGGAAAAAATAGCTGTGACAGAAATACTTTTAAAGAGAGATATTTAAAAAAAAAAGTATCTAACATGCTTGCAAAGCTTTGTGCTTTTTATTGCTTTTTGATTTCATCCATCCATCCATCCATCCATCCATCCAATGGATCCAATTTCGAGTCTTAAATTTCCTAAAATGCATATTCTGGAGCTGTACTCGGACAAAAGCCACACACCGCAGGAAAACCTGCAAACTCCACAGGAAAACGTCCTCAAGCACCGACTCGAACCAGAGATATTCCCTTCTTTTTGTTGGGAGTGCGAACCACTATCCACCCGTCAATAATCCAAAATCATATTTTGAAAAAACATTCTGAATTCTGGCGTTCAACTACTTCGAGCTCAAAACCTCTATTTGGCCCGAGGCAACACATGTGTGGCATGAAAGTTCATATCTCATATCTCCCCCCACTTTGTCGCTTTGACTAAAGAGACGTGTAATAATCAGTCGCTCTCCTGGGAAGACGCGAGTGGCTGCTTTCTGAGGGAACGTTTGAAAAAGTTATCGTCATAGCTCGAGATTCAAAACTCCCATTCTGACGTCAGACAGACTAATCAGCATCTACATAAACAGTCTGTGCTCGTACATCACTGCCAATCATGGAGTGGGCTGTTAGAGTGTATAGATACAGAAATCAAGATTTGTTGTTATCCTATTGAACGACGAGCAGAGAGAAATCAGAGTGTTTACATGCATATCATTGCTTTCCATCATACACTGCGGGCTGTATGAATTAGGGCCTGCAAACACACAGCCTCATTCTCCTTGCATCACGCCAAGAGTCACTCCATTGATTACCCTTCTCCGCTCCCAGGAAATGGCTCATGCATCTCGTGTACATTATAACAAATGTTCTCTTTGCATTACAATTGAATTGTGATTGTTATGTTCAATCAATGGGGAAAGGTCACGGGATCGCTCCTGCCAGCGCTTTAATGGAGAAGTCGATGAGGATTCATTTTAATCACTGCGGCTGTGGCAGAATGAGCACAACACTGAGAGACTGTCAATGGCCCGGTAATTACCGCTGTTTATACAGGTTTCTGCTTTAGCAATTTAGATATCCACAAATCTCTCTGTTTCTCGCACCCCGGTTATATTGGGAGCTGCGTGGCAGCAAATGAAGTACCGGAGTATGTGGGCCGTGACTACTCTAATTGTGGGACTATTGGTGAGGCTGACTCTTCGAAAATGAATTGAGCTCCATTTGCTCCTCCTCTGAGCAGTTACGGGACGAGAAAGCTGTTATTTCGCACGCCCAGTGTGAAGGAGCATTTCTATTAACTCAGCCGGGCCTCAGACTGTGGCGACACGACCGACGCACAACCGCTTCTGTTGGAAGCGTTTCTGGGTCTAAATCAGTGGCCCTCAAGTGTGGGGCGTAAATCTCTGTGATTACTTTGTTATCACATATATTTTTGTTACTGAATCTTTTTTTTTATCATAGATATGCAATTTATAAAATAGAGTAAAGGGCACAAACATTACTTGTAGCCACTGGATGAACCAGCTTTTTCTTTATAAGTTTGTAACAAACTCAAGAAGAGTTTTTTTTTTTGTTTTTTTTTTACTCCCTCTGAATCTCAACAGTCTTTAACAAATGTATTTTATTAGATAATCCGGCAGTTAACCATATATTGCCACTTGGCGTGAGACAAATGCAAGGTCAAGAAGGGGTTGTGGGTCGAGCCAGGGCTTCTCGCCCAAATCATAGTAGTTCTCAGTGTATGGGAACGTCAAACTGAAATAAACAAAGATAAGTAAACTCCTGGTTAAATTTCAATCCAGGATGTACAGGAGGTGATCCTGCAGGTTTCAAACCTGGCAGGAGTTGCACCGGGGCTACAAACTAGCCAAGTCCATGGTGCAGGTGGCAATGGCTTGTTGGAGCAAACCCTGTAAGAATAAAGAGTGAAAAAGGAGCCGTCAAATAGGCAGGAGGTAAACAAACAAATAACTAAAGGGGGAAGAAAACACATAAATGTTGCTCACAGGTCACAAAAAAGGCAAATTCTCAAAACGATTCAGTTCAGAAAATATAAATAAACCAATCATAATAGTAGCGGCAAACCCCACGGAGAATATCGAGTATACAAATAAACATAATGATTAATCATTCAAATGTATGTGCATTTAAATTTTTATTGATCCACCAAGCGATTACTCAAATCCTTTCTTCCTGCGACGCAGCCGAAGGAGCCGGAGGAGGCGAGAAGTTCTTGCTCCGATGGAAACCTTTCAGACACCGACTCCCGACACTCTGTGCCTGAGCGTAGCAATTGGAAGCTTCTACTTTGTAACCAGAGACACATTGGAGTGGACAGTGTAGAATATTTCTCAGTCACCCTCCAGCATCAGTGTGGCCCCTGACATTCCCCCTTCACCCCATGTGACATGTTTGCGTTGGCCGGTGTCTAAGGATAGATGGGGTCAAGGCAGTATAACCTTGAAGGAGCAAATATTCATGATCAATAAGTGCTTTATTCCGAGCATCTAAATGATTCTTATGTCTGAATCCTCCCCCCCTCCTCCCCCCACCCCCCTTCCCTCATTTGCCTGTGTGGAAAAAGCTGTTTGAAGATTTATGCAGACTGGGTAAAAGGACATTTTAAAAGACTACACAGTATCACTGCTTTCAAATGTCATGTAATCATAGGTTAGGGGAGAGTGCTGGGCACGGAGAGCTAAGTGATGTTACAGATAATGAATTGCCTCTGAAATATAATACATCGTAAGTATGATTCTTTGTTCCAAGCTCTGTACACCAACTCTGTACAATTAAAGTTATTTATCTCTCTCGTTTTTTAAGTTCATCAATTATATTGTGATACACTTAATGTCCATAAGAGGATGATGTATGATTGGTCTAATTATTTCTTATTCACCATGCTTTCTAAAGCATATCAATTTTGTTAATACCATGTAATTAAAACACGTCAGTGCGCTACAAGTTGCTGGCTGTATTAATGACTATGAAAATTATTTTAATTAAATAGCCAATTATAGAAAAATCCTAACCATGAGAATTGACATTTAAATGAATTCAATTTAAATTGCTTTTCAACATTGTTTTATCAAAGCTTTATGGGGTGAATAAATTATTACATCAAACAATATACTGTGTCATTGATCATACACAAGTCTTGTCCCATATCCATACACTTTCAAACGCTTTCCTGATGCCATACATCACACAGGGTGATTACATTCTGACATAGTCATTTGTTTACCGCAATCTCCTCCACATGTACTGTACTTCTTTGTACTTTAAGGAGAAATGCGTTAACTGTTTATGTCACTCTCGGACAAACTTTATCGCTGGTACTTTTTTTTTTTTTTTTTTTTTTAAGCTGCACAACTTTGGGTTTCCTGTGCCCAACGAAAATACGTGACACACAAGATTTTCACATGCACTATTAATGGCCACACATTTGTGTTGGACTAGGCCAACAAAGTGTACTGGTGTAAAGTACAGCACAAGTATACAGACAGCATGTTTGTGTTATGCAGTGTTTTCTTAACTGGGGTCAGACACATGCAGCCCACCCAGTCTGTTGAAGGGCCTTTGTATCTAAAAACATCATACGTATCCTGTGGTGCCTTTTAATACCTATTAGGATACCCGGCCTCATATATTTTCCTTTTTGCCGGCATAACGTTAATGAAAGTCATTTTTCAGACATTACAAGCGCAATGATTTGCAGTTAACCCATGCAAACAAGAGAAATAGTGGGCAAACTGTTGTGACATTCATTGTATATAATGAAATCTTAATATGGTGCATATTTAAGTGAAAGGTTAGCAACATAAAGGGCAAATGGATTGCCTGGCAATGAATTTTAAGCAGCTATTGATTTTACACTACAAGCTACCTCTTCCCTGAATGATAATTTTGAAAATGGCACACTGCTTATCTTAAAGCTGATCTGACACAACAGGACGCCAGAAATACACAGAATATTTAGGCAAAAAAACACGGGCAGATAAGCAGCGCTCCTCTGCACGAGTTACACTCATTCTCCTCAATCTGATTACATACTGAGTGCTGATTAACTCTCCCAAAAAGTGAGTTAAGACACATGTAACAAGAAATATACAACTGCAATTTGCTCCTGTAATACTAATCCTGAACTAATGAAATTGACATGTACTTGTATTTTCATTGTGTTTAATGTTTTTTTTTTCTTTTTCTGGGGTTCCAAATTGCACAAAAAAAGTTACAAAGTTTTGATAATAAAGTTTATTTTTGATAATGAATCAGAACTAATAGTGTAATTTACTAGTATAACCAGTAAAACTTGAACTAAATAGACTGTATGGTACTTTGTGACGCATCTCAATGTTTATATACACGTGAAGTCTATATGAGCTGCAGTAATACACTTGTCCATGGCCCTGAACCCACCAAATTATACAGAGATCACCTCCCCCCCTCGCAGCCTGAATCCTTATTTCCTGCCCTGTCTGGGGCTCATATGGAGACACAGTTTGAGAGTTCATGAACAAGCCGGTTAAAGTTTGGTTTAATATTCGACATGATAAAACTGAATGGAGATTGTGTAATATGTGAACCCTTCCTTTTAATTCCTGTGCAGGACGTGGAAAAACAATGCTTAACTTTTTAGAACCTGTTGTTACTTTTGGACTTTTTTTTCTTTCTTTCATTAACTTAGTAGATTCTTGTATCACTTTCAATTGAGGTTTCAGATGAAGAAAAAGACGATCTAATCTGTATAATCACTACTACAAGTTTTACAAAGTAGCCCAGTGGAGGTGAACCATTAATAACTGTACATCTACATTGTTTGCTGATGTGTTACTGCTGTGTGATATATGCAGTAATCTAAAGGCTTTTTAAAAATCTGCATACAAAGCTTGCATCTACTTAAAAGAAAAACCCATTATTAAAAGTTGTTTATTGGAAGAAGGTGCGGCCACTTGCACTGTAAAAGGCAATAACCACAAGCATCTAGTTGAATAAAACACATCCTTTCTCACAGACTGGGTGTACCGTCACCACTGACTCACACTGCCATGCTCAGTCAGAAAATATGCCGTCAGAATTAAAGATTTAAAAAAAAAAGCTATTGCATCGTGTACGCCTGTACTAAAGGCAGTTTACCGTGTACAGAAATGATAGAACAAGAACAAAAACTTTCATAACTTCAGATTGCAGTGGTAATCTGGGATTTTCTTGTTTTTTATTTTATTTTATTTTGGATAACAGAAGTGTTAAAACAGGATTAACTGTTTTCTTCTTCTTCTTCTTCTTCTTCTTCTTCTTCTTTTTTTGTTTATTTTACGCACGCAAGTCCAAGCTGTTTACTCGAGCATGATCGGACACAATTGTATCAGACATATAAAAAGTAACAAAACAAACCAAAACAAAACAAAACAATGTAATATTTTTCGCAGACCTGGAACATTGAAGTGGAAGCCAGAGCCCGGTTATCTGCTCTTCAAAGGCTTCCACTGTCCCCTAGCTCCTCCCTCTCTGTACCGTGTGACAACAACAACTCATCCACAGAGCGGAGCTGCACTTTTCAGCTCATTTTCCTCCTGTCATTCCTCCTCCTATCTTTGATCATTGTCCCGCCGCTCGCCCCCCCTCAGCCCGTCACTCAGCACGCCTTTTTTTTTTTTTTTTTTTAAACCACCCTCGTTTAAAGCTCTTCTTCTTTTTTTTTTTTTTTTACTTCCCAACTTATCCGAGGAGCTAAACTCTCGTGGATTCTTGCATTCAGGGGTGTCTCGGCAGGCTGGGTTTTTATACTTTGAACTTCGGCTGCTCTCTTCCCCTCCTTGTAAGGTGACCATGGCCGTACCGGCTGCGCTGATCCCACCGACTCCCCTCGTCCCGCCGCCACCGATCTCCACTCCCTCCGCCACCACGTCCCCGCCGTCGACAACTTCGTCCCCATCCCCATCCCTATCCCTGGCACCCCCATCCGGACCCGGACAGAACCTGTTCAGATCGGAGCTGCTCGCCACCGGCAGCCCGGGCATCCCGAGCGCGGCTCTCCCCCCCGGCAAGCCCGTGTACTCGACTCCGTCGCCTGTTGAAAACATACCGCAGAACAACGAGTGCAAGATGGTCGAGTTGCGCGGTGCCAAAGTGGCCTCTTTCACCGTGGACGGCTGCGAGCTCATCTGCCTCCCGCAGGCGTTCGACCTGTTCCTGAAGCACCTGGTCGGCGGGCTGCACACGGTGTACACCAAGCTGAAGCGGCTGGAGATCACGCCGGTGGTGTGCAACGTGGAGCAGGTCCGCATCCTCCGAGGGCTCGGCGCCATCCAGCCGGGTGTGAACCGCTGTAAACTCATCTCCAGGAAAGATTTCGAGACTCTGTACAACGACTGTACCAATGCGAGGTGAGTTGCGAGCGCGTTTCGACGGCGGTGGTTGTTCGGTGGTGGGGGGGTTTAAATGTCCTTTCACGCGGCCGTGCGTAAAAGGCGCAGCGGCGAGAGAGAGGTGGTAGTGGTGGTGGTGGTGGTGGTGGTGGGGGGGCATTTTCCCTCTTTACTAAACCAAACGGTTCCAGCGATTTAATTTCTACACCTCTTCCTCACCCCGTCCAAAAAAAATATAAAGAAAATAGATTTGTATATTAAGCGTGTGGATATGGCTTACAATGTGTGTGAAACTCCACGTAAACGTGTGTGTCGGACAGGAAGAGAGCAGCGCGCTTCAGCAGCGGTGGGGAAAAGTTGAGTGAAAGTTTTTTTTTTTTTTTTTTTAACACGTGCAGAGCAAAGCCGTGCCATGATGGATAAGCCTGTCAGCCTCAGCACGAAGGGATCGATAATGTAGGCAGCACCTCAGCTGAGTTTCGCCAAGCTGTTGAATAAACTTTGGGAGGTGTAGAACCGTCCCCAGATATCACCCTGTCATCTTTATTTTGAGCCATGCATTACCACTCTCTTAAAAAAAATACAATAAAAAAAAAAAAGAATTGCTAGACGGCTGAATTTATTTCACAATGATTGAAATAAAATTAGCCTGTGCCACATTGTAAGCCCCTGCCACAGGGGTGGTGTGATTTCAATTATGATAATAACTTGAACATTTCTCGAAAGTAAACAAGAAATACCCAGGTTGTTAGGAGTAGGGGACAACAAATGTCTGTATAAATGTTTTCACAGCACATTTCTGAAGCAGACACTCATGAACCCTGAAGAAAAAGTGTGCATGAGACATTTCTCATTCCAAACCAAAGGATAATTCAGTTATATGACAGCACAGCATTCAAACAAGCCTGCTCCATTTATTAACCAGCCTTTATATTAAAACAAGAGGATAATATACAGACCAGATTAAACGTATTTGTATGAAAATTAATGCACCGCAATATATTATCAAATAAAAAATTTTTTGGAGCCTCATGGGTTTTAAAATTGAGTGATTTAAGCCGAGATCAATATTTGATTAAAAGCCATTTTTATTGTCCTGTTGCACCTCGCTTTGATGTATCGCTCAGTCTCACTGGATGGTTCAGCCTGGTCAAATTTACCATCTCACCTGTCACTATGATTGATTCCATATTGATCTCCTACCCAGAAATGAGCTGGAAATGCAAATATGATGGAAAGGCTCCCATCACTGAGGGATAGCAACAAACACATCGAGTCTCAGTTTATAAGCAGGCTTCCCTTTGCCAAAATACACTCTGAAGAGGCTGAAGTTAATTTTGAGTTGAAGGTGCACACTGATGTAAAACACAAGCACGACACAAGTTTTTCTTTTCGCTAAATTCTTTCGTATATTATTTTGTGCCAATAAGATCCCCACGACACTGATTGTGTTTGGATTTTTAAATTGTTTATGTACGTGAAGATTTTTTTTTTCTTTATGTAGGTTAGATGACGAGATAAAAAAAAAATTCGACATTATTTTAAACGAGAAGACAGATTGATACTGTGAGAGGTAAACGTTCTTTCTGAAGAATTGTTTGTCTGTGGTTCATTAATTAATTCTAAAATGTGACTTGCAGTTCCTTCTGATATAGGAAACACTGTTCCCGGTGCCTTGCTTCTAAACAGTCGCTCTCACACATGCACATGCAGTGCGGAGACCTTATGAATATGCTGCAGCTTCACATTTCCATTCCAGTAGCAATCGTCTCAACAACTCACCTGTGCACTTTGGTGCTTAAGCATCATTTACATAAAACATCAAGGGAGCAGAACGTGCCCCCCCCCCCCTTTCCATCGAGAGAAACACGCCGGGCGGCGGTCCTCCCCTCCAGCTTGGTGTGGGGCTTCAGGTGACAAAGTATGTGGTTGAACTCTTTAGGTTGTCAATGGGGGGATGGCCAGCGATGGGGTTAAAGGATAATGCAGTGCCTCGCGTCGCTTTAATGACGCTAAAGTGCTGGGCTATTACGGGCACACGGACAGGACTGTAATTGTCTCTGAAAGCAGCCAGGTTCTCCCGGTGCTGGGCTGAAATCAATCACTCAGACCCGGCCTGCCCGCCTGCCTGCCCCATTTGGAGAATTACATCATGGAACAGTGAGGCATCCGCTGGATAAAAGGCTTCTGTTACTTAGAAAGAGTTGATTTTATTTGCGGGGATGTGTGCTTTCCTCCGTCTGTCATTGAATTGCTGCTGACAAAATGATCAGTCGGAGTAAACAGGACACAGGTTGCCCTGTCGGTGGAACACCCCCCCCCCCCCCCCCCCCCCCTCTCCAAAGTCGATGTTCTGTTTTGCAGCGACTTTAGTGTCAGATAAAAAGTATCGCCGGTTAACCCGCTCGAGTTACACAACAACAGCCTGCTGCCTGAGATAGTTTAGCTTTCCATCTCACCCCATTACCACAATGTCACTACTCTTTTTATACAGTGGCAGAGTGATAACAATGAAGTGAATAATACTCCTGTACAATGGGTCTTACTATTTCACATGCTGTTTTCTCCCCTCCCACAGTCTATTGTGTTAAAACAACACTCCTCTCATTTTGCACTCGGTGTGAATGTGAATAGCATCACAGAGCACCACTGCATCCCGCTGCTTTAGTTTTGATGTGGACACAAACAAGCTCCAACCAAATTGTTCCCCACCATGCTTACTTTAGCAGAACTTTTTTTATTTTTATTTTTTTTTTAGGATACACAGCACAGGAAAGAGTGTTATTCACAATTGTATTCATGTTTTTTTTTTTATGGTTTTGATAAATAATTCACAAGGGGGAAAATATAATTAAAAATAGTGAAAGAAGTCCTATAGCAGATTTACACCAAGTGTTTGAGCCATGCCTTTAGTACAAAGTAATTATTGTTCATTTTTAACAAACACTAGAAATTCTCGACCCCTTCATTTTCTTAAGGACTCTCGTGCCAGATTAGCAGTGTTCACTTGTGCTCCCGCACTGATCCAGGGTCCGTAATCTCCCTTACATTATGACTCTGGCCCTCCAGGAGCCCTCCAGGAGCCCTCTGTTCCAGCTACTTGTTTTCCTTTTCATTTTCCCTGCGGTGGGATGAAAAAGGTTCTTATTGCTGTGTGACACTTGAACTCTCTGAAAGGTTATTATAACACGGGGGGCGGTGCAGAGATATCGCATATCTCTCATTGGCCTGCTTTGTGGAGGCAGGCTATCCGATGCTGGGGCGCAGAAATACAGCAGTTAATTGACAATCATTGTCTACCCCTGAAGGTTAACCACACGCCCTAGACAATGTCCCACCACTGGGAATGGGATGGCTTTTCACTTACATGCCCTTCTTAAATAGATTTTCCCCGGCTTGTTTCAGTCAAACAGATCTTTCTCTGAAATGTTACGAGTGACAGGTCACAGCCGAAGCACTTTTTTTTTCTTTCTTTAACGAATATATCTAATTGATACTGATATGACAGCGAGTGTTATGAGAGCTATCACCCCTCTTGTTCCTATTTCAAGAGTGTTTATGCCTAAACACACATATTTGCAAATGACGGTAATTGTTTTGTTTAGCGCTCAGTGTGAGCTGCCACTGAGGGTGCCAGCTTGTCTCTCTCCCTCCTCTCCTCTGCTGAGCTCTCTTATAATATATTTGTTTTCTACAAGGCACGGATGTGTTTACAGGTACTCAGGGGAGATTTCTGGATTCCATTCAAATCATTCCCAGTCAGAGTGGGTGCTAAGATACCCGTCACCCAGCAACCACATCCAAGAGGGAGCTTGGGCGATAATAACTTCAAAAACAGAGTGACAGATGCCTGATTAGAGAGAGAGAGAAAGAGAGAAAGACAGAGAGAGAGGGAGGGAGGAAAAGAGAAAGAGAGAGAGTGAGGAGTAATGCTATACAAAGCTTTTTTTAAATCCAAATCTATTGAAGTAGTTTCTGGAAAGCCAAATTGGCCCCTCATATTGTGTGTTGTTTCCTGTATTGAAGTAACAAAATGCAGTAAAGTTCTCATTCCCATATTTTTTTTAATTTTTTTTTTTATCCTTCACTGGGGCTCCGCTAAATTTGATTAGGTACTGTACATGTGCTCAAGTCAACTGTGCAGTTGGCAGATGGCAGCAAGGTGTTTTTGTTGTTGTTGTTGTTGGGTTTGTTTTGTTTTTTTCTCTCTCCGCAAACAAATAGTCTCCTTGAAAATCAGAATTGCTTTATTGACTCGACATTCACCCAGTTGGAACGAGAGCAAATTAAAGCTTTTTTTTATTTTATTTTTTTTTTTCCTGAAAAAGGAAAAAGTCCACAGAATAGCTCAGTTAACAAAACTAACACTCCACACCTATCCATATCCCGTCCACAACCATATTTCTGTAGCTTAAATTGAAGCAAAGCCAGGACTGTTGAAACCAGATTTCACTTGTTAGGGAGGCTTTTGTTTGACACCGTCTATTATCATTTGTGGATTTAGAGGCTATTTGCATGGCAAAGAGGCCTGGGTTGTTAATTTGTCTGTTGGATGCATTAGTTGCCATGCTCCTATCTTATTTGCATGCCTTCACTGGATCGGCAGCAGCAATTGAATTACCAATTAATTCCTTTGCAGAGTGAAATGGTTTAAAACCCTCATTTGACAAAAGGGCTTTTGCACTTTAACATTTTTGATATTATTCCTCAGCTTCATTTTAAAATAAAAGATGGTTAAAATCTGTCAACATGACTGATCTTGCATGTTAAATTAGTGACTCTCTAACATGCCAGCAGTGTATTTCTTTTTTTTTTTGGGGGGGGGGGGGTGGTACTGATTTCTCTCCTCCTCTTTCCTCTGTCACAGCTCCCTGGCTTGTCTTTACTTACGGGCTTCTTCACATTACAACACATTTAGGGAGCATAGCGGAAGTCACTGACGCTTGTACCAGGATGTTAAACGCTACTGACAGAAGTTAGAGGGAGCAGATGAGATTTCCTGATTGGAGAAGGAATGCAGGCCCTTGCCTGCCTCTGTCTAATATGGTCACATAGAGAAATTGATTTTCCTCAGAAATTAATTAATTTTTCATATAGCCCAAAGCTGGAGTTTAAAAAAGAGTGCACACTTGCTGGTTTCCTATTTTCCCCCTTTTTTAAAGAATTATTGCCTAATCATATTAATACTTTTGCCCCAAGGATGAAAAGATAATTGTACAAATGCATTTGGAAATATGTATCACTGAGTATTTATGATTAAATTATGCAAATAACTCCGCTCCCATCCTTCGTGGGCCCAGATTGTCTAATTAGGATTGATATGGCGAATAGATGTTGGGGAATCTGAATACAAGCATGTCCAAAGAGCAGAAAATTGAAAATGACAAGGCTGGAATCCTTAAAAAGTGTGTTGGGTTTCTCTCTCTCTCTCTCTCTCTCTCTCTCTCTCTCGCTCTCTCTCTCTCTCTCTCTCCTCCTCCTCTCTGTCTAATTCAGCGTAGCTGTATCAGGAGTTAATTTTCCCTGGCTTCATTTCTCGTCTGAGCTGACAGGAAAAGGAATCCATCAGGGAAGCAATCTCAGATGGGATTCCACAAATTTCCTCCACTTGTTTTTTTCTCCCCCCCCCCATCACACACACACACACACACTCTTCATTTTGGGGGAGGCTATCAGGGATGAATCTTCTCCTGAGTAAACATGCAGATGTTTTTTTCTCCAGTGTCAATGTTGTTGGAGCTTTTTGTTCAATACAAAGGACTCCTCCTTAATAATTGAGGTATATTAAGAAAGGAATGTCATCCAACAAAAAGCCTTTTGTACTTTTGGAATGCCAATGCAGTAAAGCTCCTCATATTATACAACTTTTACCTTCATTTCACTCAGAGTAAAGGAAGTTCGCTTCACAAGCAGTCATTTTATGGGGGGGGAAAAAAGGATTTGTTCAATCCCGAGAAGTTTAAAAAAAATTTTTTCAAATCTGCTTAATGTTGACTCGGCTTACATGTCTTTATTAACAGATTTTAGATTAAATGCCAGAAGAGGACGAAGAAAATATATTGGAAGCGTTCTTACAAGCTTTTTGAAACGTTTTAAATGTGTCGCAATTTAATAACCCCCACACAAGCAATAATCCCAGACACGGGCAGACAGACGCACTGCACACTGACACGGGCATGAGCCAACAGTTACATGTAATTTAACAACAGCAGCGTTCCTCGCAGGGCTCAGCGGTACATCACAGCAAAGAAACCAGGGAGGAAATGACATCGGTCTCCACGCTTTCTTCTTCTGTTGTTAGCTTCAGATGAACGGCGCGGCACAGGAACGGCTCCAGTGCCTCCAACAGTATCTATTAAAGGGCTGATTGTTATCTAATCTTTACCTGGCGCTAGCTGGAAAAGCCCCGAAGCTAATGACACTTGAGACTAGCAGCACATTCTGGTGGTTCAAAGCATCTGCTCAGTCAATACTTTGTGATGAAAAACTAAGAAAACAGGCCCACAGCTATTTATGTGAATCTGAATTCACTTAGACACCAGAAACACTTTATGCAGTCAATTTGTTGCATTGAATTATCACTAACAATGTGCATAAAATGCGCTCCTGTTGGGCCGGCAGGTGAGACAGCAGAGAGTTCGTCTGTTTATTTAAATACAAAAAAAATAAAATAAACTAACAAAAAAAGTGCAGTGTTAATAATCAAATAATCAAATGATGTCTGAACAGATGACTTATAATTCAAGTGAACTAAAGCAGCTTGAGTAAAAATATCGAATGATGATCATTTATTTTAACACCCTTTCGTAAGATCAGTGTATTCTAATTCAAACTGCCACAAAAGACAGACTACCCAGTTATGCTCCTCACTTCATACATTTATAGGTCATATTCAGACGACACATCTTACAGCAGCATTAAATGTTTGACACTGATTGGCACATTGTTCCAGATCTGTCTTTCAAATAGTGGGAAAACCATTTGAAGCTTTTTACTCAGTGGATGTCCGGTTATTCATCTTAAAGTAATTGTCAGCTTAACCTTTCTTTTAAAAAAGGAAAAAGAAAAAAAAATCATTTTCCACATTTAATAAAAGATTTGCTGACTTATCAACTTTTTTTTTTTATAAGAACTTCAATCCATACTTATTTTTTCAAAAAATTTTACTTCAGACTGAAGAAGACAAAAAAAAAGAAGAAGAAGAAGAAGATCTGCTGTCCTGTGCATTATTGCGTTGTTTGCACAGTCGCTTTTCTTCTTTCTTTCCGGACATAATATTTTCATTCGGTATGTCGTGAAACGACACGGTCTGCAATTCTGGCTTCCGTCCACAGCGAGAGCCACACCCAGAGCTGCTTCCTGACGGCACCGGCACACCTGTAGAGGTTATGAGCCGGGGTATCAATATCACCGGGTCAACACATTTTCATCTAACACTGACATCTCGCTTTGGCTTTCACCCTCTCCCTCTGCCTCAGTGTCTCTCTCTCCGTGAGCCTAGTGAGAATATCGGCGGGAGTCTTTATTGGTTGCAGCGCTTGGGTTTCTCTCCTCGTAGACTCAAATGTCACCGTCTCCCTGATGTTTCTTTAAAATCGCCTGTGCCACCACTTGCTGTGGCGCCTGGCTATTATTACCCTCCTCTTAAAGAGTGACAGTCGGGTCCTCGGAGACATGACACAAACCTCCGCGGATGGAGCTGTACTGCTGTGTCAAGCCAATGCTCCCGGCCAATCAAATAGCTGGAAGCAGACCCACTGTACACCTGGTGTGCTGCGAGGTGAGTGGGGGAAAGTCGGGAGGCAATTTTTGGTTGTCGACAAATCATGCAAATCACCAACAGTACAAATCGCCACCGCAAAGCCGGAGTTACTTTTAAGTCTCTTAAGTTGTCAAACTCTGTTAGTACCTGCAGTGATGTCTTTGAAAGCAGTGTGTCGTCGCAGTCACTTGTATATGTTTCTAGTAATTCCAAGGTAGCAAAGAAAACACAGTCGGACATGTACTTTATGGAAATAAACATGGTTATGATAACAAAGCGGCAGTTGACTGAGGTGGTCTGTCAACTTACATTAACCCTGTGCAACTTTCACGTTTGGAGTGTGTGTAAGTATGTGAGGGGGCTGCGTGTATGTGTGTGTGTGTGTGTGTGAGAGAGAGAGAGAGAGAGAGAGTGAGTGTGAAAGAGAGCGACACCCTTGCACAACTTCACATATGAATGGTCTTGTGTGAAAAGGAGGATGAATTGAGTCAAGCTGACATAGCATGCCAATAAGCTTTGTCTCATTTCCAATGCCGTATTCATTTGTGCCACAGAGAGATTTATTGCATGATTGACAATTATGAGAGGGTGACCTAGTTCTTTGTGATGGAACAAAAATGGTTTTCATCAGTTGCTTTTGCTGTCTTCTGCATTGTGTGTGTGTATGTGTGTTGTGTGTGTGTGTGCACCCTACTAAAGAATAGGGATAGCCTCCATGCAGCAACCCCCCCTGCCGCCCCCCCCCCCAACTATTGAAACCCATGCATTTTTCTAGTAATGGCTTCATATATTTTGCATAGAATCACATCATCCACAATGTTCCACAGCAGAAAAAATGAATTTCCTACCCCATTAAGCAATGTGAGCTGTCCAAATGGATCACGTTAAAGTGACGTTTTTACGAATGCTCTTCAATCTCCAACTTTTGTGTGGAAATAAAAGAAAAGGGACGTAATATTGCTGTCGGTGAATTATACATATATGTTCAACATACACGTGGGCATTTTGTACCGCTGCCTCCTGTTCTATATTATTAGCCACATTATTGTTGTTACTTGATCACCCAAATCACATCCTCCTTTTTTTTTACTATTGTCACTGTCAGCAAAGGGCTTCATTTGAGCCATAGATTTCCTGATTCCCTTATCCCTTTATGGTTCATTCTACCTGTCTATTAGTTGTGTATCTGTCAGTGTGTGGCTGTCTGTGTGTGTGTGTGTGTGTGTGTGTGTGAGTGAGTGTGTGTGTGTGTGAGTGCGTGCACGCCTAGTCAAGCTTAGATTACTACGACTGTGAGGAGGAAGTCTCTGCTCCTCCTGGGACTCCTGCTTGACTGGCCCCACAAATGATACAAGCCAGGGTTTAGTTGGGAGTTAATATCCTGCAAAATTGTCCTGCACAGCCTCGGCAGAATGTGGATGATTAAATGACACAAGCATATCAAAAACATTTTTCTCAGACTAGTGGCTGTTAAGTGTCGCGCCGGTGCAGCCCGTCTCCCAAGGTTACCATTAAAAAGAAAGGAATATTCAATGGGAAGTGGGTGTCATTGAGCTGTGATTGTGTGTGCGCGTGTGTGTGTGTGTGTGTGTGTGTGTGTGTGTGTGTGTGTGTGTGTGTGTGTGTGTGTGTGTGTGTGTTTGCATGTGTGTACCTGTGTTGCCGTGTACGTGCATGCTTTAGATGTTTCATGTAATGCCCTGTTTGAGTGGTAATAATATCTCAATAGGATTTCAGGGTCTCATTGAGAGGTTTGGTAGAAGGTTGAGAGGACATATGCTAATTGTGCCTGAGAAGACTCGTCTCTCTCTCAGAAACACATCCCACTAGAGTTTTCCTTGTACACTGGATGCCAGACTTCCCCTAGTGACAAAAAAAAAAAAGGCTTGAGGCTCCAAAGCGATCCATTTTATCCTTTCTTTTTCAAAGGATGCAATGCTTTGTTTTAACCTCCGCAGGAAAGGAGATGAAAGGCAGTGTAATAAAGCCGAAAGGTCTTTCTGTTGTTATCAAATGGCCTTTCACTCCTGACCTTTAAGATGCCACAGTAGGAACTGGAGACAATGCTAGAAATACAGATCGGATTTCAGAGATCAAACACCTCTTTGTATAGTTTAGTTGCACAGAGGAAGAAGAAAGAACAACCTTTCACAGCACATCATTTGAACGCTTGGAAAAATAAAACCCCAAAATATTTGTAGAAGAATGAGCCGCCCTGTCAGCACCTGCACAGATCAAACAGCCCAAGTTCAGGTAACGCACCATCGAACACCTTTGAATTTTAAAGCATTTCTTTATTTATTCTTTTATCCAGCCTGATCTTGGCCTTTGTAGGAGGACATTCTCCTCCAGTTACAGTACAATGTGAAGCACTTTATACATGATCAATCACTATAATAGAAACCTTTTTTTCTGTCTCTCCACACAACAATGCCATTTTGCTTTCCCCACTGATGTACGTTGGGTCGGCCAGCATTACTTCAATTGCAGCTGTTCACCAAAAAGCTTTTCACAATGTACCGTCAGGCAGGTCTAACCGAAGAGTGACAAAGCTTCAGCTGAAGTGTGGCTGTAAGCTCTCAGGTCTACTGCAGTTCAGCTCTATTAGCAGGGGCTAATGTTAAGTTTTCTGGCTGTACTCATTGTGGGCTGAAGTCTTAAAGCCCCAATTTACACGCACGCATTAACTGTACATTAATATGGACACTTTGGGGAGGCACAGTTTGCAGCTGGTGGTTATATGTGTGACGTGGGAGGTTTAGGATCAGGTTATTTGAAATGACAAGCTGCTGCACTGTAGTGACAGGCCTACAATATCCAGCAGCCCATTTTCTCGATCACGTCCATAGACGGCCCGGCTACAGAGACCACTAATCATGCTCTTAGATGTAAAACGTTATCAGGATTCATGATGGCACCCAGCATTCCTGTCATTCTCGACATTCTGTGAAGGGGCACTCGCGGTCTGAGCGCAGAGTGTCAGTGCCTGTGGACCCTGAAGGGCTCTGTGTGAGAGACCCAGTCGGGGCCCTGCTGGGCCAGGCCTGTTGACAGTTCCTTGGCGCTGTTGTCTCAGCAGGAAGACATCAGTTGGAGCAACAGAGTGGCTGTACATGAAGGCTGTCTGGTCAGCACGGAGAATGGAGTTGGAGAAGATTAGGCTTCACCCACGGGTCATTGTGTTCCCAGAGCAGGCCCGAGCCCAACGGCCTCAGTATTGTTAAAAAGGAAAGGTCAGGTCCAACGACCAGGCTAAGCCTATTAAACAGCCCACACCACTTCTTCCTGGAAACCTGACTGTGCTTTCTCTTAACTACCGAGTAGGGGGGAAAAAATCAGCTTTGAACAGCTGAGGTCGGCCATATCCTGATGTGAACTGGAGACCGTGAGCTAATTGAGAAGAATATTACTGTATACTCATATAAAAGTATTGCAATCGTGCGTCTTTGAAACGCCAAGCAGTGATTTCATATCGCATGTTTCTTTTTTTTTTTTTTCCAATGTAGCTCTAATTGTTGTTTCTCTGAGCCCTCTGGTTGTTATGCTGCGTGCGTGTGTGTGCGTGTGTGTGCGTGTGTGTGCGTGTGTGTGCGTGTGTGTGCGTGTGTGTGCGTGTGTGTGTGTGCGCGCGGCTGGAGGTTTGCTGACAGATCCGAGCAGCGTTGAACAAATCCTCACATTTATATCGTCTCAGTGCTAAATGCTTATGTACTGCATTCATAAGGTCGTCTGAGCCCCAACACACTCCCATAAGTCTCCTTTAGCTGTAGTGATGGCTGGTGTCAGGGATGTCTGCTGAATGAAAGGAAACACAGGCAGATAGCGTTTGATCCGTGATGGAGATGAGTCCACATAGGAGTAGAGCGAGTGATTAATAATGGTGCATCTGGGTAAAAAGGATGTCATCCCCTGGACGTCTAATGAAAGCTCTTGAACATATCTGGGAGAGGCGATATGTTGACAGTGGATGATGCAAATGAGGCTAAATGTGAGAGGAAACCTGAAATGAATCACCCCGCTGTCTCGGCGGCGTCTGTGTGTGCCGCGCGCGCATGTGTGTGTATGTGGCCCGACCAGCAGCCAGCCGTTTACGTCGTACAAAGCTCGGTTTGACACTCTCCCTCCTTTGTCTCAAACTGCTAACTGTATTTAATTTCACATCTTATCGGGCCGGGCTTTGTCTGTCTGTGAGTCTCTGCACAGTGGAGGCGACCCCCGGAGATAAACTCTGTCAGGCTCTGGGGTGATTTATTAAATTCTGATTTCTGTGAAGGACTTTAATGTCGAGGGGGTGGGAAGAGTGGGAGGGTGGACGAGGGAAGGGGGGGGGGGGGGGGTTCGGGGGGAGAAAATATGTCGCAGGTGTCTCTGCCAGCTCCGGGCACTGTTCTCTCTCCATTACCAGCATTGTTAGGTATAGTGAGGCAGGAGAAAAGAGAGAAGTAGGAATCTATGCTGAATTTCCTGTCTTTGTTGTGGCAGCGGGCTTGTTTTTTCCCTCCGTTCCAGGCTAGAACAGCGGTATCAAATCTTACATGTTTGGACTGGAGATAGCAGGGAGAGTGTTGAGCGCAGGTCAGTTTCTGTGCGAGCTCGACCCAGCCCTGGTTAGCGGTTGGCGCTAATCTCCCTCGAATGGGGCTCTCACCATCCATACAAATCTATTAGGAAAATCCTTTGACCTTATCGGCCTTCTTATCCCCGTGTATTTGAATAAAGCCTGATGTCAGGACTTGGGTGACATTTTCTGACGAGTTCAGCAGATTTTATGGGCGGCTATTATAGCCTATCTGGACCCAGTGCTTCAAATTTAGAATATTTTCTTGTTAAGCACACTTCACAGGTCAATTGTGACTATGGCGAAGCTCAACATGTTAATTTTAATATCATTTTATTCATCTCAAATGCAGCAGCTCCTCCCTCTTGAAACCTGTTTTACATTTCTCTTTCATATCACCTTAATCTAAATTGATGTGTTATCATACATGGATCTCGATGGAGGGGATCAAATAATGACTGTCAGTGGTGCATGGTGAACTGTGTTTTTGAACATAATTTGGTCCTCTACATTATAAAAATGTACTTTCAAGCTAAATCACAAGGTGCTTTTCATATGACCCTTCCCTTTGTGAGAATTGTTTTTAAACCGGGAACAGAGCCGTAAAAGTGATGTGTTGCTTCCTCTGATATCTCTGAAGCAGCTTGATGAAAAGGTAATATTGGAGAGGGCGCTGCTGCTTCTTGTCTGCTACACGTTGCCTCCCAAAGGGCTCTTTTCTGTGTGACACTTCGATTCTCGAAAGTGATGAGTGGATGGTAAAGAGTTGTGGATTCTATATATTTATTTATTGCTCGTATTGAAGAAGTTAATAGAAGACTGTGGGCTGTGATGCGTGAAGGGCTGCATGGGACAGGACTTCTCGTCTTAGATGCACAACTATAGAAAGCCGGGCTGAACGCATATATCAAACCACACAGACGTGCGCATGTACAACTACACACACACACACACACACACACACACACACACACACACACACACACACACACACACACACACACACACACACACACACACACACACACACACACACACACACACACACACACACACACACACACACACACACCAAGGCTTTATATCAAATAGTTTACCCCCTCTCTTTCTGTCTTATCCCATTTTTCTTTTCAAAACAGGGCATCTCCCACTCTCAGGACAGCCATTAAATCAAACTCGGGAAGATGAGTTTGCAAAGCCAGAAACTCAGTCTTGTGTGTACTACTACCAAACTAAACACTCAGGACTCAGCAGCTTCCCCCGTCAAAAAATAGCTCAATAAGATCTGTTTAAATACACTTTCACTCTCGCGGAAGCTCAGTTTATTTGGCCTAGTGCGAGGGCCCTGGTTAGCCGGTTTGATTGAGCGGTGCCGGGGATCTTAGGGCCGACTCCTCTGATACCTACATCTCCATGTCTCCATTGTTCTCTGCAAGTCAGCATCTTTTGTCTTTGCCACTGATTTGTCTTTTGATCTGTGCGAGTGATTTATCTGCATGGAATCGTTTTTCTCTCTGTTCCCCCTCAGGAAATTTGGAATGAGGCTGGCCTAACCTTGCCAGGGCCAAACAAAGCCTGAGAGCTGATCTCATGTATTTTGATGCTGTTTGTGAAAACGACACACACACACACACACACACACACACACACACACACACACACACACACACACACACACACACACACACACACACACACACACACACACACACACACACACACGGGCATGCAGTCACACACACACATACACACAACCCTTGGAGAGGAATGGAAAAAAAAAAAAAAGCACCCTGGTGTCCGTTGTTTGGTGTTTTCCTCCAACAGATGTAAGTACCTCCAGCACAATTTCCATTTGGAAGTGACATGTTTTTCAAACTCAAAATGATTAAATGGTAGTAAGTGGATTTAAGTGGACACTTCTCATGCCGGCTACTAGACGGCTCTATCCAGAGGCCCTGCGGCGGTATAAACCCTGCTCACGGTGGCTGAGATCACCAGGTAGGGCTGATCGAATGGGGACCCTGACGTCTTCCGACTGCAACAGTTTTTCCCCCTCTGTTTGCCTGGTTAAAAAACGCCAGAGGTTGGGGGGGATTCGAGTTGACAACCCTGAGGGGATTGGAGCTGTTTTCCTTGTGCGCTTTTTTTTTTTTTTTTGCTTTCCACCCGCCCTCATGTGCAGCTGTTACAGCCTCCTCCTTCCTCTTACCAGCTGCCAGAGAGAGAGGGAGAGAGACACTCGCAGAAAGATGGAGAGAAAGGGAACGAGAGCCTTACCGAGAGGGAAGGGTAGGAGGGAGGCGGGCGGGCGGGCGGGGGAGAGGGGGGGGGGGGGGGAGTAAACACAACCACTCAACACCTGCTGCCCGGTGAAGAGAAAAGGTGTGTGCAGGAGAGAGGGGAGAGGGAGGGGGAGACAAAGATAGGTGGTTAGGGAGAGGCGACATGAGTACAAAAGCTTCCGAATGTGTTAATGTGGGAGTGAGGATTGTGAAAAAAACAAAGATTAGAGGAGAGACAGGTGGGGGGGGGGGATATGCAGGTAGGCTACAGTATCACACTCCAAGCGTTTGGTGTTCTAAGCGCTCCCTTATGCGTGAAGTGTGGTTATCTTTAGTGGTAATCTTGGAAAAAAAATATATAAATAGATATCTTTGTTCCAGAAGCAGCGGTCTCATTGCTCCAGATGTTTACGTGCTTTGATCAACATTGTTTTGGGGTAGAGGCCCAGCATGTTTGTCTGAGATCTCGGAGAGAGGAAACTTTTCCTCGGCAACACTAATTATTTTTCCATCACCGCTCCGTCAACAGAGAGAACTTTTCACATCCACGCCGCCTCACAGGCAGCAAATACAGCACGTAACACCGGAGAGCTCAAAGTTGTTGTGAGCATGTTTGCACAATTAATGCTTGAGAGATAGCTCACTTTGTTCTCCAGTTTACTTCTGACTTTAACAAATACTACAGTGTGATATGAGTCAGGCGACGCAGATAAGATCGGGGCTGAAGGTTTGTGCACGCAAAGGTATTTGACTCCTGTCCAAAATATGCATATGCATTTAAAACAAAATGAAAATAAGCAATCTTTTTTTTTTTTTTTTTTTTAATCAGCCATTTTCCTCTGTATCAGGGAAGTGCAGAGCCTCACCCCTCCTCCACACCTCTTCTTCCCCTTGTTCCGTTTGGGACTGAATTGTCAATTGGCTGACATTATCTAAACAAGAAATATTAAAACTAATTAAAGAAATGTCTCTGTAAAATCTTGATAAGACTGAGGTTTCTCTCTCTCTCTCTCTCTCTCTCTCTCTCCCTCCGACGGCTGCACTGTGCTCTGTTAGGAGACTTGCCACAGGCTTGTCTGAGCAGAGGAAGTTATGAAACTCCTACTGCCATATCATTTGCACAAGGAAGTTTCAGCCTGTTCCTCTGGCTCTGTTGACTGGAGTCCATAAAACAGCTTTATTAAAAATGACACTATTCCACTCTGTATTTGCTCAGTGGCTGCTCATCTAGATTAGGTCACATGTTGCTGTGTAGTGTGGCCGACAATAGCCAGAGTTTATGACAGATAGCAGCTGTCTGGGCTGACTGCGTTGTGATAACATATTGCATACTGTACATCTCTAAATCTGTTGCCTTCTCGTCAAGATAATCTGCTTCTGTTTTCAACAGAAAACTGTCTCGACCACAATTCAAAAGCGAGTCAGCACCGTTTCAATTTCCTGTAACCAACTGCACATGATAGTAAATCATGAAGCTGAAGTGACATGGCAAATGCGGTACCAACTCCACAGCGGCGGAGGCTGAGGACTTGATGTAATGTTGCTTCTTTGTGTTGCACAAGTCGAATTCTTGGGTTATATGCGCGAGTGAGGCAAGAGCCCCACATTTCTCAACCATAGTTTCATCCTGATGAAGACTCAAAATCTGTACAATCAAGATAGCGCAGCGCACCGGCACCTGCAACATATATCCTTGTGCCTGTGTGTGCATGCCCATGGATGTATAACACAACACCACAGAGGGAACACAGAGCGGGGGGGGGGGGAATTCAGAATTATGTTATGGCTGCCTCCTGTTTAGCTTTTCCCAGAGCCCCAGGCAACTGGAAGGCATCAAGGACACCTGGGTGCGACTTTATTAAAGTATGAAATGAGAGGTCAGTGACGCGACGGTCCCGCACATGACATCCTGCTGCTGGCCCTTTCTTCCCTGCCTCCTCCCCTCAGCCCAGGGCTCTGATGACTCCGCTATGAAAGTCTGTTTCATTAATCCCCCTGAGGGACCCCTCAACTGCTCTTTCTGCCGCTGATACAAATTTAATTCCTGATAGGTCTGTTAGATGGAAGCCGCGTCTATCAAGGCTTTTAATTAATGTGGCAGTACTCTCTGTGTATCGCAGTGTTTATCTGAAATTCATGACCAGGGTGAGGACGGACGGGATTGTTCAAAGATGGCTTGTTTTCCCTTTTTGGTTGAAATGTGAATTTTAATTAGACACGGTTGTTACTCTAAGGGGTTGTAAAAGGGGGCTCTGTGCTTGTTACAAGGAGTCATGTGTGCATTGTGCACGCATGTGTGTGTGTGTGTGTGTGTCGGTGAGTGTGTGTGTGTGTTTAACGGCGTGCTTTATGTATTCACTTACTGTCACACCTTTCCAGCATGTTTATTTTTCTTTATTAATGCGCCAGTATTTGGAGGGAAAACAATGTTTTGAATGGGTTCAGGAAACTACCTACAAAAGTGCAGTTGACTAAATTCTTTGGGCTTCACTGTAAATCCACGGCCCGACAATGGGCTGGCCTGACAACTGTTTGCATTGGCAGGCTATTTCCAGTCTAATAGCTGTACAGTATCATTGTCAGCCTCTTATCATGGCAGCCACAGCCCTTTCTGACACGCTGACACCTCAATGGTGTGTGTGTGTGTGTGTGTGTGTGTGTGTGTGTGTGTGTGTGTGTGTGTGTGTGTGTGTGTGTGTGTGTGTGTGTGTGTGTGTGTGTGTGTGTGTGTGTGTGTGTGTGTGTGTGTGTGTGTGTGTGTGTGTGTGTGTGTGTGTCTGTGTGTCTGTGTGTTTACATGCAGACATCAATGCCGGGTAATTATTTTGACGTTCATATATACTTGTCTGCTTTATGGGCGGATTTATTTTCTTTCTATCAATGTGAGGTTTTTATTTTCTCTTCCATAGAAAAAGATGAAGATGCTCAACAATGTTTGTTCATTTCTTTCCACCGTTGTGTTGTGAACAGGCTCGCTACGAGAGCCAGTGGGACAACGTGTCACAGAGTAAGGAGAAATCATGAAAAGCCCGTCTCCAGCTGCATGCCCACTCTCTAATAGCATGGACGGTGCCTTGAGATGACTCTGATGGAAGATTATCATTTGCTTCTTAGACGCAGCCTTGTCCCTGAGTCTCCTTCCTGTTAAGGCTAATTTGCACGGTGTCCTTAATGGTTGTGTTTGGGTTAGTTCTGGGGAGCAGAAAGCCTGTTAATTGTAAGGTTTAACATTTTGCAATTAAAATCTCCCCTCATTGCTCTGAGGAATGAATGAGCCCTCTTTGATGTGCTTTAATCAGCCGAGATGCATTGTAGTTTAAGAAGCATAAAGATGCTAGATACATTTCTGATTTTAAATTGACACACTCCTCCACCTTTGAAGATGATAGTATTTTCTTTATATATTTTTTTTTCTCCCCCTTTCGCTCTCTCGCTGGCAGAAAGCAGCGAAAGCACAGTCCCTTGAACCCCACTCTCAGATTCTGGGGCACAGATCTCTATCTTTCTCTCTAAAGTGGCCAAACAGGATTAAGAAGAGGAGCGCTTCTGTTTCACCAGGACCAAGGAAGCGTACACAATTCACAATTCACCAGAGCTTGACTAAAGATCTTAGATGCACACTGTGACTGTATCAGCTGTTATTTTCTCACCTGTTAGAGGAGCTTTTAGACATCCTATGTAACACATGCTGATGCGATCAAAGGAGCATTTTTAAAACGCAAACTACTACAACTTCTTGTTTGGGATATTTACATTTTTACCTCCAATTTTTGGTGCATCATTAGCAAATGCAGAAAAAATGTAGATTATAGTGCCCCTCTCCAGAGGTGTGCTTGTTTTGCATTATTGTTGCTGGGAAAAAAAAAAAAAAAAAACCCTCATTAAGATCAGAGGAAAAAAGGAAAAAAAAAAAGAATATATTCTTGTTGGAGAAAAAGTGGTGGCAGTTTGATGAAGGCTGATTGGGAGCATCTGGAGGCTGTTTTCAGAGGACGTAGCCCTGTGTGAGCAACCCTGGCATTTAAGTACGGCTCGCTCCTAGAAACTAAAAATCTCCCAGCAAGCAAATTAACGGGAGCAGGGATTTGGTAATAATGGAGGTTCTCGGCTTTTGTTTCACCGTGACAGATGGACAGTGTGTGCTCAAATTGAATTTGGCTTTAATTGCATTGTGGCGTTTATAATTTATCTGCTCCACAGATTTTGTTTACAGGTTTATGGGGTCTTGAAATGCGTGTTTGCTCTCTTTTTTTCTTCTCTCTCTCTCTCTCTCTCTCTCCCTCTTTCTCCTCCACTTTTCCTCTCTTTTCCCTCCCTCGCTCTGTGCATATGTGTGTGTGTGTGTGCGCGTGTCTGTGTGTACGTGTCGGCCAGATCCTTTTTCATCCTCCACTACAGCGGGATAAAGGACACTGTAATTCTCTGAGAGTGTGGTGTTCATTACCGTAGCAGTTTGCCCTCCAGGGTGAATGTGTTCAATAAGCGAGATTGTCTTTTTTCCAATATACACTTAAACGGTATAAGATTGCAAATGTAAGCTCCGTAGTGCCCGTCTGCTCCGATGCTCAATGTTCAAATCATTTGGATCACTTGGATAGGTGAACACAATATAATTAAATATCTCTCTCTTTGAATAACTCCTGCTCGTGGACACAAGGACGTGCGCGCGAGCAAGACTAAAGGTTATGCCGGCTCACACTCGGACTCGTATATACGCACGCAAACACTTTAGATTTTGCTTCTCCCGCGTGTATGTGTGGAGTTCACCTGTGTCCAGGTGGGCCAGCCGGTTGCTCCCGACATTTTTAGAAGCAGGAAAGAAGATATCAGTGCAACTAAGCTTAATATATCATCTCTGACATGTTGATCCTTGCAATTCATGCTGGAATTTCACCCAAAACACGCATCAGAAGTCTTTTCTTTTGTCTCTTTAATTTGTGTGACGTCTTACATTTTCCCACCCATGGCAGACCTCTTTGAGCATCTTGCAGTGGTGATAAAGATTATATGCTTGTCTCCTACTCCATCTAGCTTCTCTCTTCTCTCCTTATCCTAGCCTCTGCCACCCTCTAATTGATGCACCCCTGCCAATTTACACTTCAGCCCTGGCTGTGACCCCTATTAACTACCTGGCCTCGCTCTCCCAGGGAAATCACTGTGTTCAGGGAGAATCCTCCACCCCCAATCAACTCCTCTTAAGACCGCCGCTAAACACATTTTCATACTCAGCCAGCGAGAGGACTCAGCGCTCTCGCCAACTTTTATCTGGATGAGTGAAAAGAATAAGCCAAGCTGTGCTGGTTTCTTTTTTTTTTTTTTTTTTTTTTAAACACACGGTGTCCCACAGCACCGTGGTTTATCACTGGCAAGCCTCACGGTCATTTCACAAAGGTTATTTATATATTTATTTTTTTATATGTCCTCAGATTACTGTCCTAGTAACACCGCGGCAGCCACTTGTCATTGTCTTTTCTTTCTTTTCTTTTTTTTTTTTTTTTTTTTCAGTTGTCCTAGATCAGGAGTATTTTGAGGAATGTCCGCTCTGTTCTCTGTACCTGCCCCAGAAGTCGGCCCATGTGGGTTGCGAGAGGAGGAAGAGAAAGTGCTCTGTGTGCTTTCGCAGTATTCAGGCAGCTCCGGCGCCGTCAGCTCTCGCCGGCGTGCAGCGGGCTTTGCCCCGCGTTCCTGCTCCAGGTTTCACTTGACCTGATGTTATGTCATCATGAACGTTCTCCGGGGGTCCGGACTCCGTGCTGATTAAAGGACAGCAGATAATGTGTGTGTGTGTGTGTGTGTGTGTGTGTGTGTGTGTGTGTGTGTGTGTGTGTGTGTGTGTGTGTGTGTGTGTGTGTGTGTGTGTGTGTGTGTGTGTGTGTGTGTGTGTGTGTGTGTGTGTGTGTGTGTGTGTGTGTGTGTGTGTGTGTGTGTGTGTGTGTGTGAACTGTTGATTGTCTATGTGTATATTTAGATAATGCAACCAACTGAAGTGCACATATTTAGAATTGCCATTGCTGGGATGCGGACACTTCAGAGGAAGGGGGCGGGGTGATTTGTCACGTAGTTGCTTTTTTTTTTTTTTTTTTTTTTTGCTGCAGCAGACATTATATGTGTACGGGGTAATGAAGTAGCGAATCATTCTGTGTTCTCGATTAACAGTAATCACGAAGCAATTGAAGCGTGAAAAATGAATTTGTTTCTTCCAATGCAGAACAGTTTCAGAACATACACCGCAAACTTATTAATTATACAGTGGTGTTGAGGTGGCGCAATATTATTTTTTAAAAGCTGTCGTGTTCCGTCCGCTTAATTGTAAGCTCTTGCACATTTCTTCTCATTAAAGTTGAGGAGTGGAGGAAAGTCCACCGGCGAGTTTTCCTGCGTTATTTCCTCCCCGCAGTTGCGCCGTGTAGCATGGTGGCTCTTTAGCCACTTTTCTCTGGGCAAATTGTTTTTGTGACCCATGGAATGTTAGAGGAAATGCTTCTTTCTCATTGGCGGTCCCCCGGGTGTGGAGGCCATGGCCCCTGTCATCGGCCCCAGTGCACACACAGACACACACCCACGGACGCACGCACACACACACACACACACGCACACACACACACACACGCACACACGCACAAACGCGAGAGGAAAGCAATCCACCACAAGAGAGGGACCTCCAGGCCTTTTTATAGCACCAGTACTTTCCCCCCCAGACTCCCAGACGTGACATCACAACAACCAGAGATCATTTTCAGGGGGATCATCATAACCACACACACTCGCTCGTACACACACACACACACACACACATGCTTTGCGAGAAACCCTCAACATTTTTTTTTCTTCCTGTGTATTCATTCACCATCTTCCTTTCTTTTTTTTTTTGTTTTCATTTTAGTTTATGTACAGTTCTTAATTAAAACTCTCTTTGCAGAAATAAACAGACTCCAGACAGTGTTATTTTTTTTCCAGCTCCCTGAAAGAGAAGTTAAAAAGTAATCATGAACAGTCCCAATTCGAAAAGGATTTCCCAAGAATGTGCAGTGAAATATGCTCCTCAGATCAATTAAGTGTTTACAGCCTGTAAGAATCAGCAGCACAATAGAGGAGCTGTCTGTTCTGGACCCCGGAGGCTACCGTAGCAATGTTTCATTAAGTGCACTCACTCCTGTGGCCCCCTATAAACACACATTAATTAAGGCACACAGAAACCCAGTCTCTGAGCTTGCACTATGGTAATGATGATATGACCCCAAAAGGAGAGGTGCACCAGGGGTCAGGGAATAAAAGCAGGGAGCGTTTAATGCCAGAGCTTGGCTGATCTGCAGAAACACGGTCTTAACTGGTCCAATTCAAATTAGGCCAAGATTTGCTTAACTGGCTAATTTAGATGTGCATGAATGTAGATTCATTTCCAGCAGTGAGTATGGCTGGGGTGTGTTTTCTCCTTCCATAAAAATAATGATGAGGGTCAAGATGACAATTTTCTCGATGTCAGCAGCAGTCAGCGCCTAATATAATAATTTCTACACACTGACAAAATGGCTTAATGATAATAATAATGTGACAACCCGCCTTGTATTTTCATATGAAAGTCAAAAAGAAGTTTACCACTCATTGTTAAATTTGCAGCCACAGATTGAATAGTCACATAACCATCAACCAGATCTCCCATAAATGTATTGAAGAGGGAGGCTTAACAAATGTTTTATGTCTACTTTGACCTGCTGCAGTGTGAGATTGAAGGATTTACAGTGCGGAGACCTGTGTTTAAACCCGAACACAAACTTCCTCTGTAGACATGCTGCGTCTGACCCCAGATCAGTGCCTGGTCATCTCTCAAATCATTTCAGTTTCAACGGCAGTCGCCGCCCATCGACAATTTACGCAGATTTGACAGTTGCAAATGGGTGTCATCAATATGATCCCACACATTGATATTTTCTTTGTTGGGCTAAGTGGAAAGAACCATCCCATCCTCTCAAGATCTGCAGCTCGAGGCCAGGGGGCTGGTATCCATCTTCGTAACAGTGACTGTGGTGGAGGAGGAGGTGAAGGAAGAGGAGGCGAAGAGATGGAGGGGAGGGAGGCAGCATGTCAATGAGCCTGCCCAGTGTCACTGAGCACCACACAGAACAGCCATCTGGAGAATCAAAGACTCCTACCATCTGGCTGCCTCACCCACTCTCTACCCCCACAGAATAAGAATCAACCAGATAGTACATTGCCATAACACTGCTTGGCCTTTTTGGTGGTAAGAAGTCAGGTGATATTGTGTTAAATTAACAACAACAAAACCATTTTTTCCCCCCCCAGCTCTTGATATGAAGCAGTGAGGAGAACAGTGGCGTGTGTTTTCCTCATTCTTTTTTATTTCTGTAATATGTGACCATAGGACCTGACCTTCATTCTTTAAGCCATCATACGTTAACATCAGCCCTGAAAAATGAACATATGTTCATTGAACTGTCACACCTGATTTTCACCCATTTCACTTTTCCCTCACCCTTAAAATCAATGTCACGTCTGCTTGACGAACACATCCCTGCTTCAGGTCTGCAGCAAAGATTCATTTGAATTATGTACCGTGAATTGCAGTGTTTACAATCAACATAGTTGTTATTATTTAAAAAAAAATACTCAAATATTTTAAAAAGCAAAACAGGTAATGATAGCCACTGGTTATGTGTTGAACTTTAAAAGAGCTCTCTGAAAGGACTACACCGTTCTTAAATCATAGCCTTTGACTCTGCAATTCCAAGGATCATTAGATACTACTTTTTTCTGTGATGGTTTTGTCCTTGATACTTAAAGCTGTCTGAGACTTTAATGAAACCTCAAGTTCTGCTTTAGGAGGTAGGAGCTGTAACGTATCACAAACTTGCAGCTTAAAGGGTAAAGCCTAAAGGAGATCTTTAACATTAAACCGGTCTTGCTGAGTGGGCCTTCAAAGTCTGGATTTAAATTATGTATGCTCTGTAAGTATGTATTTGGCAGGAAAGAGTGGGGAGAGCAGGAGGGATGCACACTGAAAAGTCGTCAGCCATATTCCAAAATGCCATTTCCGTGTTGCTGAGGTACCATTGTTTACAGGGCTTTGATGGAGAGGTGCCCTGATCGCCACTAGCTGTTTCTCTACCTCTCTCTTTTTCTTCCCCCTCTTAGTTTGAGAGAAATCTCCTGACGCTGTAAAATGGGCAATGATGACATATGTGGATGCAGGCCTGTTCATATCTTTGTGGGGCCTTTAGGGAAATAAATATCTGAGAACATTCAGTGAAATGAAGCTCACTCAATAAATCACCATGACACAATAAACACTTCTGGCACATGAGCACCCCCCCTACCCACATCCCCTGGTGCCCAGCCCCCTCGTACACACACACACACACACACACACACACACACACACACACACACACACACACACACACACACACACACACACACACACTGCTCTCAGACACCACCTACCTCTCCCCGCCTCTTCTTGTGCTACCAAATGGTGCCTCCCCACAGGCCGGTAAATCAAATCCCAGCACAAATACAGTGGGAATTTATTTGGAATGGGCTTTTGTTCTCTTTAACGCCTGATTGTTAGGCCGACGAGGTCGCATGATAAATTTTGAGCCGGTTGTTTCTGTGCAGTAGCTGTGTGTTTGCTGCCCCCTGTACCCAACATGAATCACGCCGCCTTTAAACTCTCTTTTGACCACTTCCACCCCATTGAGGTAACGGCTATTTCCTTTTCAAAGATTATAAAGATTATCTAACATTTTATATATATACATATACATATATATATATATATATATATATATATATATATATGGCTGACTCGCTCTTCTGTGCATTTTCAAATTGCACATAAAAGACTGAAGGTGAAGCCGTGAACCAGCTTGGCCTGAGGTGGAAAAGTTGCAAGCAAAAAGCCACAAAAAAAAAATACAGTGACAACGTAGAAACGTAAATATGACACTCAAGAAGCATTTAGCTTCAAGTGGGAGACATTATCTTCAGATTTCCAAGGATCGATGAAGACTGCAACAGCACGTGTCTCGATCTTGATTGTAAATTCTATTTAATTGCACTTGACTGAAAAATCGGCACCAACGGCTCCCAGTGTTGAATCAAAACGCAACTGGATGGAAATATGCATTCACTTTATTCTTCTTAAACTTGGGCTGAAAACTCGATTGGAGTCACAAGAAAAGTTTGGGTTATGAAGGAGGCTGCAGCAGATTGAGTGTGATTTCTTCACAGGACGATTTAGTCAGTGGAAATAGGAAAGATTGTTCATGTCTTGGCTGCGTTAGCCGCACGTCAAGACACCTTGTGAGTGACACAGTTGGAGGGATCGGAAGGCTCAGCTTTTCCTGTGACTCACGGACAACCAATCAGTCTCCTGTGGCAGCCGCTGTTTATGTAGAGGTAAAATAAGCAATAATATAACAGACTAATTGGTTTATCAGTGTTTGCTATGGTAACCCACATGGAAACAGCCCCTTAAATAATTATATTTTCAAACTGCTGGCCAGAATATATTTTGCTTTATCTATCGGTACCGTGGATATGATTGCTCACTGTTATAAATGGCACATAGTTAGTACACGGAGAGAAAGACATTGTTTACACTGGGCCTCATGCGGTGAATCTGTCCAGTGTAAGGTAATCTGCAGTAATAAGCTCCATTTGTTTTGTTTAGCTTTTAAGCTGAGGGAGAGAGGAAGGGAGAGGGGAGAGCAGGGGAAAAAAAGAAGAAGAAAAATCTCATTTCAAATCCTACCCACCTTCTTATCTCTATTTGTTCAGTTGTTTTTAATGCCACATACTGAAAGAATTTCAATGGCTGTTTTGCCATGAAGTCATTTGTTATCCTTCAGCGGGCTTTCGTCTCCCTATTGTGTGACAGCCCCTGAGTGCTCCAATCCTCCAGATGGAGCAGGTCAGACACACACACACACACACACACACACACACACACACACACACACACACACACACACACACACACACACACACACACACACACACACACACACACACACACACACACAGCCGCAGAGACTCGCAGACAGGTTCAGACACTTTCTTTTCAGTGGCTGACATAGATCTACTTGCCTTGTGACACATACAGAGATGATAATGTCATTTTCGGCAATTTGTCTTTTCCCTACTTTTCCGTTTGTTGGAAATGTGGTTGTTAAGGACTGCCTGGCAGTTACACGGCTCGCGCCATGTTTACAAACAGTCCAAATGAAAATGTTTCACAACACTATTCCCGTTTTACACATATTGTCAGTTGGCTGGAAGATTTGTGGCGGCCAAGAGAACAGATGCATCAGGGTTTCCTTTGTTTTGCTGTCATGGAACTCAGCATATTGGCTTTTGTCTTCATCCCAGAGATAAGGGGAAAAAAAAATTACTTAATTTCCTTGGCTTTCGCTAACAGAGGTCAAACAAGTCAAAGTTTGCTGAAATTTTATATGATCGTAAATACTGATACCATCAATCTCCTTCGCTGCTTTATCGGACTGTAGGTGGAGCCGCTTTAAACCCAGGACAGGTCATGAGTCTATCACAGGGCTGTTGGAGGTACCTGGAAAATAAATCCCCGTGTCCAAACCTGGATTCAAACCAGGGTGTGCTGAGTGTGAGGTGGCAGTGCTAACCACTGCACCAGCCTTAACTCCTGTCTCCTTTGTTCTCTTTTCACATGTGTGGTTCTACTCCAATCCTCTTTGGCTCCTCTGATTTGCAGGTGAGTAATTTTTTTCTCTCTCTCTCTCAAATTGCAACAAAAAACCCTGTATTTACACTTAATCATCTGATATAATATCAATTCATTCATTTTTTATTGAGCTTTTTCACAAGACATGACCTCATCAAGCACCGTAAAAACACATTAATGCAGTAATGTAAGACTTCTATTGAACCAGTGTGCGCAAGAGACATGAATACTTTCTTTTTGTTTTGCACGATAGTCACCATAAAGCCTAAGTCTATGAGCATTTAGCACGGCCTGAAAACAACAGGTGCGCTTCACTCATCATTCACTTTGACTCACCAGTTGATGGTAATAAAGGTAAGAGCAGGTTCCATAACAAGTAGAACGTAATAACCATAACAGCCATCCTTAAATGATTTGATTGACTCACGCAAGACCTCATCGCTCTATTTTAAACCTAATGGAGTCTGGGTATAATTTGACCAGGCGCTGATTGACAGCCCCTTTCTCTATCTCAACAGTAACCCCTGACGATGTACATTAGAGTCGGATTAGAGCAAGGTGCTAACGCATATTAAAAAATTAAGCCAAGCCAGTGGACTGGCAAAGCTCCTCTTCTCTTCTTCTTTTTTTTTTTTTTTAACCCTCCCTCCTTCCCTTTTCATTGTACCCCCTTTTGGATGGTCTAACATTAAAATTCAATGGCGTCAAGTAGTGATAGCGTCTTGTTAATACAGCTGCAACTTGCCCTTGTGGAGGAAATCAAATGACACAGTGCAGCAGGCCACAGCGGAAAGACTGAGAGGACATTATACTGCTTACACACCGAGCTGCGGAGCCTTGCAGGAGAAAAGCAAGGCTACAACATCAAATATAACAATGTAGCCTTCATAACTAGGTGCTTAATTTGTCAAAATGCCTCACTTTTGTCTGGGGCATATTTTACCGTGCCTCGAGCCCTTGGCATATTTAAGAGGACCATGGTAGTTTTTCCTGCGGCAGGATAGCAGCCTTATTGTACTGCTTCAGCTGCTGTAAATAGTAGTAAATCTCCGGCGTAGCATTTATTCTAGCATGACACCAAAGCCTCCCACTCAGAATGATTGAATGTAACTTATTTGATTCTGCTTCCCTTCATTTGGGGATTTTGTGAAGAGTCTGGTTTGAAGACAATGAGCTAACAAAAGATTGTTTTAACAGCTGCGTGTCTTTGATTACGCGCGTCTTTGAAGTATCACTTTAACTTAGCCTTTGAACTTGGATAGAGATCAGAAATGAATTGAGCTCCTTTTTGATGTAAGAGGAGGGGATTTCATTGTTGAAATGTTCATAAACTGCTTCCAACTGTTTAGCGAACAAGTTCAGTGTTGATTTTGAAATGGTGGCAGGAGAGCGGGGCGGGAGGCGCAGGAGGGGGGCGAGTTTGAAGAGGAGAAAGGAGGTGGTGGTGGTGGTGGGGTCGGGGGGGGGGGGGGGGGGAGGGGGGTGGTTTCATGTTCACGTGTACCCAATGACAAGGATAGCAAAACAACGGCTTTTATTCCCCTCAATAGCAGAGGGTTCTGTAGATACGGTCTTCAAGTTACTCCAAAGTCTCAAGCTCCACGTTTGCTTGTGTGGCTCATTAGGACAATATGCCATCCATATGTTTCACTAAATGATCATTATATCAGTTTTCCCACTTGTAAAAAAGTTGCGCGTGCACAGAATCCGAAGCCTTAAAGCCTCCTGTAACAGTTATACTTAATCTGCTTGTTGCTTTTGACAGGAATAATAATGTGCATTTGAGGTACTTTGTTGTTTTTGGACAAAACTCAAATTCTATTAAAGGATTAAGTAATTGAACACTAATCTAAAGGACTTGAGGTTTCTGTTCTTTTGGTAATGCCTTTAATCTTGGCACAGTTTTAGAAAAGGCAGTGAAGTAGCGAGTCACAGAGGGAAAAGCAGATTAGTTCAATTTCATGTATTTTAGGGGAGAACTACACTAGCTTAGATGGATTACTGTTAAATCAGTCAAATGAAATGTAATGACGCAAAAATATGTCCAATTGCGTAAACATGGAGCGGTGCCGTTTCTCAGTGAAAACTGAGAGCAGAAAAAGTGAAACACAGGGAATAATGTGGGGTGTCAATGCTGAGTAAAACATTAGCCACGGCGAGAAGAAAAGAAAGTGTGAAAGCATTCTGGTCCGAGTGAATGAAGTCCCCAAACTACAAATTTCACACAATACCAAATGTAGTAGTATAATGCAACCGTGGGTTATTGTGTCCTTTTTTTTCATCATATCCAAATTAATCATGCTCCAAATCCACTTCCATTGTTCAATTTTACTGTTACCAGTAACAATAAAGAAACAAAAGTTGTAGAAATGGCTTGCCCTACATCTGTCATTGTCATTGAGAGACTGGCCATAATACTTTATTTATATTCTGCACTGGAGTTCCATGGTTTCTCTTGTAAATGTTCATTGATTCAAGGGCAGACAAATATACCCCCAAAACCCGACGTGACCCACATAGAGCGATATGTGAAATTCACCATCTATTAGAATGACATGACAGACACAAATAAACTGTAAAATACATTTTGTTACCCTTGCAGTGAACTCAAATTACATTTTCAATGTCGTCCACTCAATCTCCTCTCGTCTTTTGTGCTTTCTTTGATATAAATAGACGGACTTTCAGGGGTCTGAAGAGTGGAAGTTGGAAGAATAAAAACGGAAGAGGAAATTTAGATATTTTTAAATGATGTCCTACATTTTGTCAGCTAAAATCAGGATATTGCCTGAGCGGGGAGAAGCCATGTTCTTCAGTTGTCAAAAGGCAGTAAGTAATGATTAAAATAGCAGTGTGAAACGCGGGGAGATTAAAGTGATGCTAATGATAAGTGAGAGAAGAAAAGGGCAAGCTATATTTTAATTCCTGGGAGAATGGTTAATGACTTCTATTGCCTGAGATTAAACTAAACCTGTCTCATCAGCTTTTTCTGCTCGCTGAGGAAAAAAAAAGCCCCCTGCACTTTAATTTATTAAACTCTTTTAAGGAAGCACATTGATCTACATAGGTTAAACTTTCAAAATTTGGGCAAAAAGACGCCCCATAAAGCTGTCATGCGGGGCAAAGCTGTTGAGTTGCTCAAGGCACACTATAAAGAATTCATTATCTCCAAACTGCCACATTTAATCAGAAAATATCAATTATTTAAAAGGGGAGGTTTGCTCCTGTTTAGAGCATCAGGTTTTACTGACACACTGGATTATACTGACACGGTGAATATATTTTCCTGCTGTCACTGTAATAGCGCTGTGAACCTTTCCATTTTTCAATACACCCCTGTTCTCTCTCTTTTTTTTAATATCTTTTGGCTGGCTGAGTAAATGTACATTTGGCCACTGCAAAGTGGTCTTTGTAATCACATCAATGGCGTGGTATAATCCAACAAGTAAAATATTTATCTCCTCTTTTCAGCTTGCTGGAAGGAGTTCGGCTTGTGCCGTGTGAATTTTTTTTCGCATGGCATTAACACTGAAGCACCGGTGACCTCTGTAATGAAATGTATGGTACTGTTGACATGGCATTACAGCGATTCAACGCCGTTCATTAATCTTTGTTTTTGTCGAGCCCTTCTGGCGTATCCTTCGCCAAGGTGCGGAGCAATGCCAGAAATTGTAAGGCTCGCCACATATTTCTGATGGCAATTAGCATGCATTCCGATCCACTGAGCCCCTCGCATTACAGCCCAATCCTTGCAGCGGCCCGAGTCTTTATCAGCAGCCGGGTGATAGGAGTCATTGAACATTCTGCTGACAGCAGATTATTTTTGTTTTTATACAGATGTCAGGCTTGAGTAGGTGGTGTTTTCCACTCTTACTGCAGGACTAAGGGCCCCATTTGACACCACCGTTTTGTTTTCCCCACAGATGACAGAGAAACACTAAGTTCTTACCTTTTTTTTCAGCTCCTCGATATATATTTACCCCATTTGTATCTTTCCTTATCTCAACCTCAGTCATTCCGGGTCTAGAAATAGGTCTGATATTTAAAGTGCCGGTAAAGAGCAACTGTCATCCCTTGGAGGACAAATAACAACACTCCAACAGTGCTGAGTCCTGTGTGCCTCTCAAGTCTCACTGGATCTATCAGCAGGAAGCAGGCGTGCAATTAATAAGCCTTTTACCTCTAAAATCACACTTCTGACAAATGGGGGGGAAAATGGAGAGCCATTCTTACAGATAAAGGGACCGTTTCTACAAATGTCTATAAGGAGATGAAGCACCTTTTTTTTAAGTGCCAACTGATGGCTCAGGTATAATCGTAGTAGCCATGATTCTGATCGATATCATCAATGGTTACTGCTGCCGCGCAGAATTTGATCCAGGAGTCTCATGCTAATGTTCACGCCTTGTGTCAGACACAATGTAATCTCTTCTTTTGGATCAATGGCACTTTTTTATGGTCTCATCGCTTTTCCAGACTAGGTAGTAACACTATTCTTAAATCACATAATCTTTAGCGTGCAAGAGGCTCGGAATATGCTGACAGCTGAGTTAACACTTGAATCAACATTTCAACTGTACAAACTTAATAAAGGCCAGTTTTCTCAGCTGTCTCAAGGGCAGAATAGATATTTTTGCCTTTATGACACTGTGCATAACTACCAGCTTTTTATCATATAAATTCAAATTTAGCTTTTACAATATTAATACACAGAATCTCATGGTTTGCCTGGAGTGGGAGGAAAATGTCTCTGTAATATTTTGTTGACATATTCAGGATGAACGGAGATTTCCACCACCCCCGCCCCCCTTAACTTCTTGTAGCATGAAGTAATATCTGTGTTTCTGGGGACACATTACAATAATGCATTAAGAAATCACATTAATAATGCACATATTTTGTCACATATTTATAACTATATCCCCAAGACATCAACATGTCACAGTTGTTGTTAGATTCCCCTTTGGTTTCAATTAAAATGTCGCTGAGGCAATAAAAATAGCCAATTAAATTGGAGCAGGCTCTTCAGAGGTAGAATTGGTCTGATTAGATTAACCTTGAACATCAATTAGGGTTAAAAATAAGCTTAAATGTATATTAATAACTGCCCACCATAGTTGACGCTAAAAGTATATTACACTTGTATCGCTCATTTCTCCGGCATTGATTCTGTAAGTGGCATTATTTTTACTTGATTAGCCGGCATTATCATCTATTTTCTCTCACACTTATTTGTAGCTTAATTATTTTGACCAGAGTATTTTTATGGCACCGTCGTAGTGAAACAGTGAGACTTCATTATCTAATTATAGGAGTGAGTTTCCAAGTTAAGGCAGACAATAGAGACACAAGGATGTATAACAGGTATCGTTCAACAAATCACTCAACACTAGTCTCTAAAAAGCAGGGTCACAATCCAGCTTTTACAGCTGTGCAACCTCTCGCTCTCTCTCTCTCTCGCTCGTCTCTCTTTTCACACGCTAATAGTCGAGATACGCTCTCAAGTCTATTCAATATCTGTGGTGTGTCAAGCTTTTCTCACCACCACCACCACCACCACCACCACCACCACCTCCTCCACTGCCTGGCTGCCTTCAGTTTACCCCGTCCCACCTGGTAACTAAGAGCTGAGCATCCAGACGCTAAAAATATGCCTGACACTAATGTCACACCCCTCTGCCACCTCCAGCACCCGGTTCCCAAAGCCCAGACTGGTGTGAAAGGCAGGGAGCCGAGCAGACATCTTTGTAATTCTTTTAATAACATGTGTAAATGGGAATGGGGCCTATCGGTCTTTATCAGGCCTGGCGAGCAGAGCAGAGCAGCTGATACCACCTCGGGGCTGGGAAATGCCTGATTCATCTAACAGTCCGTGAAGCTGATTAATTTCACTCTTCATTAGGATTGTGTTGTGGTGTCTTCTCTGGACTCCAACACATCCAAAGTCTGGCGATCATATTGGTGCCTCCTCGCCGTTCCTTTTCCCTCCCTTCGCTCCTCTCGCCCTCCCCTCTTTCCTGGGCAGCGTCAGCAGCAGCGGCCACCCTCCTCCTCCTCTTCTTTGCGCCCTTGGCAAATGAAAGGTCAAAGACGCTGCAGTGATTAATGAGCAGTAGACTCTGGGATCTCTCTGTCAACCCCCCGCCAGTCCCCCCTCCCCACACTGCCCTCCCCGCTCCTTGCATTATTTCATCTGCTAATCTCACACAACACTATTTAGTTAGTGCGTTGCGGAGAAAACAGCACAGTGTGCCTCTGCTGAACAGCGTGGAGGGCAACACTGATGAACTTTTTCCACCAGGCATTAAGGCGAGCCGGGGGAGAGCGCTATGAGAAAGAGGAAGGGGAGGAAGGGGCAGCGCTCACAGAATGTTTTTTAGGCCAAAGAAAAGGTGCTGCAGTTTAAATAGCGAGCTCTCAACTCCGCTTTTCATCTCAAGATGTTGCTACCAAGTCTAATGATTTTAGTAGTGTGCTCTCAGCACAAAAACTCTACTTCAGGAGCTCGGCGGTTTTATGGCGCAATTGAATGTGAACGTCACAGCTCCTTTCACAGGGTAGATGACACTTCACGGGCTCAGACCAACTGTTTATTTGCAAAAGTAATGAAATATTTACTCTCCATTGCAGGACAGATTAGAAGCAGTAATTGACTGTGACAGAGGTCTGTGCACAAGTATGTGTGTATTTTATAGTGAGAGTGAGAGAGAGAGAAAGGGAGAGAGAGAAAGAAAGAGCGAGAGAGAAAGTTAGAGGGCCCCTCGTGTTTGAATGCAGATCTTCAGCACACAATAGGCCTGTTAGTGAGGCTGAATTTCTGCCTGTCACTTTCTCTCCACATGTTGCTTTTTCTTTCAGAGATAAGTGGGCCTAATGCTGAACAAATAGTGGAAATCAGAAGCCACTGAGAATCATTTGCCTCTCCTTTTCCCATGGCTCCCAAACAGACACCCAGACACACAGACAGAGGGAGTGACGGAGGGAGAGGGGAGAGCAAGATGGAAAGGAAGGAGGGGGGGGGGGGGGGGGGGGGGCGGACCGAGAAAGAAGAAGAAGGGGAGAAAAAAAACCAAAAAAACAACCTCAATGAGCAAAACAATTTTGTCACCACAAGCAGATCCAATTGAAAAGTCTCCTGGATGGGGAAGAGCTGGAGTTGTCAGATCAAGCCATGGCAGTGAATAGATCCAAGCAGGCTAAATTGGCATCAGGTGTGGGCTTCCCCTGGCCGGTGATAGGCTCCCACATTGTGCTGGCTAGACATTTGGCCATTTTCAAATATAATGGGAGAAATGAATGCAAATGAGTGAGTGAACTGAAATGTATTTAAATGCAGATTGAATGGGGGGCTCTGCGTAGCGCCTGATAACAAGTTGCTTTAGGAGAAGGGCCACATTGTGTTGGATCATCCCTCCAACCCCCACCGCCGCCATCCCCACACCAGCAGTCCTGTTCTCTCTCCCTCTGTTGCACTTGTGTCTCATAAGGGGCCATTGTTCCCTGGGTAAACTCTCTCAAAACTATTTACATTACTCATTTATTTGCATTTCAAATATTTTGGGTTCTTTCTCTCGCCCATATATAGCCGAAACACATGCAGCCTGCTGCCCTGGGCGATCCAGTAAAACAGTAATTGCGAAAGGACAGGGGGCTCTGGCTGAAAAGGGAAAGGGGAGGAGGGGGGGGCAAGAAGAAAAAGCCGGAAAAGGAGGGGTTCAATCATTAATGATAATGTTGCTTATGTCCATAGTCCTCATTAGAAGCAGTATAGCAGCTAGTAGCATGTGTTTCACAAACAGAATCACCCCCCCCCCCCCACCCTCCGTGCCCACTACCGGTCCACCGCTAGCCCACGGCGATCCATCTTCTCAAACGTCTCCTTCCCATATTTAAGGAGCTCTCGTTACAGCCTTTCCCAGACCTGTGAATTTATGGTGCACTCCAAGCGGTTAGCATAATCGCTGGGAATGCAGTCATTTCGCCACGAATGTGGGAATTAGGGCAGGAGAGAAAAGGAAAGCTGTTGGTGTGTTAATTGAATTTCATAAGAATCCGCAGCAGCAGCTTTGCCGTGTTCACAGGGCAGCACGGACATGAAAGAATTTTTATTAATTTAGAATCATTGTTATAGTCCCCCCCCCCCCTCCGCCCCCCTTCATTACACCTAACAGACAGAAATGTGTTTATCTACACAAACCTTGATACGAGACAGCAGCTGGGTGCGAAGCTTTTACTCCTCATTTCTCTTCTCTCTGATCTCACAAATAGAACAAGTGAAGAGTAACAAGAGGGTGTGTTCACCTCTGAAAAAACGGCTTTTTTTTGTTTTTCCCTCATCTGCATTTAAAATACAATTTACATGCAATTAAATTTGATTAATTAGAGACACTAACCTCTGCCCGTCCTGTGTGCAAATATTGTAACTGAATTTCAATGTCAACCAACTCGTGTTTCCTCCAACTTTTGTTTTTCAAGAGCTTTCATTATGTCTAGTTCTCATAAAGGCACCGAGGCATTTAAAAGGAATCTGAATTTCTGACCTTTTACACATTGAAGTCTTATTATAAAGACAGTGCTGAATTGTGGAAGTTTACTTGAAGTAGCGAGTTCATAAAAGTAATTGATCTTAGTCTTATTACAAGGTATTTTTGCAGAATGCCAGTTATGTAAAGTTTGCCCTGTTAACGCGGGGGGCAGCTGGGGCAGGGGCAGCGACTGCAGAGATGCTTCAGTGTCCAGAAGTTTCCATGCAGTGATTAATAGGAGAGGTAATGTAGTGGGGAAATGAGTAAACACTCCCTTGCTCCTGGCTTTGTGCTTCAACGGCTTGATGACAAGGGCAGAGCAAGGTGAGAATTAAACAGACCCGCAGAAGAAGAGAAAAAGAAGAAAAAAAAAAGAGGGGGGGAGCAACGGGCTACAGGGAGGAGTGAAGCATGACAGACCTGGGCAGTGAGTGGGAGTGAGGAGAGGGCGACTGGGAAGAAAGAAGGCCGCCTTGACAAAAGTGGAAGTGGAAGTTTCTCCTGAAGAAGAATAATTAAAAGCGCTCAAGGGAGGGCAGTTTTAATTTCACATGTAAGGGGCTAAAGATTTCATTTAAAGGCGCGGCGAGCGGAGAGGAGGTTAATAAGATGAACAAAGCAGGGAATGTGAGAACATACAGTATGAGGAAGCGCGTTGGACTTTCACCTGACACGTTTTTAATTATTGAACCTCTGATATTTCTCCGTTGAAGAGAGGGGGTAAAAAGAGAAGATTAACTGATTAATGGTCGTGGTAACCAATTACTCACTCATGGGGAAATAGATTTAACCTGAGAAGAGTAACGCTTCCCTGCAGTGGTAAACGTCAGCGACTGGAGCGTTGCCTCCAACACCAGAAGCTAAAAGTGCACTCTTGGTTGTGTTGGCGGTCTCACTGGGACACAACCAGAGCATTGCGTAATGCCTCCTTCTAAAAAAGTGAACTTCTACAGTTGAATATGTGCTCTTGATCACTGAAATCTCACTCCATTAGTGCTATCTGAAGTTGATGTATCCCAATTATCATAATAAGATCAGCTTGGTCCTGTTCTCCATGGGACTCCAAACTCTCTTACTGCCACAAAATGATCAAAAGGACTTTGTGAACTAAACCCAGAGTCCCAGCTGTGGGCTGATTTGTTCAGTAGTGGTGAAAAAAGAGCTTTAATTGAATATGATGTATTTCTTTTTCTTGTACTTTTGGACTTAAGCTGCGAGAGGAGAACAAGAGAGATTTTCCGGCTTCTATTATCTTGGCGAGATATCGACCGAAATATATATATATATATATGTTATTATATATTAATATATTATTATATAATATATAATAATATATTTTTTGTTCCTCGGGTCACCATTAAAATCAGTGATAGGATTCCATATTGCTCAAATTGCACCCTTCCAACAGCTCAACAGGTCTCCAGCCATCCGCTGCACTCTTCCCTCATTATTAAAGCCTAAACGTTGTCAGTGCAGATCATGGGAAGGACTGTTGCACCGTGATCCCGAACCATACCCCCCCCACCCCCACCCCACCCCCCCCTCCTCCGCCCCCACGTCACAATGCACACACACTGTGTTTGACACTTATGCATTATATGTTTATCAGTCTCTAATGAAACACTGACAAGTTCTCTTCACAAGGGATACTGTGTTCCATTAATAGCCCTTAACGAACCTTGGGCACTCACAAAAAGACTGGTCCTATTGCAGCTGACAGCAGTGGGGCCCTCAGCCCCAGCCCCCTGGAGAGGGAAGATATTAAGCGTTAGCAACGTCTGCACTTGCTCCTTCAGTCTCTTTTTCATTCCTCTCTCTCTCTCTCTCTCTCTCTCTCTCTCTCTGTCACTCTCTTCTCTCTCTCTCTCCCTATATGCATCCGTCTCCCTTGGAAGTAAAAGGTGTCTCATTCTATTTCTTCAGGCACACGTTACTTGACCATGGTGTTTAGCACGGAGCTTGACAAAGAGAATAGTGTCAGTTAATTTGTCAGAGAGCATTCCTGATTGATTTATTCATCCGGGGCTCAACAAATGTTTGTACTCCGACGAATCCCCCTGAACCACGGTTTATTCTTACTGCAAATTAAACTCAGACCTCTAATCACAACCGTGCACACGGATGTCGATGCATTCGCTCAGAGTACGTTGTTTATTTTGACTATTACTGATTCCGTTTGATATTTCCTGGATGAAAAAAAAGGATAAAATCGCTTTCAGATTTCAGGAGATTTAGTCATTTCCTTGTTTTTAGTGCCTGATTTTTTTTTTTTTTTTTTGAAGCCAGCGACTTCTGCTGCTTTTTATGCTCAGAAAATTGCCTGCTTTTGTAGTTCTGTGGTTTCATGCTTTTTGTCTCAGTGTGAGAATCTCCCTTTGCCTCGGCTTCCCTGGAAAGAGCTGCATCTCGCACATGATGCCTGCGATCTCTCTATTAGAATGTGACAAAACATTTGTTCTCACTGGAAATAATCGTCTGTAACATCCTCTAATGTGATTCACAGTTTATTTGCAAGTCCATCGCCGTGTTAAACAAGGGGTTATGGGCGCGTCACACATATGGATAATTTTAAGCAGATGCATCTGGCGTGGCTACCATGCTATGATTAGTTTCCAGAGCGTTTGCGAGTGTGTAAACCATTGCCGACATGGATGAAATATAGCCTAGGTTCACTGGGAGTGCAGAGAGAAGAAATGTACCCCATCTGTAATACACTGTGTAGACTAATATCAGCTCCTTTTCTCTGATATTGCAGTGAGATATCGATCTGGTAAAATTGTCCCATATTGGAGCTGTCTGTTGTGATATTCATCATGCTGTCACCTCTCCCCAGCACCTACGCGTTATTAGAAACCCGGGTTTGAAGAGGTTGAAGGGTTTTAGTCTCCGAGATGTAGCAAACAATTCATCATGAGAGAGAGAGGGAGAAAGAGAGGGGGTAGAAAGAGAGAGAAAAGAATTCAGGTGAGATGATGCTTGGCTAAGATTTATGTCTAGTCAAGCTGTACATTAAGAATTATATCATCAAGCGAGAGCACACCAGCAGCTTCACAGCTATCTGCTGAGTAGGCCTATTTGCTCTCCTGCCAGGCTTAAATGGAGTTTTAGCTTTTAGAAAGCGAAATCTGAAGTCTGGAGGAATGTGGTAATCTCGCCCAAACGGAGTTATTTGTGAAATGCGAGGTCGGCTCGTCGAAAACAATTGTCATGTGCGCGGGGATTTTAGAGAGCCTGACGTCTTATTTAGCACTCGACGCCAATCACTCATCTGGAATGAAGCCTGTAACTGGAAGGTGCCACCTTCAGTTTGGCCCACTTTCGGGGTGGGATTTGTTATTTCTCCTCTTTGCTTGCAGTCAGAGATTCTTCCGGAAGGATCACAGAGATGTACACAGACGGAATCCAATTCTTCTGTGTCTTGCAGACGAGCCGGTCTTTGATTTGTCTTTAACTCAGTACAAATGCTCGTCTGGGAACGCACAGGCTGGGGGCTCCCTCTGAAGTTGTGCCTTCCTCCCTCTCTCTCTCTCTCTCTCTCTCTCTCTCTCTCTCTCTCTCTCTCTCTCTCCGTCTTTGAGAAGTGTATGTGTGTGTGCTTGCACGCGAGGCTCTGCTCGGTTAGCCGCGATGTTATTGTTGTAAACAGCATTTAAAGCACAGCTGGCCAAATTGATCAGGGCTTGCGTTGGAGTGAACTTGAGCAGCCGAGAGTGGGGCTGCATAAACAGGGCTGCTTGTATCTAAATATGCAAACACTCTCACAGCAGTCGACACTCGGGGGAACAGACACCGTTACTTCTGATGGGGAAACAGTGAGAAACAGGCCCGAGTCCTAACCTTTCCATGTATACAGAGGAAGAGAGAGAGAGAGAGCGAGAGAAGACAGGAACATTTTTACTGATTATGTAAACACTTCTTTTCCTCCCCAGATCATTTTTGGACTCCTCCACGTATTTACTTTTCATTAATTATTGAAAAAAAAGAAAATCAGGAAAAAAAATGAATAAACAGTAGATAATTTTTGTTTAATGTTTCACACAGGATTCCAATCCTCAGTGCAATTAATGCTAATCACCATGGTCTTCCTGTTTAGCTTGAACTCGGTGTGTGTTTGTGAGCCGGCGCTGTGTCTTTTCCCTCCCTCTTTTCCCTTGTACTCCCTCTCTTTTCCCCCCCCTCCACTCTCTTCTTCTTCTTCTTCTTCTTCTTCTTCTTCTTCTTCTTTTTCTTCCTCCATGTCTGCTGTTAGTCACTGTGTCTCCTCATGTTATGATTACCTCACCCTTTCTGTCTGTTGTGTCCATTTAGACCTGAAATTAATCACATCCGACAATCTGGTGGTGCTATTCCCAAAGTTCAAAAGCTTTGGTGAGGGAGTGATACAGTCTCTTCTCTTGCTCTCTCTCTCTCTCTCTCTCTCTCTCTCTCTCTCTCTCTCTCTCTCTCTCTCTCTCTCTCTCTCTCTGTATACACACACACACACATATATATATATATATATATATATATATATATATATATATATATATATATATATATATATATATATATATATATATATAATTTAAACATTTTTTGAGAGAGAGAGCGATAGATGATAGTATAGACAGATAGAGTCAGATAGAGCGCATCGGGCATGTTGGGGGTACTTACCATTTGTTGAGTACAGTATATTAATTGCTTATCGGTTTTTGATTCCAGAGTCATTTAGAGTCAATCGAACGCATAATTTTCACAGCTATTGTTCTTCGGGGTTTGTTAATTGTCACCCCACTGGCAGAATTAAAAGCAAATTAAAAGCCTTAACTATTGACTCTATCTGAAGTCACTCTCCACAACAATTTCACAAAACAATGGGGAGGATTAATGAAAATGCAGCTTGATTTCTGTTCTCCAAAGCTTTTGCTATGGGGAACCAATTAACTACCCTTCAGGATGACTTTCACTTCTAACTGCCGGTCTGTTCCACTGCCAGAAACTGGGATTAATTCTCAATTAATCCCTCCACCAGAACAACTCTGCCTTTGTCTGCTGGGGAGGACATGAGCATACAACACCGAGGTTACCCCAAGCCTGTTTGGTGGAGGAACTCCACCCCTCCTAAGATTGATACACCCTGTAGACTAGCTCTTCTCAAGCTGAAAATAAGAGCCATTAAAAGGGAATGGTTGACAATGATTTTTGTTTTAGGATTTTGAGCTTTATTAGCCATGCATATTAATGAGTCAATTAATTCCTTTCGTCCTCGCGAGTGGTCTGTTTGTTTTTGCCTGACCTTTTATCTTAGATGCGTTCACGCTCCGCTTGCTTTAAGCACTTACTCCATACTGTGTTTCCCATAGCCTCATGTCCAAAAGGGGAGTTTTTATGTGTTTAGCACTAAGATTCTCCCCCTCTCTTTTGTTTTCTCTCCGTCCCTCTCCCTCTCTCTCATCTGTCCACCCTCCCCCTCCATCTTTTTTTTTTTTCCTCCTTGCGCTCTCTCCCTCTGTCAGAATGCCTGCTGGATGTATTCCTCTCTAAATGTGACAGGAAATATGCTATTATAGCATGCAGAATATTTGCCTGATGGGATTTGCAATAAAATTACTACATTTCCTTTCCATTAGGATCTCTAAAACCCCGCTCTCTAATTTATGATTACCCTGGCAAAAAGACATGTTATATACATAAAGACTAAAGTAGCCCCCAGTCCACATTTAGCCCGTCCTGCTTTCAAAGTTAGTTGAGAGGACAGGAGAAATAATTGAAAAGTGCAGCTGGACTGTGTACAATCTTGTAAGGGATGCCTAGAAAATGAGATTAATCAGCGCGCAGACATTGTGGGGAAAAGTTTGCAGTGAATGCCTGACAGTCGTGCTCTTTCTCTCATTTCAAATGTTGGCAGGCTAGCAGGCAGCTCCAAGGGAAATGCGCTCCTTTCATACTTGAGTAATTGATGAATTGTATGCAATATGCAAATGAGAATCCATAAATCTTATGAATGACAGCTTAATTTATGTGAGCCTTAATGAATGCAGGATTAGATTTTAATTAAATATCCTCAAAGGCACCCTGACTGGGTAAGTTTTTAAAGCCTTGTTTTGAAGACTTGTTTCATATGCATCGCAGTTCATGAAAAAGAGAGATCAGTGAGAGTGGTGAGATGAAATTTCCTCGCAGTTTGAAGATAAGACCTGTTCTGTTTTGCTAACCAAAGGCACTTGCAATTAATAAATATTGGAGCAAAATCATATCTACCAATCTCATTTAGGCTTTCCTGGAACTGCTCATTCTCATACATTTGATTAACTGCATTTACTTTAAGCACTATCTGATTTCTAACATTTGGTACAGTATCTTTTTAATTAAGAGAATCATCCATTAGGCATGGAAAAGTCAACCAATTAGGCTTTCCTCATCAGTTCCCGTGATGTAGGAAGTCTGCTTACTCATTATCAGAGGCTGTTGATGTGATACTAAACAATCTTATACTCTGTAGTTATGGGACATACAATTATGAAATCAGATTTTAACATTAATGATGCATGAGAATAATCAGCAATTTATCGTGTTTTAGATCCTTTTTAGATTCCATTTCACAGCTGAGAGGCTTCAAACGGCTCTAACAGAATGTGATTAAGAGACTAAGCTCTTTGTAGCTACTGTAACAGTGGTTTTCCCTCCTAAAGCCCGGCTGTCGTTTCATGACACAGACTTGAGGACAGCGGAAGGAGCGTGACTGGCTCCAAGTTCCTCCGTTCTATCTGACACTGTGCTGGTCTCACCCAGCGTGGCTCTAATCAGGCCTGAGCCCAGACAAAGGCACCAGGAAGGCACCCACTCTCCCAACTACTACTGATCTCAACCCTGCACATTAGTCCACACAGGGATCAGAGCACAGACAGCACTTTAAAAGGGGTTTTAGTGGGATTGATGCTAACTCTCCGCCGCCTTTGATTTCACACCATTTGATCTGTGATATATTGTTCCGTAACAAAGGTTCACAGTTTGGAGGCGGATGCAGCTGTTCCTAACCCTAATAAATAAAACTGTGTGTGTGTGTGTGTTTTTTTTTGTCCTCCCCTCCTCGCACTCACAAACTCGCTGTAATCCAGCTATCTAGATCAGATAAGCGTGCTGTGGCTACCTGTGCGAGGCGGTGTTTGACAGGTGCAAGGGGAAGCTGATTGAGATAATCCAAGAATAGGTTCAATGCAAATACAGATACAAGATGAGGGTAAGGATAGATGGATGCATGAAAAAGATGGATGAGTGAATACATTCCCATGTATCACACTGTGACTCTGAGATTATGATCATCACAACGAATAGACTGCCAAGGTCAGCAGGAAATATAAATCATCCTTTTTTTTCCCTTTTGGTTGAAAGCAACATATATTCTTGTCATTGTCAGTGGTTGGGCTTTGTCAAATTGTCATGATCTTACACATGATTCCTCCTCTGTGTCTGTAGCATATCTTCATTCATCAGTTTATAATTAGTAGTATTGCTTGCTTGGTAAATCTTTGTCATTCATATTTTTCCTCAGGCTCACAAGGCCAATGTAAACGTGTAATGCCACTACAACCTAAAAGTATAAAGTTTACACTCAAGGTTTACAATATATAGCAAATTCTTGACCATTACGGTGACCACATGAACAACCATCACACATTAATTTCAAAGAAATATGCAATTAACTCATCAAACAATTGTAATCAGTTGACAGCCCCATTGTTTTCATGCATGGTCAAAGTCAGAAGCACAAATATCAAGCAAAGATTGTCCTTTGGTATCGGCGCATGACCGACAGTTGTTGCAAATGTGTGAATTAGGGGCAAGAGAAAGATCACTGTTATTTGGAAGAATGTCTCTCAAAGCACAAAGTATTCATGTATGTTCTTGAAAATCGTAATTTGAAAGCAACATGATCACATTCTGCATGTTCGTCCGGTATCGTGCAGTTCTAGTTTACTACATTGAGTTAAACACAGTCTTACTCAAAATGTGACGAGAAATTATGAGCCGGCTTTTTTCAGTTTTTAATATTGTGAAAAGTTGAAAAAAAAAGAAAGAAAGCTCTCAAAATATGTAGGTTATTAACAAGTTATTATTTCCTTATCTTTTAGTATGCATGGCCAGCGATGTTATCAGCGCCTCTGTTTTCTAACATCACTTTTATATCTTCTATAGCAGATCTTAAGGAAGCTGATTAAGTTGGGAGCCAGAGAGCTGAAATCACATCCTAATCAGCTGATAATTAATTAGACATATATTTTATCATCACAAATCCACTGCGGAGAAACAGTTTGTTCATTTCTCTCAACTGAACTGTAGTTTGAATATAAGTTTCATAAGAAACACGTGCATATCAGTCTTCTACTTTATTGCCATCGGGCAGTATTTCAGCGAAAAAGCTTGTTACCATATTAACTAATGTCAAAAATTAAAGCTGGGCATTTCATCTTTCCGCCTTTCAACTCAGGCTGTTATCTCACCTACGGGAATTTTACATAAGCAGTAATACCCCGCAAGACATGTTATCCCTGTCTTTCAAACAAACATAGTTAACCTCTCAGGGGAGTTTAACACATATTGTTAAAGCATTTTGATTGGAAAAAGGAAGAGGGGGGGGGGAAAAAGTATAAACTCAGCATATTGAGGCCCCTGATGGTCTGGGGCCTCTGCATTTCTGCCTGACCTGGCACTTAAAAGGTAAGGAGCTGCTTTGTTTTATCAATAAGACCTTGTTTTCATGGCTGGTCACCACCCCAGCAAACCAATCAATGGGGCATGCTCTGCTATCGCTGTGAGAGAAATGAAAAATAAACCCCAGATAATCCTTCAGTTAAAAGGTTACTCAGGGCGATAAAAGCTATTTTGTTAATTTATTTACTCTCTGCACTGGAGAGATAAAGAAAAGGAACAATTAGGGAATTCTAGGTGAGAGATTTTAAAAGGGCAATGACATTGGGTTAATATTTTATAAGGCCTGATTGGCAGAGACCTGGAGAGGCCTTTTGTTTACACAAGCCCCAGACGAATGATTCACTCGCTTGTTTTGGCCGACTGGGCGGAAATGGAATAAATATCTTCATCCTTACCTTTTAGAAACGTCAAACAAAAGCCCGAGATAAAAGGTTAATGGCTCAATCATAACCACCAGGAAATAATATTATGCTGTTTCTCTGCAAACTGGAGTCACTATTGACACAATCAGGTTGAATTCCTGAAGATATCCGGAGATTGGAGGAGCAGATGATTTTCCTTCTTTCTTTCATTCTTTCTTTTTTTTCTGCGTGAAACCAAATCCACTAAGCGAGCGCGCTCACTTGGGCTCAACATTACGTTTGTGGTTTCAATTGATTTATAACAGATCATAATCACTGCATTAACAGCGTTCTGGGTAATAAGATCTCACTCACTTGCTTCCGTAGTCAGAAAAAAAAAAAAAAAAAAACGTCTGATAGTGAGATGTCAGAATTTTGCCATGAGATCAAAAACCATCCCGATGTCTCATGTGATATTATACCTCGTATTATGCCTATCACTTCATGTTGGCTTCCTGTAAACGGGGTGAGAACGTGAATTTAATTATTGTGCTTTTATTGCATTGTAGTGCTGAAATTGGACTCGTGTGGAGTGTATTGTTGGGCCCCATGTAATCTGATTGCCTGTGCAGCGTAGTGTGTTGGATAGTATCGGGTTCCAGCCGACTCTGCTGGGTCAACACGCGGCCGGGCCATTAAAGGAAGTCTGGTTCAGGGAAAGTTCACCACTATTTTCTTTTCACCATGGCAGCAAAAACAAAAAAAAAAGAGAGAGAATAGATGTGTAACATATTTGTGGCCCCAGCCCAAAGCTGGCGGGGCCTGTTTTGTTTTCTTAATTGAAGCCAGAGATACCAGGGCCCTGAATATCTGCAGTACAAATATAAATAAAGCATGGAATAAAATTCTTTCATGATTGACCTCCAGTACAGGAATAATATTGTCCAAACAAGCCAGAGTTAAAATAAAACTTACAAGGTCTTGTTCTCTGAGACATTTCTTCAGCGGAAAGAGAGGAAAAACAAGAGGACTGCAAATATTGGAAAAAGACAACAGATTATGAGGAAAGTACCAAAATTCCAAACATAAATCCAGTTGTGGTATCTTTTAGTGCAATAATGGCCTAGTTTGGAGCGGTTTCTGTGCCAGGCTATTTAGGGAATCAGCATCTGCTACTTGATAAATAGCCTGGCTCTTTTGTTTGAGGCCAGGTTGAGTTCCTCCCTGGACCCCAGCTTATTAGCCTGGATGGCTCTCAACTATCGCCCAGCGGTTTGGGTGTGAGCTCGCGGGCCTCGGCCGGGGCATTTAAAAAAAGACAAACAAACAAACAAACCACTGCAATACTTCTTGTAGTTGTAACACATTGCCAGTCACCACGCTTGGATAATAACACAAGACGGGGACCGTCGCCACACACCCCAAGTCACAAAGCTCCCGCAAAAGTCAGACACCTACTCAGCCATAAGTAAAAGAGATGGTAACAATAATTTCTGAGAGACTTTCCTGTTGCTCGGAGGATCCTCAGTTCAAAGCGCCGTTTCAGCCGGCGTATTGCTTTCATGGCTGGCTACTGTTATTTGTGTGCAGTGAGAAGCTGAAATGCTATCCCTTCAAACATACGGACAGATTCTGTTACAGTCTATCCAAACATTACCTTTACTTAGCTGGGCCTTTGTGCCTTAGTTCACATCCCTTTGACATGATCTAAGGTTGGTGTGACATTCTTTGTCCATTTGAGGGCCTTTTTGCTTTTAGTATTGTTAGTTAAAAAAAAAGAAGAAGAAGAAAAAAAAAGGCCTTTTACCCATCACATACCCTCTATTGAGGTCTTTCATAAATAATTCAGCCAGAGTACAAGTGAAAGTGATGACAGCAAAACTGTCTGCGATCTCTCCCTCTCATAAGATCAAAGAGACGCTTCTATAGAAATAGGAATTACGTTTCCAGACGTCCCTAGGTTGGGCGGGCAGTCGTTTCTCTCTCTGACCCTCGCTCTCTTTCTCTCTGCCACTTCATACCTCTCCCCATCACATGTGTATTTCCAAGGGGACACAGTTGGGTGAGGGTTTGCTTTTAGTCCTAAAAACCTCCGGAGTCGGCATATGAGGGAGTCAGCACATTCAGACAGACAGAGTGAGTGCACTCTATTAGCGCGACTGAGGTAAATAAACCTCGCAAGACATGGCTGAATAAATTCCACTGCTAAGGCGGTGTGGTGTCTGAACTAAACCGCTGCAGCGCTCCGTAGATTCTGCCGTTGGGAAAAGTAGCGAAAACTACTGTAACACAAACAGCCTCATAAACTGCACTGGTTAATAAAGTCAAGAATACATCTAAAAATGTCATCATTGCTTTACACTAGGTGTGTAATTATATAGTGTAAGGTATACAGTATAGACACTTATCCTGACACCATTTGATTGTTGATATTTTCTTCCTGTTTATCAGTTAAACATACTGATTAATCACTTAAGGTTCTTAATTACTTGCTTTGATGTGTTTATTATTTCTTTGTAAAACACTGTGAATTCCCTTGTGTTTGAATGCTGCTCTTTGAATAAATCAACCTTGCCTTGCCGATACATTTAACGATTAACTTCTATTAGATGATGTAGGTTTATGTTTACAATGAGAAAAACGGCACTCCTGTTTGTCCACTTTTCCTCATGTCGTTGGAGCAGTTTTTTTAAAGATAGATTTGACCCCATGCATGTTAAAGAGAACTTAGTATCCTGCTAAAGCTTGAAATGGACTATTGTATGTGAAATAATGTATGAAGCCAATATGTCACCTGTGTCAAGTCACCATAATTCATCTTCAGATGAGACATCCAGCTCCTGGTTCATAAAGAATATACCTCAACAGCATCTTGCCCTATTACATGCTCATTGTGTGTGTGTGTGTGTGTTTTTTTCTCTCACCCCGTAGGCTTTTCTTTGTAACTATAAGCCAGCAAAGTGTGTATTGATTGAAACTCGAAGCTGTATTAATAAGTGAATGAGTAAGATGTGTGGAAAGTCAGGGGTGTATCTGCTTTGAAGGCCTTTTCTCCTCCACACTAAGGTGGCACAGTCATTTATCATGGCTGGATCTGTGCCCCTCGTTTGGTGTAATAAAACTCCCCCATCAGAACCGTCCAACAGGTCTGAATCACTTTGTCACACCACCTTCCAGCTAAGGCACGCATTAAATCAAGCAAGCAGAACATTTCCTAAGGCAGCCATTGCCTTTTAATTTCCTGAAGAACCTTAAAATATCATTCATTACCAGAACTACACATATTTGGTTTTTAAAAGTCTCATAAATCAATAGTGGCCTGACTGCAATAATTATAACAAGTTAACATGTAATTTCCAGGCCGAGGGCCGCGCACTGGATTTTAGCATATGCAAACGAGGCAATTCAAATAGTGTGGGGATATTAATACGGAGGAACAGGTAACGAGGTACGGGTTATGAATTATGCATCAAAAAGTGGTTGATCTTCAATAAAGGAAATGAATTCACCGTGTAATCTAATTAGTTATGGAAGTCTATTATGTTGAGCTGCAGAAAGCAACTGTCCTTGAAAAGAAATTTATTTACAGTACATGTTAGCTCTTTGGAATGGAATTGCATACTGGAGTGCTCCAAATGTTAACACTCCCCCGCCGCCACCACTTCCCACACAACCCCCCCCCAACCCCCACCCCCACCCCAACTGCCAGTCTCATCCTGATCTCTCACCCGTCTCTCTCTCTCACTCACTCTCTCTCTCTGCCCTGCGTTTCAGCTCCAGACCCGGTCGGCCTCCGAAGAGAACCCAGAGTGTGACATCGCCGGAGAACCCCCACATCATGCCCCACTCAGTCCCGGGCCTCATGTCCCCCGGCATGATGCCGCCCACAGGTACGGTCTGGTCTCCGTCTGCATCGCTCTGGTGCGGTTGCTAAGGCTGTGATTCACCCTGTCTGGGTCTCTTCTATCTCTTTCTTTCCTTCAGACACACACACACGCGCACGCACACACACGCACACGCACACGCACACACACACACGCACACACGCTCCCTGTGAGTGGCTTCCCTGCAGCTCGTCCTCGAAATGGCAACTGGTCCAAAGTGACACATGCGCCCAACCACCAGACACCAGCCGCTCACTCGTTTACCAAAAGCAGATCCTCTGCTCAACCCCCGGAAACCAAGAGGGGGAGAATAAATTGGAGTGGAGATCTTTTCTCTCAGATTATTCCAGTAGATGTTGCATTTCGCCTTGAGTGCATTCTAATTAGTGCGATTAAATCCACTCCACTGGTATATGTACATAGGCGGTGGTGATGCTAAAGCAAGCTTATCGCCACAAGAATCAACAACAACCGTTTGTGCCCTAACTTACCCCTGGGCCAAGTCTTATTGCAACCAATGCTTTTGTTCTATTTGTGGCTGGCTTCATTGTGACTGCTTTGATGTTGGTGGCTGTAAGTGTTCTGATTTGCATATTTTGCTCTCCTTCTTGATATGTCCTTAATGATATTGTTGTGTCGATAGGAGCTCTTTGAATGCTCATCCGGTGCACCGTGCATATTGTATTTTGCCGACTATTAACCATAGTACTTTAAAAAGAGATAAAAAAAAAAAGACCAAAGCAGAAATTTCACGGTGATCTTCAGTGTGGAGCCATTTTAACAGACTTATAATCGCCTCTCTAAACACAATATATTTGCGTCTCAGGAAAAACAACAGGAAACCAAACAGCATCCACGAGTACTTTGAAATTCAATAACATACCGCAGGTCGGTCCATGTGATGGTGCTCTGTGGACACTCGCAGAGTCGTGCTTTGAACTCAGCGAACGGGTCGAGGTCACTGGCTATCTGCGCCGCAGTACAGACGGGGAACTTTAAGGACGGCGTGAACACAGACGAGGGACAATGATGAGAAAGACTCGTGTTATTTAGTGGAACATAAAGCAACAGAAAAGCCTTTTGATATCATTCCCCTTTAAGCCCAGAGGGACTCTATGATCTTGACATTTAGTCAGGGTATTCAGGGGGCAGAGATAAAGTAATTGAGGTTTTTGGTCTTCTCATAACTGCCTTGAGCTTCCTAAGTGTGGCGAGATGGAACTTTTACACCAGTTTCCATGTTGTAATTAAACCATTTATTGTTTTGATGATAGTATTAAGCATTAAACGTCAAGGAAGTTACAGATTTTGACAGATTAGTAATTAAGTATAATTGACCACACATAAGTTAGTATCTAAGCAGGCGACTAATTGATCTTCCTGTCATGTCCGAGCGTTCTGACTGATGATAAAAAACGACATTGAGAAACTGTCTTAAATAGTTACACTGTCGTGTCATGTCATATTAGTTCATTTTTCAGATGAGTTGGCGCGTGCATGCAGAGATAGGATACATGCCGATGGCTTTTCCCGAGGCTTCACCAATTTTCTTAAGACTAAAAATGGCACTGTTGTAATTTGGGCTGCAGAGAAAGAGCACTGCGCGGCATCAAATGCTTTCTTCACATGTTGTTCCTTTCCTGATGTTACATGGGAGAAATGACACACCGCTTTAAGTTGTCCACCTTAAGTGCTCTGGGATTTATGCAACATACAAAAATGTGTAAGAAAAACGACATTTACTTATCAATATGCCAATACAGTGTCGACATTCGTTCACGTTGTGCAATTGTCCAGATAGTTGTAAAACACCCTCGCAGCATAGTCAGCGACCTTTCAACAGGAAGCTAAATCTGCCAAAATGAGCGCGAGCGTGTTGCCTGGTAACGTCACACGTCTTGAATATTTACGTAAGTTCGCTTATAAAATGCATATAAAAAAAAAATAAAAAAATTCAAAACCAAGCGTCTTGTAAGCCTGTGAGGTAACAATTAGGAAACACAAATGTGTCAGACCTTTAAATTGAAAACAAAACAAAAAAAAAAAGGTGAAAACAGGTTAGAATGAAAAATATTAGAAACAGATCAGTTACAGTCAATTATACAATCTTGTCGCCTTTAAAAGCCGCTAAACACAACACACAGCATTTTTCTCTCTGAGGGATATTTGATTGCTTTTAAATCGGCAAGTTTTGTGACAATTAAACGCCACTGATAAAGATTCCTATCGAGTCCGATTCAAACCAAGAACACAAAACACAGTGAAAAGATGTCGTCTTCATACCAAACAAGGACCAGGGAGGCGATGTGAAACACATTGTTAACATATGTATCTTTGCCCTTGACACCAGCTCCACTTAGAAAAGGACATCTTAATATGCTTAGTTTTCCACTTAAGGAAATACCCTCATATGTGTGTGAAGGCACATCTGTGTATGTGTGAGTGTTTGAATGTGCTGGTGCCCCCGGGGGTGGGGGGAGTGACGCTGGAGCCTTTCCAGTTGCTGATGCATTACAGGCAGATTGGCCCCCAAATCGGATTATTTGCTGTGGACTGACACCACACTGAGATGACATCTCCTTTAAAGTGGAGAGGGGGCCTCCACTCACACTCTGGCCACTACTTAAGCAGCAGCTTCAATATAATTCATTTATGTCCTGGATATGGCTTCAACCTTTTGAATAACGCAGGAGAAGTGCATTTACCATTAGAGAAATGAATGTCACCTACATCTTACCGGGTTGCATCCTGTACTTTACTGATAAAAACAATATTTCCTAATGCGGTCCGGCTTTTCCTCACTGTGCGCCAGTATGTGTGTGTGTGTGTGTGTGGACAGCAGATCTGGTTCTCCTTGCAAGCGCTCCAAGTGGAGACATATTGTAATATTTATACCCGTTCAACGTGCAATTAGCATGTCATCTTCTACTATAGAGTGGATCATCTAATCCGCCGCCACTTCAGGCTGCTTTAAAATAGATCCAGTATGCAGCAGGTAATTTAGTGTCAGTTCTTTGTGTCTCTGCCCCTCCTCTTTCGGTCCGCTGCTTGTCATAAGGTTAGCGCGCTCTGTAATTGATACTAAATTTGTCATGATGTGGATAGCACAGTTCAAGTGGTTTAGTGTACCTAAGAGTCGCGTTGTTCCCATCCCCAGTTTGTCATTGCTGTGCTGCCACCAGTCCATGCATAAAATTAGGCGGCCATGCTCATTGACATGGAGTGTCTCCTCTCTATTTATCCTACTCACCCCATAAATAAAGTCTGTTTTCATTGTTGCCTATGGTGCCGTCCCTAACAGAGAACAGAACAAAAACACGTTGTTTTTTTTCTTTCTTTAAAAAAAAACAAAAAATCACTGCTAGGGAAAGTCGTAAAAGTCGCTCTTTTGTGTGCTGATGTGAAGTTAATCTGATTTTGATTTAATTATACGAGTTAGTTGCGGAGGGCACAGGCATTGGGGTGTTTGTTGTAAGAATGTTCTGACATTGGCGCAGGTATGGGGCAGCTAGCATGTTAATTAATGATGAAGATCCTGACAATATGCAGAGGCATGACAGCGTTAAGCCAGTCGGCTGCTGCTTCCTTTGCATATTAATAGATCCTTCATTATTATTTAATATGACAGCTGCTCCAAGGGCTACCATCAGACCTTGTCTCTGTTATTTGCTGTTTTGTGCTCCCCATGTGACAGTGCCATGCTATTCTCTATTTGTCGAAATGTTCCCTTTCCCGTTCCCTCGCCGGTGTGGCTCTCTACATGCGACCGCGCTGCGCTGTTTGTTTTGTGCTCAGGAGGATTCTGACTTGTGCCTCTATATGAGAAAAGTGTCTGAATCTAAAGGTGACTTTGAAAGAATATACGAGACCGGATTGTTTTGTTTGCATAGTAATGAATGCAGATTAGCGCTGAGTGGGATTGGTCTTGTTGACGTTTAGACTTCTAGTGGCTTAATAGACTTGTTGTTGGGCGCGAACATCTCCCAGGCTTCCTTATTACACCCATTGTATCGAGGTCTGTGTTATATGGATATGACAATTGATCTGGTGAAATGAAACAATTATCAGAACAAAGATTTCGATTTATGGAGTGTGTCGCTCAGACGGGCTGCAGATTGAAGGACAATGATAAGCGAAGAATGAATCATTTTATCAGTTTCACAATAGTACAGATCAATCTCCCACATGTTATTTACTCACTAAACATTTGATCAGAACCTGTTATCTTCTTCTACATGGATTCATTCCCCCTTTCTCTCCCTTTTTTTTCTCTTTTTTTTTCTGTTACCTCAGTTTACTCCGGTATAAAAGGAAATAAATGGCGAGGACAGACAGGCTGCAGTGCAATAAACCACAGTGTTCCTACAAGTTAGAGAGCATCAGAAAGCTCCACTGCAGCAGTCCTTTGAGCGGCACCTGATTTGTGGGGGGAATTTATCACACAAACAGCCCAGAGGTGATTTCAATATTTACTCGGCAGTCTGTTCTGCATACGTCTCATTTGGAAAACAGTTGACTCTTGCCCATTATACACAAATGAAGGCTGACCTTCAGACTGGGCAGAGGCCACATTCATTATGTGGAGAAGTATCACCTTCTTATGAGGCAGTGCCTGTGTGTTTTTTTTTTTTTTTTCCCTTTCGCCTCCTGCACTGCCTATGCATATGGAACAGCAGCCAGGGCCCATTGCAAACGAGAGGGCCCTCGCTGACATGATGTATACTGTACGTCAATATGGTACTGATGTATTTTAAGATGCAAACAAGGCTTTAAATTATATGCACCTCCATGTCAGTGGCTCAGAGTGACTCTCGCCATCTGCCTATCAGCTGGGGGATGAGAGGAGAGGCTGTCCAGGCCGGTATGCTCCTCCGTGCGCGTGTGTGCGTGTGTGTGTGTGTGTGTGTGTGTGTGTGTGTGTGTGTGTGTGTGTGTGTGTGTGTGTGTGTGTGTGTGTGTGTGTGTGTGTGTGTGTGTGTGTGTGTGTGTGTGTGTATCTATTAGAGCCACGTGTTTGATTTCTACCTCTCCTTGTACCCGTGTCTCCCCTCAAATGCACGGCTAATAGCTGCTTTGAGTCCCATCATGGTGACTTGACAGCTTAGTGGTGATAAACGCAGACGTTGCTTTGTTCTGCGTCAAACGTAAGGCAAACCTGCATATCAAGTACAAGCAGTCACTGTAAAAGGCCAGGTGATATACCGTATTGTGGATATGAGTGATTCCGGTAATAGGTGCATATCTTTATCTCGCCATGCGTCTTTGATTTTGTTGCCGGGGTTGGCAAGGGAGAGTCGCGGGACTCTCCGGAGACTCGCCAGGCCTCGAGGAGCTTTAGCGCTATCTGTCCCTGCTGTTTGAGACCGGCCTCATGAATAAAGATTTCAGTCACGTTCGATACACCAGAACCCCGGAACTACCACAATGACAAACCAGTGCTTTATGATCTCTGCAGTGTGCCCAGCATATGCACGTCCATAATCTCCCACTCACTATATCAATCATATCCAGTTCATTTTTGATGGAGGTGGACGAGCCACGGCAGACCTCGCCGCTCCACCGCGTGTTTGGAGATCGCGGCGGACTGGAAATGATTATTTAATATGTGGTGTCAATAGATATTTAATCTACTCAGGAAAACAGCAGCCTTGGCCCTGAGGAGGATTCATGTGAAATTCTCAAAGCTGTTTGGCATGTCGCCAGAAATTTTCAAGTGATACGCATAACTAATAATGTGCTATAATTTCTTTATTGTAATTTTGCAACAAGCATGGAACCAGTCTCCTGTTGACTGAAAGGGCAAGGCTGGCAAACTCTTTCAAAAGTAGTTCTGTTATTTAAAAAGAAAAAAAATCTAGTAAAGTAATTTCAACACTGTTTGCATGTTTTATTATCGGCCTTGGAAATACAACATAAAGCACCTAAAATTGTAATTTATTTTTGAATTTTTGTCATTATTTTATGTTTTTAATGTACTGTATATTTTCCTGATAGAAACGAGCTTGAGTGCCTTTGAACACTGTCGCACTTCTTCCATCTGTTTCTTTGTCCTTTTTCTTTTTTTGATAATATAATTTTAGTTAAGTGATTCTCAATGGTTTGGGTGGGTTTCCTCTCAAAGTAAGGGGGGCTGGCCACAGGGAGTCAGGTGGATTTTTTTAGAGAGAAACAATCAAGTTAAAAAAGAAATAAGTGGAAGGTAAAAGAATTCCATATTTTCTTTGCACGCCCATTTGTTTTAAGAGTACAGGAGAAGTATTAGAAACCATAAGTGAAGCCACTGCTGTAGACTAATAAAGACTTGGAATTCTCCAAATTTAAAACATCAAGCAAACACTAGAGTATTTTTTTTTCTTTTATTGAAAGCTTGCGTTGGAATACGTTGTGGTTTAAACTCTGTGAGGACGACATCCTCGCACACTAAAATCCCCTGTTTCAGTTGATATTTAACATGAGGCCTCCTCAGCATTGAACACACTCAAACCAAAGAAGAAGAAGAAAAAAAAAAACATCAGTCTTTGCTATTTATTATTTTATATTGTGTTTGATGACTCGTTGACCGGCCACTAAAGCACGGTTATTTTTGAGGCACTTCGCTATATTACTCTGAAGAATGTGAATACCAATGTTAAGCATTATTCAGATCCATTAGATTGGGTGAAAATCATACATGATATCATTGAAACACCCTCCATAACAAGAGTCGTAAAACACAGTTCTCTGTGTGTATTTGCCCACATGTTGAAACGACTTTTTTTTCTTCTCCTGTCTCACTCTCTATATCGCTACGCCTCCATCATACGCGCGTACGTTGCGCGTTAGAAGTTGTACACACAAAATGCTTGCATCGTGCACTATTATCTTGACTGCATCTGTTCCCATCAAGGCACAAATACATCAATATAGCGGCGAGGAACGCTGGAGTCGGTGAAACATTCATAAAAATCATATGCTGTCACACACATAGGGATCCATCTCATCAGCATGATAACCTGCTGTGAAGATATCCCCTGTCAGAAGATGAAAAACCAAGTCGTGATCTCATCGCAGCTTATTCCCCATAGTGTATAAAATTATTCATTGTTTTATTATTTCAAAAGTCCTTCTTCTGTGGGGTGTTTTTTTTTTTTTTTTGTCTGTTTGGGTTTGTTTTTTTTTTTTGCTTTTCTTCACAGAGGCAGGCTTTTGAAAGGTTTTGCAGGTGCAGTGGCTGAGCCCCAGCAGACATGTAGAGGAGTGTAAGCGCTCTGTCTCCTCTGCCTCCCCTCTCCAGGCCTGACAGCGGCGGCGGCAGCAGCTGCCAACGCAGCCATCGCAGAGGCCATGAAGGTCAAGAAGATCAAGCTGGAGGCGATGAGCAGCTACCACAGCAACGCCAACCACCATGGGGGCGATGGAGAGAATGGAGACCTCACTTCCAGCGTCGGTGAGGACGCCCTTCGCGCGCACATACACACACACACACACACACACACACACACACACAGTGTCACAAACAAATCCACACTTTTTACACATTGTTGTAAGAAACTGTTTTGTATGCCCGTACAAACCCACACAGACTCCCAACTCTTCTTACCACAAGCCACCTTTTTATCCCTTTAACGGCACAATCATTGATAAACTTTACTAAGTTATTGTAGAATATTTCATTTAAGTGGATTTTTTTTTTATGTCAGGAAAAGAAATCATAAATTAAAAAAAATTTTTATTTGATTTTTAAAAAAAAGTTCCAAATGTTACTCTGAAGCGGTGTAAAAATTTATGCTTTCCTTTGGTCTACATTTCATACACCACTGAGTACAATATCAAGTGTTATTTGCTCAAAGTATCTTTCTTTTTTTTCCCAACAGCCATATGGTTGCTCTAGTTTTATTTGCACCGTGCTCACCATCAAATATTGATGTCATTATGGGAAGTGTCCTGCACAAATGGTACAAATGTTAACATCCAGCACCGCTTTGATAAACCTATCATTGTTGGTTTGATCAATGCAGAAGTTACCAAACATGTTTTTATATATATATATATATATATATATATATATATATATATATATATATATATATATATATATATATATATATATATATATATATATATATATATATATATATATATATATATATATATATATATATATATATATATATATATATATATATATATATATAGTAGGACATAATGCAGATTAGCTTTAAACATTTTTCAAACAGTCAATAGCTTAAAGTATTAGGAATCAGGATGAATTATTCCATCACCATTATGTACAATTAATCGAGTTGCAATACCTGTATAGATACAGTGAAATAGTCAAAAGAAGATGGCATAAACTCAAATGCCACAAACCCCCATTTTGTAAAAAAAAATCCTGAAATTGTTTTGAAAAGTATCATCCTCTTCTGAAACTATATTGCCGATTCATTAAATGTCTCTATTTGCCTTGTGAATAATGAGAAATATCTACGTTCATAGCACATTTCTCAGCAGAGCACTAAAGTTTATTAAAACGTCACAGAGGTCATTGTTTTGTGAACAGATGTTGATAGAATGTAGGAATCTTCTCGAATGGTTGAATTGTTGAGTTGAACGCAGATCGAAGTCGCAAAGTGGATTATACGTGTCATTTCCATGAATTGGTACAGAAACCTCTTCTTTTTTTCCCATGATCAAACTCTGTGAAATGAAGCCATACATGTGACGTCCGCTTCTGGTCCAGCGCCACACATTTAATGGTCCTGCTTTGATTTTGCTCGTGTGCATTGGAAATACCCCCGTCGTCATATAAGTGTTGTTTTCCCTTCAAGTATTTGATGTTGAAAGGAAGGAAAATCTTAATAGCTAAGTGAAACTGTGAATTTGGTTTCCCAAAGCTATCAGCTTTTAACAAGCTCTAATTGAATTGCTGTGAGAGCACTGGTTTTTCACTATGTGCCATTTCAATTAATTATTAGCCTTGAAAATGCAGAAGCTTTTTTTTCCTTTCTTTTTTTTTTTAGTAATATCACACACAACCACTTAGTGTATTAAAGAGAATGATAATGTATGTTAGTGCAGATTCATGAGCCCATTTCAAATTATAAACCAAATGTAATCCCTGTAGCTTTGGTTGCTAAATTGAGGTTTTGATTCACTTACTGTCATAAATGGCTCGACTCCTGAATCCATTTCTGTGGTAATACTTGACACCATGGAGCTTACGGTGCGCGAGGATGAAAACAGGATGTGTTTCTAAGCAGATTTAACAATGCAAAATGCATAAAGTGTGAGGTCATCACTCCGAGAGAATGGAGTGTGTAAAAAAAAGGGAATACGAGCCTGCGAGGTCACAGAAATAAAGATAAATGTGAGCACCAACAGCAAGGCTACGGCAATGGAGCTAATAAGAAACTGTTTTATCTTTTTACAATTTAAATTGTAACCTTGAGCCCGCAGCCAGCCACACAGGCTCCCGGTAGAATCATAATTCTGGCAAGGGGGAGCAGTTCTAGGTGTGGGTGCACGGGCCACAGCATTAGCTCTCTGAGTGAAATATATGGCAGTGACGCCTCTCGGCCCCATCCACAATCAATTGGATTCTTTTCCTTTAATATTTACTCGCAGCGATGAGATGCTCGTCTGCATGGTGATGAACAGTCTGCCACTGGCGTTTGAAGGTGACCTGTCAGTGAGTATGGACAAATCTCTCGCTCGCAGAAATGTAGAAAATAAATCATTAGGGGCAGGCAGTCAGACAGGGGCCTCTCTCTCTCCCTCACTCTCCTCGGATTTAAATCAGCTCAGATTTATGATTTGAATTAATGCTTCGTTTGGTCAAAGGAATGGTCGCGGAGACAAATGATGTTTGGTACTGAAACCATCCTAATATTGATTACTGGGTGTCGCAGCAATCTCTTGTTTATATCAAGCACTCTCCTGTGACAGGGTGGCCAGCAGGAGTCATCCTGATAATACGCTGGAGATATATGGCCTGCTCTGCACCGTGGAGCCATGAAACGCCGCCAGCACCGTGTTGTCTCTCTCATCCAGTCCCTCCACTTCCACTCGCATGTTTGTTTTCCATGATAATTTTGCTGCGCGCGAAATAAACAAATAACTTGGGAAGAAATTATTTAATATTCCATGAGTGCTTCACTCGGGCCTGATTTATGGGTCTGAGTATTTTGGAGTACGAATGCCTAATATGTCCAGCTCTCAAGCCTATTATCCACGAGCAATCTGAAGGTATAAATCACTTGACTGATACAGCAGTAGAGAAGGAATTGTGTTTGGCTGTAGCATTGTTGGGACTGGAGTGACTGTTGTTCCGAGTGCTGACTGGGGAATGACTTCATGCTGTTTTCGACAGACTCGGACCACAGCTGCTCTGAGGAAATGGACCGGCGTTTTATAATCATCCAGCTTAAACTAAGACCCACACAAACGGATGTGTTTACTTACACAAATTATGTTACCATCCACGATAGGAATTGATATGTTAATGAGCACGCTTCTGATAATACCACTAAGGACACCGATCCATTTAATCAGAAGGAGATACTACATAAAGCCGTTGGAAAAGAAGATGGAGGGGAAAAAAAAAACCTCTTCAGGCTAAAATACAGGTGCTTCATCTCTGTGTTTTTCTGAAGCAGATCTTGTGTTGTGAAGCGCTTAAAGCGTATACAGCAGTGAAGGACACTCTGCGCTGTTTGTAGAGTTGGATTGCCCGCCGCTGTCTTTGTGTTGATTTAAATTGAACAGGCTTATGTTTCCACCTCGCATTAAATATTCATCACAATTAGACCTTCCTGTTTGCATCAATGTTATTAATTATAAGGAAAAGAAACTACCATTTTAGCTCTCTGCAAAATAGCCAAACACACTTAATGAGAACTGGAGAGGCAGAAATAGAAGTGGTTGAAGGAGACAAACTGAGAGATGGAGTGATTGGAAAATGTAAAGAGAGACGGTATAAAAGGTGTGTGTGTGTGTGTGTGTGTGTGTGTGTGTGTGTGTGTGTGTGTGTGTGTGTGTGTGTGTGTGTGTGTGTGTGTGTGTGTGTGTGTGTGTGTGTGTGTGTGTGTGTGTGTGTGTGTGTGTGTGTGTGTGTGTGTGTGTGTGTGAGAGTGTCTTTTCTTTGATTTTTTCCCTCACACTCTTTAGTTGGGCAGAGGGAGCTCTCTCAAAGCACAATGTGGATTGTTCCTGTGCCTCTCAGGAAATGCCACAATTACAGATCACAGACCAAGCAAAACACGTGTGGCGCTTGGCCTTGAGGGGGATAAACAGCCCGCCATTCCCTCCCAGTGCATTGACCCCAGCCACAACCTTCATTACTGGGAGAAAAAATATTGTCAGCTGCCCACTAACAAACACCTGCCAATTTCAGGGGGAGGAATTGGCTTTTTCAGTCGCAGACGGAAAATAAACTGTTTCTTAGAGCTGCAGAAAATGGTCGGAAAGGAAGATAAGGCCCAAGGTTTACCCTTGTCCTTTGTTTTTTTTTTGTTTTTTTTTTAATCCTGCGTCTTCCTGCTCAGTCTCACTTCTGTCTTCCACCCACTGTCTCTCTTTGGCCACTGGGTGCTGCCCTGCCACTCATCTGACTCCTCACCACACAACTCTAATGGAGCTGAAATCCTGTTTGTAATTAGATATGGGAATTCCACTGTCATCAGCCAGATGATGCCGCGACACGCAGACCAAACAACTCTCTGAAAGACGGGACCGCAGCGAAAGTGGATGACACGAGTAACTGCTAACTTTCAAAAATGTCAACAACAACAAAAAAAGTACCGCACATCTGAAAATCCTGCACAGGCCAAGCGGAAATGTTTCAAAAAAAAAAAAAAAAAAAAACCTTTGTCTTGCAACCGTGGCTGGAATCCAGGCCTGGCCGTGCCCGACAGGGAGCGGGGAGCCACATGCTGGGCTGAAGTTGGACGGGTGGTGACAGGTACCTGGAGTGTTGCCTGACAGGAGGGTGGAGAGGAGAGGTTCTGGGTGAGATGATGAGGAAGCATCATTCTCTCTTCCCAGGGTCATCAGGCTAATTTCTGCAAGCCCTACCCTCACACTTCCGTGTTGCCTTGTGTGTGCACGCGTGTGTGTGTGCGTGCGTGCGTGTGTGTGTGTGTGTGTGTGTGTGTGTGTGTGCGCGTGCTCGTTTGAGAGAGAAAGAGGGGGCCTTGGCCCCTGAGAGCGCTCTGTGAGGAGACCACAGCTGTACACTCCCAGCAGCTAATTGGTCCTTATCTAGCTGTCCCATTCATCTTCATTTTTTACCAATTACTGAGCATTATCTGTGTTCTCAGTTGGGTATGGGACTTAATCCTTTTTGGTTAAGCTGGTGCTACAGCTTGCAAATTTCAAATGGAGGAAAGAAGGGGGGGGGGGCGGCTGGTGGGATGGTGGTGGGGAGAGGGGGGGGTGGTGGGGTGCATGTTGGGAGGAGGGCGGTTGGCGGGGGGGGGGAGCAAAAGTCATAGCAAAACAAACTCTGAAACTTCCCATCATCCCTCACTGGCAGGAAGCAATCAATAAACAATGACATCACATGAAGGAGAGGGGAAGAAATGGAAGAGATCAATTATTGGCGTTATAATTCAAGTCCTTGTTTGCAAACGTTGCAGCCTCATTGATTAGGCCGTTCCTGTTGCACTCTCCATTATTGACTTGTTAAAACCATATTTTCTCATCATCAGTGGTTTTAGTTTTGCCCACACCGATAACAACGGCTTTAAGGTGGGGGGGGGGCTGTCGTTAATTATTCAGCATGTAGTCATTTTAAAGCACAGCAAGTCAAAATCATCCTGTTTACTCTACAAACAATACGAGTACAGTACATTGCTCATCCAGAAGGTACATCAAGACGCTGCAATCTGGGGCAGTTAGCCTTAATTTTCTGAGATCAATGCATAACTAGGCTCCTCTCTATATGGGGTCCGTGCTTGGCCATGTTGCCGAGCTGAGTGCAGTCAGCCTGGAGACCATGCACTAATTACTGGAGTGTTTACAGCTCGGCTGGATAGCATTTGTACTATTTTGGACCACGTAAGTGAACGCCTGTGCTCTGCGATACTCTAGTAAACAAGATATTAAGGTGACTGCTTAAATGAGTGCAACTGTCGACAGTGTTAATGTGACGACTTTTGAAATAATCTCAGTAATCAATAATGACTCGGCCACAGGTCCACCGTAGGTGAAAATGAACACACGTATGCATGCATGTTAGTATGTTCTGTATATTTAGAGAAGGGTGGGCATGCATGTCAGCAGACACAGACAATCACGCAAACAAAAGCTGGGCCGCATATAGAGACGCCGCTCCTGCACTTTGATAGGGATCCGTTTGGTCACACTCTCTGCGCCAGCTGTCAGCCCAGCTCCACTGCTGCGATTTAATTAGTCTGTTTATGTCCTTTCTAATAATAAAGCTCTCTGGGTGGAAGGACACGTCCAACTAGCTAACAACGCGCTCCAACCTGCTAGCTGCACGAGTGCTGGTGGCCCGGCGCAGCTAAATGTGGGCCATGATGGAGGATGGTGGCAACTTCCTGCTCCTCTCGACAGAACATTGGCCCTCGGGCTCAGATCTAGTATCACCCCCTACTCAATCCTAACCTTAACCATTAGGGGATAAAGCACATACTGACCTGATATGAGTGTCTAGGGGCAACTTCATCCATCTTCCTCTCTAGCTCTCTTGTGGGAGCCTTTGTCAGCCAAGGCTCTTTGGAGAGACTAGATTGTAGCCATCGGCTGAATGGAATTCATTTCACGAACATATCATAACACCTCTTTCGCCGCGACGGATTATTGTCTTGTCTTGATTTATGCAATTACTGCGCGGTTTTGTTTGGATTCCTTTATTCTGGTATCAAGGCTGTTCGGGCTCAAATTGGACCGGTTTAAGCTGCCAATGTTCGGGGTGGGGGTGGGAGGGGGGGGGGGAATGGGCAACGGAGGCAGACATACTGAGAGAGACGGAGAGTGGCAGAGCAGACAGACAGCCTTCCAGTCTGAGTGAAGAGCTTGATGGGTCTCTGTCGCTCTCTTGGGCTTTGGCCCTCACCATCTCTCTATTAGTCTGCCAGGCTCCTGGGAGCCAGGTGACAGATAAGTGAGGAACGACACACACATTTTAATAGACATTTCAAACGATAAACCTGATAATCATTTCTCTCTTTAATGAAGTCTAATGTCCTCGTTCTAATTCCAGTTGCGTCGGCTGTTAAGCATCAGCGCAATACTTTGAATATGCATGATTGGGAAATTGTGAGGAACACTAGTGTAGCTACAAAATACACAAACGCAGACAACTGCAGAAATAGATTACAATAACAGGGGGAATTGATTAAACATTATTTCCGTAATGATCCATATCAAGTTCTATCATCTTTGAGTGGCAGCGGCGTTGCAGTGTTACGAAGAGGAAGAGGCAAGAGGGAAGCGACACACCAGACACGCCATGTGCTGTGGAAATATTAGTTTGATTGTCTCTTGTGGTTAGTTCACAATAGCAGGAGCAGAGCTATAAAAAACAACTGACCAGTCGAGTTGTCATCCCTCATCAACATTAGGCCTCATTCTTCATTAATTGGATAGATTAATTTGGAGCGCTTTGATGCGAGGGTGATGCATGTGTTGGGCTGTCCCCTCCTCACTATTCTCTGTCAGGTTGAATTTAGCCAGGGAAGGGGCTGACCTTTGAGAGTGAAGAGATCAACACAATTTGAAAAGACAATGTCACTTGGTGTAAATGTGATACGTGTAATAAATGACATTCAACCTTTCAGTGATGATGAGCTTTCGCAGGTCGGAGTAATGTGAAAACATACATGGTGCGTAATTGCACCGAATGGGAGCGGTTTTCACATATGCGGCGAAGATGGCGCAGCATTAGCGCCTGAACATCATGCGCTCTCATTTCGTTATGATTATGTCTAAGAGGACGCATTAGCATAGAGTGATCATATTACTGTGTACACAATAACAGTAATGACAATGCGCTGATGACAACAACAAAATGACAATTTCTTTTTACTGTGATTACACTGAAAAAATGTCCCATTGCCATCAGGAGCCGCATCCAGAAAATAGTTGTGATTGTGTGTCACAAGAGGCATTCAGTCAGTAGGTTTTTTTTTTTTTTTTTTTTCTTCTCTCAATTATGATATGGTAACCCTCATCCAAATAGAGCTATCAGCCACAGTGAGCCCAGACATCTTCACCATCACACAGCCTCTCCCATGGGACCAAGATAAAGAGAGAGAGAGAGCAAGCAAGTTCAAACAATGTGCAGGAATTTCACAATCAGCATGTCCTTCACGTTGGGGACCAAAGACAGCTGCTTCTCGAAGTTTAAATTTTTTTTTTTTTTTAAATACAAGTATAGATAACTTTTTTATTAATCAAACATATAACAGGACAAAACTGTACCAATCAGTACTGCAATAGAATTAACGGAAATATTAATAAATTCCCTAATTTTAGTTGCACTGTTTTTGTAATGAATGGATTTCACACATGCACGTTGCACTTTCTTCACGGTTTTATCAAACCCGAAGTGGTTCACATTTCTTTTATGTTATGTTCATGCCTTCTCACAGAGATGTGAATAGTGACTTCTGCCATGCATGATGCTCAATTGATAGCAGTTTAGGGTTCAGTGTTTTGTTCCAGGATACTTTGAAATATGGACGATGCACGAGGGGGTATCAAACCGACAACTTTGCTGATTGAAGAACGAGCTGCTCCAACCACTGACCCACAGTCAACAAGTAAAACGGCCTGCAAAGCAGATCAAATTATTCAGGAGATGAGCCTGAAAAATCAAAGGAAAATATAATTAATAAGCTTTTTTTTTTTTTTTTAATCAATATAACCGTTGTTCCTAATCTCCCCACTAGGTGTTGCACTGTTTCAGTAAAGTAGAAGTTATAACAATGCAAATTGCAGTTTGTACGGTGGCAAACTACATACATCATGTGTTATGAGAGACCATATTATGCAAAATTCACTTTCTAATGTATTTCCATCAGTAATAATCGTCCCCATACCTGGAATGACGCCCCAGAAGTGATACATTTCTGTCATCTCTCTCCCTGGCTTGTTTCAGGATTTAAAAAGTGTGTTGCTCCAACCAGCCAATCAGAAATCAAACCCTATATAGTGTCATCGGGGGTTTAGCCAATCACAATCAAGGTAGGCTCCTCCCTTTGACTCCTCCCACAATCAGGCAGCTCTGCTCTGGCACATGGCACCATGAGAGGAAGTACTTCCTCCTCTTCTCAAGATGGGCATGTGTGGGCGGAGCCAGTCCAGCTCACACAGACACAGCAGATTCTGAATGCAGCTCCTAGGATCCAATATTCAAATGGAGGGAAATCAAAGAAAAGCTGGATTTGGGGGAATAAAGTTTGAATACAACATTTTTAGACCAATGAGACCAATGTGAAATTGTTGAAAAGCTTGATAAATAGGAGTTCTTTAAACTAATTATTTTTCTATTTTAATTTCATGTACTGGTATCTTAGTCAGAGAAACAAAAGAAAAGCCTTTAATTTAAGCTTCTGTTGTACTGGTTGAGTTCGACACCTTTACTCTCAGACCTGTGACAACATTTTTGGGAGAGAAATGACTTGATAATTAAATAAATACTGAAAGTGAGCTTATCAATATGTGGATGCTGAAGGCAGAAGAAACTGCAAGCAACAGGATTTCGCCACGATTAATCTGAAGGGCAAATTATTTCATATTGTACTAATACTTTTAGTAAAAAGTTCTTTCAATGCAAAGTTTTCACAATGAACTTGGAACTTTTCATACTAATGCAAAATGGACAATATTTTTATACTTGCTGGTATTTAGAAGTGATATATTTTACTACTGCTATACGACTGAGAGCAAACTGGGATGAATTAAAATTAGTTTTATGCTCCTGCTATAAATAATTAAAATGAAATAGGAAAAGTTGTGTTTCGTTTCACCTTAATACAATTAAATTCAAACCAAGTGTCTAAACTGTAGGGAAATAAAGTCGACATGCTACAGTGAGAGGAATCACCTTGAACTCAAGAGTAAACTGTACACCGCATTACGGTCTTCCTCTGGCGAGGTGTTTGTAATGCAGTACTAAGTGCACAGGAGGTAGTGATGCTAATTTTGTAATTAAAACAAATGATCTGATGACCACATGCAAACTGATCTCCTTCTCCTTCCACTAAAGCGATATGACGGCAGAGTGGGCCGTGATTGATAACGCTCGTCAATATATTTCATTTCAGGAGCCTTAGTCAAATGACAACTGGTTGTCATTGACTGAAAGCAATCTTTTTAAAAGGGGGGCCTTTGCTAAGTATCAGATGAAAATGATTCCTCTGTCTGCTTGGGTGTCACTGTCTGTAGGAGCTTTATTGATTGGGCTTGAATATATTGCACCCGCAGTACTAACAGCTGCTAGTAATATCTCTCCTCTCCTTCTGGTCTCCTCTTCTGCTCGCGGCAGAAGCCATCGGATGTTGGAGCTCCGGCGCCGACTCCGCGCGTTTATCAAGACTGATGTGTGACAAATGTAAAGTGAGCCTGGTTCCGACCCAAATTAGAGGAGCGAGTGGTGTTTGCTAATGTGTCCTGAAGGCCTGGCTGTCTCCGCCATCCCCGGCCACGTGCATGATTGCGTTAACTAAACCCACCATTGTCCCCCGCCCCCCCCCACCCCCCCACCCCCCGCCGCTCCATGCGCCCGGCGTTATCAAGCACAAGGATGTTGGCATTGGTTGGTAAAGGTCATTTACTGTAATGAGATTTGCCACATGCAAGCATATGGCTTGATTATTGCCCTGTTCGTTAACATTTTCAGCAAAGAGACAAATAGACAGCTAAAACTGTGTGCGTGTGTGTGTGTGTGTGTGTGTGTGTGTGTGTGTGTGTGTGTGTGTGTGTGTGTGTGTGTGTGTGTGTGTGTGTGTGTGTAGGGGGGGGGGGGGGGGGGGGGGGGTAGTAACATTTTCTCTCCAAAGGTAGGAAGAACTTCTCTCACAACAGATCTGTCACAGAGATGATTGATCTTTCAATTTTCATAAGGAATGCATGCCATTAGAGCTGGAGATTTAAATTATCCTATAAAAAGTTGCCTGCCTTAGATTTTTTTTTTTTTTTTATGCACTTAAAGGACAAACGCCTCTCTCTGTCTCCTCCATAATTTCCACCACATGTTACACTCCAGTGGTTTGAGCTTGAAAGCAATTATGTTACCTCATCAAACCAGAAATGTTTTCTTATCGTGTTTTCTCTTACATTACATTACATTAGGCATTTTGGCAGGGAATCTTTGCTCACCTGAATCCCGGGGAAATGCACATTTTCATCCTGGCGCTTTAAACACAGTTTGTTTGTTGACGTGAATTAGTTTGAAACGTGTCCAATCTTTATATGTGTTGGAATGTAAAACATATTGTTTCCATGTGGGGTTTGTGTGTGTGTATACATGGTATTTTATTTTACACAACCATTTATACTACATCATTGTCTGAGCGTGGGCCCGCTATGTTTTCATGTTTACCTCTCTTTGTTAGTCGTGCGCGTTGCATTCTTTTTATGTGTCCGCTCATGTGTTTGTGCGCGTGCGTACGCCGGCGTACGGCAGGTATTTAACAAAGACAAGATGTTTGCTTTATTATCAACATTAACTGCATAAACACGAAAAGCTTCAAAGTTTCATTCAATGACACTGAAGGGCTGTGGGTGGCTACATCAAAGCGCAATACCTTCCTCTCCCCCCCCCACCATTTTAATGAGAAACAGGACTCACCAGCCTTGACTGAACCTGCCATCTGTGTGTGTGTCTGTTTTTTTTGTTTTTTTCTTGTTTGCATGTGTGTGTGTGTGTGTGTGTGTGTGTGTATTCTTGTGTGTGAATATAGGAGCAGTTTTTCCTGTGCACATGTAAGCATGCGCTGGTGTTGTCGAGAGTGGCGCGGCGATGCCAGACAGCATATTTACGGAGGCCGTCTCGTGTTTGATCTATTGGGTTTTAAGGCTCCTTCCGTCTCACACAGCCGGGCTTCTGATTTTCGGAGATTAACAGTTATGGTAAAGATGAATGGCTGATTAGCGCTACGGCGAGAGGCCTCTAAATGTCTCGCCGTGCGGCAGACACTTTTTTTTTTCATGAGCCATTCATTTCCTTTCGGGAACTGGTGTGCAAATCCTTGATACGACCACAACAAAGACTCTCCATGTGTGCGCACCACTGTCTCACCTTTGTCGGGAGAAATCCATACACAACATGGGGGCATTTTTACAAGCGCAATTAGGAGGGGGGAAAACTGTGATTGTTTTGGCGCGCCAGGCTGCGTGCGCATTGTGCGGTGAGTCAGTCCATTTAGCCCGCGCGACTGGAATGGCCCTGTTCGGTTTGACAGATCAGAAGAGGGGAAAAAAACCATATCTCAACAGCGTGAAAACCAAAGGCTTAGCAGTGAGCAAATCAGCCCTTTGTCTTGTTCAATTCAAATCAAAGGATAACCAGGAATGTTTGTTTGACAACAGCATTTACAATGCATTGTTCTGAAGCCCAGAGCCTCCCAAACAAAGACAGATAGGCTTTAAACAAGTCATTTAATTAGCACCGGATCCCCAGCTTTGGCTGCGCCAACCAATTATACATTCCTGAGGCATGTGCAGGTCCTATTTCACAGGAGCGAGAGGCAGATCCTCTCCAGCCCCTGTCTCTTACAGTACATCTCTCCCCTTTCCATTTAAGAGAAGGTAAATAGCCCAGACAGACAGCTTCATTAGCCAGCGTCTGAAGAGCGCGGGGCCGATTGTCGCTTAAATAGTACGCTTTTACTGCAGGCCCAGCCAGCGACCTCCGATCAATTACAGCTGACATTATTGTTTGTCGGGAGCTTTTTTCCTGGACAGAGGGAGTAAAAAACGAGATCAGGCTTGAGCTTTGGCTGGAAATGTAATCTTCCCCCTCTCTTTGGTTCTTTCGCTCCACAAACAATAAATCATTCAGTTGAAGAGATAATAAAGTGCCAAGTAGGAGCTAGTTTAATTTTTGTCAGGGGAAATCTGTCCACAACAGAGTTAAGGGGTGAGGCTGCTTCCTCATACCACTTTCAATGACAATGACTTAGTTCCCTTTTTCTTTTTTTTTTTTCCCCCTTATTATTTTTCTTTTTGGGGTTAGGTGGCCGGAAAGGCTGAACTTCTGTTTCGATGAAGATTAACGGCTGCGCAAATCACTGCGAGTTATCATTTTGTCATCGAAATAAATGACTGCTCTCTTTTTAATCATTTTAAAACAGTCAGCGTTCAATCTCTTTTGGTGTGATTCTTTTAAGTAACGGAGCCACCGTCAGCCGTGCCGTTTGAGTCTGATGTAACAGCTTTTTAATCATGTTGTTACCAAGGGCTGTTTTAATTCATTCAATTCATCCTCCGTGATTCAGATCTTTGCTTATCCATGCGTGAACTCCCGAGCACTGCACGACATAATAGCTGAGCTGTTTATATTGGTATTAAGTGATTTGTAGTTTTAATGATGGTAAATAGGAGTTCACCTTTGGAGCTCCCTCAGGCTTACTTCAGGTAAATTACTCCAAATGCATTGTTTATGCCCTTCAGGAAAGAGAGAGAGGGGGGGGGGGCTTGTGGGAATTCACCTCTCATCAGGTCTGAACTTCTGCATCTGAGATAAACAGAAACTGACAAATATCTTTCTAACAGTTTACTCGCTGGAATATCTGCACAATATCCAAGTGATTTATGAGTCCGACTGGTGTCTGTTGAATGACAAACAAAAGCCCCCAAAAAGGAAAAAAAAAAATCACAGTTGATTATTGCTGGGTTAAAACGTGTCCTGAGCTTTTTCTTTTAACAAGTAAATAACAAGCAAATGAGGGGAAATTGCATATGAATGACTTGAAAACACTTAACTCTCTTGCAAAGGGAAAAAAAAAAAAAAAAAAAGGCAGGTCCCGTGAATAAACCAATGTCCTCCTCACCTGGTCCTTTGAACCACAAATAAAGGGTTTTCGGTGGAACCCTGGTCGCTCCGTGGCACATTCCCCTACAGTGGCCTGAATGGGTCTTTATGAGAGAAACATTGCTTTAGGATGGGGTGACATGAAAGGGGCTGGACGGGCCCTGAAAGCGAGACTAATACCCCTTCGAGCGAACAGAGCTTCAGTGTTTCCGCTCCAGGCTGTCAGTCAAGGAAGAGGCATCACTGAAATTCATATACCATCAAGTACATGACCCAATAAAACGATAAGTGGAAGAATGTGATTAACAGGGAGGTGACTTGTGTGTTTTTGAGGTGACTTCTCACCCTTTTTTTTTTTCTTTCCGTGTTTTATTAATAGCGTGTTGAAAACATGCCTTTATACGCCTAACTGTGTGTGATTGAATGGGTGTAACGTATCCACCTCAAAAGCAGAACAAGTCCCTTCTCTCTGGCCCTTGAGTGGCCTTGAAAGGCTGATAGGTAGCCTAGACCTCTCCATGTAGTCCTACAGTAAGTACCCCCGCAATCAGGCCCTCTGTGGTGTTTTTTAATTGAGCTTAGCCTGCTGAGTGGTAATTGATTCAGTCTGAGCTACAGCAGAGGCGCTGATACAAGGTGCTGCTTGGCTTTCGCCTTTCTTTAATCTCCCCTGCTTTATATTGTTTGGGAATACTCGCCACTGAGAAACTGCATGCCATCTTTCTTATGGAAATCAATGCTTCTTTTGGAAGGAGGGGAACGACAGAGAGGAGTACTTCTCATGTCCTTTCATTTTCAACCAGTGTCCTTCTCTTTAGAGGCTTCGCCATGCAGATCTCCTTGCCCTTTGGCTACTGATGTTTTGTCAGAAAAGAAGAGTGGAGTTGTTTTGTGGATGGCTTTCTGTAGTGTGCTATCTTTTTTCTTTCCCCCCCCCCCCCTCCACGCAGGTTTTTTTCTTTTTCTTTTTCTTTTCTTTTTTTCTTTTACCTTGAACCAGGCTGCCAAGAAAGAGAGAAAAAAGGAGTGAAAAATCAACAGAGAGCCTCAATCAGATCCAATAGTGTCTATGAGGTTTTCTTTAAAGCATTTGAGGAAAAGCATCTGAGTGGTGGAGGAATGAGACCAAACTGTTCCCAGTCACTTTTGATCCTGCCAGTTCAAAGTCCCCACGGAGCAGAGGGGTGGGGGGGCTGTGGGGGGATAGAAGGGGAGGTTCCATGGTTGGGAGTTGGGGGGGGGCTACAGACACCTAACTTTGACCTTCTGTCTGCGCTCATGTCCTTTGAAAGTTGGCTTGTTTTCATTAAGCCAGTCAGAAGCACAGTGCAGGGCCACAGTTTGACTAGTTACGAACCCCCTATGGTATCTTTATTAGACATTCTTTACATTTTCAGACTGCTAATGTCTTCAATTTTCCCAATTAGGCGTCCATTGCCAGACAGCAATTGAATAATTTAAAACATTTGTAAGATATCTCTGATGTTGTAATGGAATAATTTGTGTGCATATAAAAGAAGGAGGGGGAAAAAAAGACAAGAAAATTCCATTATTGCACGATCTGAAAGTGACTAACTCTTTTTTTTTTGGGTCTCGCTCTCTTGTTCTCTCGTCCTCCTCTTCTGGTCTGGAATATAGGCTGCTATAATTAGCCTAAAGTCATTGCTATGCTGTAATCTGACAGTACTTGTTTGTCATTAGCACGTTTAACTAGTCATTTGGGTAATGGCTTTCAAGATTGCCTTTGTTTTTCGCATAGATATTTTTTATATGTAAATATTGAGACAATTTCCATAATGTGCCCTTTTTATTCATCACAGAATAATTGATGCATCTTTATTGCAGTGTAAACTTTGGTCTTTGAATGACTGTGTATATAGTTATCATCCCCGTTTTCTTTATTATTATTGCAGTAGTATCTATTATTAACGTATGTTGTAAAACATTTATGTGTATTATGTTAACATGGAAAGATACCCGAGCAGTGATTTGAATTATTCCATTCTTTTCCTAATGGATGGCCGTGTAAAGCTTTAGTGTTATTGGACACCAATTTTAAAGGGGATCTCAGTGGTGGGAATTGCTGATTGCTGAATTAACAGCAGCAGGTTTTGAGTTTTCAGCCGGAGCTTCGCAAGTTTCCCTTGTGAATATCTCACTCATAATATGCATCATTGAGTAACCAACGACCTCTTCATGTGTCCCAGGCCTGGAACTCCCATTCATGATGATGCCACACCCCCTGATCCCCGTCAGCTTGCCCCCAGCCTCTGTCACCATGGCGATGAGCCAGATGAACCACCTCAGCACCATCGCAAACATGGCCGCCGCAGCACAGGGCCAGAGCCTGCCCTCCAGAATGGTCACCTCTGTTATAAAGGTAAATTTTAAATCTGAAAAGTAGCAGGATTCGAATCCTGCGTGTCTGAAACGTGCAGCTCTACTGCAGCGCGAGGGTACCAGTGTGCTTTTGATATTTATCTTGGTTTTGTGGTTTTTGTGGCTACTGGGGTTGCAGGAACGGGTGCCGGACAGTCCCTCACCTGCTCCCTCCTTAGAAGACCACAGGAGGCCGGGCAGTCACCCCTCGTCCCACCGCAGCAGCAGTGTGTCCAGCTCCCCAGCACACACAGAAAGCTCCTCAGATCGGATACGTACGTCTCGACATTCCACAACACCATGAACCAAGCACATTTTCTTCTGAATAAGTGGAACATCTGATTAGCCTGTATAGATTGTTTTATCTAATTTACAAAGACAGGAAGTTAAAATAAGACATATCCTCGTCACATCGCTGAGGTTTCTTTATACGTCTCGCAGCGGTACATCACAACGGCCTGTCCATGAACCAAGCCCTGTTAGGCCTGTCTCCGAATCTCGGGCCGGGGCCGAAGGAGGGAGATCTGGCCCACGACATGAGCCACGAAGTAAAGAGGATGCATGCTGACAAAGGTGAGTCAAGTTTCAATGTTAAAAAAAAGAAGAAGAAGAAGAAGAATTGAGGTGAAATGTAATCCACATGAAATACTGTGCGCAAACAAGGCTCTCACCAAAAATCACAATTAGTTGATGTGAAATAAATTCTCAGAAGCGGATACAGTTGCCCAAAAATGTCTGATGACAAAGTTCGTGGTGAATGGGTGAATTTATCAACAATACATACCAACTCAAAGTTTTAATAATGTTGAGGAGTGGAGGTTTGCTGGAGTGCTTAAAATATCTTGCGTTAATCATGGGATTTGTTTTTTTCAACAATTGCGCCACAAACATTTAGTCAAAAAACAAATGATCACATCAGATGATTGTCAGTAACAATTTCCATAATTTTGCAGTTTAAAATTTACAATCCTTAGATATGATCTATTATTAGATATGTTAGGCTTTGCATTTTAATTTATTGAACAATTTTTTTTATTGTTTTCCCTATTCTATTATTAAAACAATAAATCACATGGGAAAACTAAAAAATAAACAAAAAGACAAGCACAATAGACAATCCATAAACATTCAGACCAAAGATGTTATGCACACACCTTAAGAGGTTAATTTATCTGTGTGTTTTAAAATGTTTTTTTTACAGACTCGGTATGTTACAGTGATTACTTGTTGTGGATATTTCACAGCATGCTCAGCTTTATATGCACACTATAATGACATCTAATGACACCCTTGGAGTTTTCCTAATTACCAGAAAGGACATTTACCAGTGTAACTCTAAGTTGTCAGCAAATGTCCATTGAAAAATGATTTCTGTTGTTACATGATTTTTTTTTCTTAAAAAAAAATTAATAAAATCCTTATTAATGCTGATGATTTCATACAAATACAGAAAACAGGCCACATTGTGCACAGGCTTTCTTTATCCTACCGACTGCTACAACTGAAGAAATAATTTCCCAATGTTTAATCCAAATCGCATTGTGAATTAGTGTTTTGTTTTTATTCTAATTTCATTATGCACGTGGAAAAAAAAAAGACAAAGAAAGGAAAAAAAAAAAGAATCTGATAGAAATCTACTGAGCATGGTGGATTAAATACAAAATGAAGCAAATAATAGATTTTAGTATTCTCTGTTGGTTTTATCAGAGCTGTGCTGGGTGATGCAGGGTGGGGTGAAGCTGATAATGATATTAAAACCACTATGGAAATCATTGGGCTGTATGTTCCCTGTTGGCTGGGCTGACGTGAAGATCAGTGTTAGACCTTCACTCACAGGGTGTGAAGCAGCGAATAGTAATAATTAGCAGGATCATGAGCTGAATTTATGGGTCACAGACCGTCGAACTGTGCGTGCGCGCGCATGAATATGTGCGTGCACTCAAGTGTGTGTGCACGTGTGCCGAAGAGTAACGCAAACGTGCAAAAAAGAAAGAAAGAAAGAAAGAAAAAAGACGCCTAGCCAAGTATCCACACACATAAACCTGCTGTATGTTTTTTCGCTGCTGGTAATCTTACTTCTTCGCTGAAGTGCCTCCTCCATATTCAGATAATCAACACAAATGCCTCTAATTTCTCGGCAATATTAGAGGAGAAAGCAAATGACCCGGCAATCAACGCCAGTTCTAACTAGTTGACCCGCGCACATTTACTCACAAACACACGCTGTATTATCTTTGAGATTGTCAATTCCTAATATGTCACTGGACTTGATTAGGATTCTGAGCTCTCCAGCGTGTGCACCAGAGGTCTCGGGCTGTGGAAAACATTTTTATAAAATAACCCATTAATGCAGAGGAGTGCAACTAAATTAGTTACCAATTTGCTGAGCATGAATTAATGAAGAGAGCTTCTCCCGGCTCCCACAGTTGTAATTTTCATAATAACCCCAGACCTTTATTTGGCAGGTTGTTTAGTTTTTTCGTTTGAAGGTTTTCATTAGTCTAATGAGGACTGTGCAAGGGCGAGCAGTCAGCACAATTTACATGAGGAAGCTATCATAATAAATGAGGCAATTTGAATAACATGCACAGGTTTATGCAGCGAGATAAGAGAGATTGTAGCAGCCAGATACAGAGGTAACCAATACATTAGAACCAACTAATAACCAAAGTAATTCCAATAAAAGCTTTAAGTGAAGGGAATAAAATTAATGATAGATATATTGAACTGTAATGATATGATACACGATGCATTAGATTAATAAAACGAATGTGTTCTATTGTTAAAGAGGGGGAGAGGCCTCACCGTCCCAAGCTTTGTTTATGGTGAGCTTTTTAATTAGGCTTGTTCATCGCATCAGTTTGTTTAGATAAATGAGATAACATTCCAATGGTTTAATGATATCTCTCCACTTGTTTGATCTTTATGATCCTGGCAGAGCATTAAATTAATCTCTCGCAATGCACTCGTGGAGGAGAGCACAGTGGGTGCAGAGGGAAAGGATGCGGTGGCCCCGCTCGTATGGAGACTATTTAAATAGCCAGACACCTCAGAGACAAGCCGCCACAACGTCTCATCGCTCATATCCCACGAATATGTCTCGTCTTTTTCATGTCATCTCTGGTGATGAAGGACAAAGGCTGTTTGTTGTCATTTAAAAAAAAAAAAAGACACTTTCCAAAGTTGTGTCACCCAGTGCAGAGTAGCCAGATGGTTGGGTTCTTTTTTTTTTTTTTTCCTTGAGGGTGGCGCCGTTGTTTGAACTCGATTATATTTTGTCCAAATTTTGCTTGAGAGGAAAGGGAGATTAGATGATGTGTGAGGAAAAAAGGCTAGTAGAAAGCTAAGTGTTATCTCACATGTGACTAATTGAATTGCTTCAAACAGAAAGTCTGTGGCGATAGCTTCCGACAAGCCTCTGTCTCGTGAAACAGCAGGTAGCTGACAAACAAGGGGAAATTTGAAAGGTACGGAAGCCTTTGGCTGTAAACTCACTTTGGACATCAAACACGGGATATCATTTTATTTCCTTGGGGAAAAGGTGTTTGAAACACAAGCCATATGTACAGTATGTATGTGGAAGTACAAGAGTTTTCTGTAAAAAAATAAAAAAACACAAAAAAAACAACCATGTGGCAGTTGGAACATTTTGCCAACAGATCTCAGCAACACACACACACACACACACACACACACACCAGACCCCCCTGTGCAGTTGAACGTGTCACATCTCTTCTATACGGAGCGAAGAAACGCCTGACAGAACAGTCAACTACAGTATGTAAACTGATTCTGTAAACCATATTTTAAAAGCGGATGAATCATTGGTAATGCGATATCGGCACTTCCTCGGCAAATGTTATATATTCTTGTTGACACAACAGGAGATGCACTCATAATGTCCTCCCAAGCACAAATAGAGGCCCTGCGGTGTATTATGTCACCTCGAGGTGCATTCTTTCATACCTGCTATCAGCTGAGCGATCACTGATGCGCGGAGCTCCAGTGTGACCACTGTGGACAAAGCGGATTTGCCACGCCTTTCCTTTGTCAGGATGCTCCGGCCCGCTGCACTGTGTTCCATCTGCAGCTCCGCTTTCCACTTCCACCGGAGTGGAGCAGGTACCACTATCGTAGTCTATTAGCGTACGGACCTGTGGACGCTGATGGGCTCATGTAGAGAGGGAGAGGACGTAGTAAAAAAAAAAAAAGATGAAAAAGACCAAAAAAATGGTGACTTCAAGCCTTTGTTGCCTTTGTTCTGTTCCTTCTTTGCATAAGCATTTGCAATGATAAAAAGGCAGTTAGGGGACTTTGGGTCAGGCGGAAAAGTTTGGAATTCTTTTCCGCGATGTAAATATTTCACTGACATTGGTGGTATCACCGAACACTATCATTAAAAGTTCGATATGTTCCGTGTAAGCTCCTTCCATTCATCTTGCCGACTTTAATGCGGAGTGTTTTGTTCAGTCCTCCTACTCATGTCCTTGGCATTGCGAGCTTCAAACACATGCTGACTACCTGACTTTCCCTAAGTCAGGAGGCAAGATCATTAGCCATCACAACCCTGAAATGTGACTTGGCAGACAATAATGCTTTATGATCAAACAACTTGTCAGTGCGTCCTGTTGAAATGAAAGAGTGCAAAAAAATAATTCAATAGAGGATCAATCAAATTTCCCCAGCCCATGTGAGAGAGATTGCTGATGGTGCAGAGAGGGGCTATTCCTCGAGGACATGGGAGTTCATTTGGATATTTGTTCTCCCCCTCATGAATGTTCCATTGCGTGACACCATCTCCTGCTAATCACATTTCGCTGAGAAAAGGGGGGATGCTTTTAGGGATGTTGAAAAGAGAGAGGTTCTTTTTAATCTTTGAAATGCCTCAAAAGTGACAGAATGCTTTCTCCTGCCAAGACGTGAGCCTCGGATGGGGAGATAAATATGCTGTGGTCAGCTAAGTGTATCTAGTGAGCAGAGAGGCAAATTTAATAATGCATTATCATTCACTGGCGAAGGTGAAATCTCCCTGTCCATCAGAAGGCTGAGGCCTGTTTCATGTTACCCTTCACTGCAAATGAACAAGTGCTTTACTCAGCCATACCAGAGATGCACAGTAGGCACCAGTGCTTTACTATATGTGCCGCTCTGGACCGTCAGGGAAACAGGCCTGTAATCAAAGCAATCTATCGGTCTTGACTGGAGACATTAATGATCACGGGCTTCTGTCCTGATAAAAAAAACAACAACGAAAAAACCGTTTTAAACAAAAGCTCCTCTTTTCTTTTCTTTTTTTTCTTCCCCCCCCTGCTCCCTCTCTTTGAGAACACAAGGTGCGTTTTACATATCGGAGCATCTGCTATTATGCAGATTGTGGGAACATATTTACCTGAATGCCCTTGGACAACAGCATTAAACAATTATGAAGATTATGTACAATGCAGCAAATTTGTGATTCAAAACAATTCATATCCTTGCTGTGGCAACTGTTGCAGACAGATAAGGTTGACCCTGAATATGTATTTCTGTATTTTTGGAGACATTCTGTGGGGTTGTTTGTATAATTTAATATTTACATGTAAACAGTAATTAAGTGATGCCGCCGACATGCCAGGGCCAGGCTCTGCCAAGGTAAACACCAGCCCTCGTAGTTTGCCACAGTCCATCATGTTTACAGACTTGCAGAGCCGAGTGCTGCTTGTGTGCTCTTCCTTGGCAAAGCCCATAAAACACAACCGATTGGATGCCGAGTGTTGAACACAGTCACTCTTATCGTCTGGCAGTCTGCTCGCTGACTTGAGGACATTGTGAGTCAAACCTTTAAATTTTCACTCTGTGATAATTACGCCGCTATACTTGAGCTTTTATATCCTTTCACTGAGAAAGTAAATCATTCCTAATAAAGAGGGGAAGAATAGGGGGCGGAGGGAAAAGTGCTTGAGGACTAATTCTCTTCACTCCCTCCCTACTCTGCTCTCTATTCTGCTTTTTGAAAGCCTTTTTTTTTTTTTTCCTGAGTATTCCAGTCACCTTGACTTTGCAGCTGCAGCCTTATAGTCTGTTGCTTATCCTGCCTAACCCCAGCCTGTCAATTAGGTCTTTAAAAATTAATCTCTTTAACTGGAAATACCATGCCAGCTTTCTTCCGTCTGTAAATGAAGTGTTATTAATTCACACAGCGCAAAGCCAATGTTATGAATAATGTTATCAAAACAGATTTCCACACGTTTAACACGTCGCTCCTATTAAAACCCCTTAAGTATTTTTATAACTGTGAAAACAGGACTACTAATGGATTTGCATCAGTTCTCCGGCTCCTGCAGCAAGCGGCCGCGGAGCAAGTGCTCCTAAGCCAGGCCTTTTAAAGTTTACATTTCCCATTTCCTCTTTTGTTCTTTCATCTTCATTTAAAAGCAGCTCAGTATATCCAGCCTGGATTAGCGCCAGCCAGCGTCGACACAGTCGTTCAGCAGCAACATAACGGCAGAACTTCTCCCTGTAGGATTGCAATGCCAAGCAATGACACCAATGTGTCTCTCTGCACCCCCCCCCAACCCGGAGAAGCTCTGATCTAGCAGCAGGCTATCTGGCCAACCACACCAAGCTAATGCTTGTTCCATTAAAACCTGGTGATTATGAGGGATTTCCTCTCTGTTTGTTTGTTTGAATGCTTAATTATCAATATGTAATTGGCATGTGTATTGTAATGTTGGGTGCACATTCGGTGGCATATTTTGCCGGGATGCACATTGCTATCGGGCGGAAACAGGACTCCCCAGTCACTGTTTAAGTTAAGCTGCATGAGAAGTTGCTCTAATGAATTAATAAATGCTAAACAAAGAGGAACTAAACAAAGAGTGTGAAATAAATGGCTTGATGATTAGTGGGTCAGACAGATTAGTGGGGTATACAGTACAAATGATCCCCTTCTGAAATGGGAATGATTCAGGCAAAATACCCAATCAATAGCTGAGGCCAATTTAATCTCTGGGATTCTTCTGTCAATAAATGGGCCTGGACAACGGGGGTCAATATGCAAAGACAATCTAAACACTTTCAAAGTGCGCCACAATAATGTCCTTCCCCGAGTATTATCTTCTTGGCAGTTTGGGCTTGTAGTCGATAGGTGAATTACAAGAATCTATTCAAGTCGGTTTCACTGTCATTTTCCTTTTTTTGGGGGGGAGCCACGAGTTTATTCCGCCCCCCCCCTCCAGACTGTGCCTCACACTCCTGGTTTAACCCCAAACTGCTAAGGTCAGAGATTAGCCACTGCGATCTCCTCAGCCTCTCCAAGTTGCTGCTTTCTGCTTCGTCCACTCTTAACTGTGACAGTCTCTGTACAAAATGCCATTTTGTCTGCACTACTGTTCTCTTTAAGAGCTCATTTGAAGGTGTGCACTGGCAGAAACAAAAGTCCTGTATGCTTTTATGCAGTCATCACAGTCAGCCAAGCCTGTAATCCTCAGAGGTCCGATAATGACATAGCCCCTGCATTTATTACATGGAGGAGAGGAGAGAGGGAAAACGCTGACTTTGAACAAATGAACACTCTGACCTTTATGCAATAAATATGACATGGGCCGCATAAAAAGACAAGATATCTTCCTCCTGAATGGAAGTCAACACGGATTCTGCTCCCTTGCCTCTTGCTCTCTCTATTTCTAATTCGCTCTCTCTCCTTCTCTTTCTCTCTCTCTTTCTCTCTCTCTCTCTCTCTCTCCCTCTTTTTCCGAGCTAACAGTTAAACAAACGATAAAATTGACTGTAATTGTTTTTAGCCGCGCCACATTATTGAAATCTGTGCTCTTTATGCAACAGTACAACTTGTAGTTATTAATTCTTCCTTGTAACATCAGCCATAATGGACTCTGCCCACAGTTGCAAACAATCAGCACTCTAATTTTTATACATGATTTTTTTTTTTTTTTTTTTGGATGAAATCATTAGCATGCATCAGCAGTTGAAGAAACACGAGATATTTTCTATGCAAGCCAGTAAAAGACGGGTTTTACCAGCATGAATCAACCTTCCTCTGTGTCTTTTGTAATCTCAGTGTGATCCCAATTGAGGTTTGCGATTGTCTTCTTTTGTCACTTCAGACCGCCTCTCTGACAGTAAAGGATTTATGGTTATTTCCTCCATGCAGCCTGTCCATCTGTGGCTCTATCTTCATATGGCCTTGAGAATACGATTCAATTTATTAAGGCAAAGCAATGGACTCATTACTTTAAAAAGGTGGCTGGAGAGAGAGTGGGAGAGAGGGAGAAGTGACACACTGAATTGGTTATTAATGGAAAGGCACAGCCATAGGGCAGTTGAAATTTAATGATATCCTACAAGAAAATATGAGGGTGTCACTCTCCAAAAAGTCATGCTAAATGTCAACATTTTAAGGTCCCGGTGCTAATTTTATGCCTGTGCACAGTAATGTTTTGGAGAGCATTTAGGAAACACGGCCCAGTGGCCAGCCTGATTATCCCACTCACCTTCTCTCCTCTCTCCAAATGGGTTTGTGCAGCAAGCGATTTCATCTCTAAGTGAAGGGAACATTAGGGAGGGGAGAAAGAGAGAGCGATAGAGGAAAACACGCGGTTTGATTTTCATGCTGTGATAAGAGAGTGGGAGCCAAATGTTACCTGTTAATCTAGCCCAAACCGACCGGGGCTCTTGACTTTGTCCCCCAGCAGGGATGGGGCAAACACTCATTTTCCTCTCTCCGTGATGAAAAGGAAATTAGCTTAAATGTGATGAGGGCACATTAGCGTGTGTGCCGTGCATGTGTGTAATGTGTGTGTGTGTGTGTGTGTGTGTGTGTGTGTGTGTGTGTGTGTGTGTGTGTGTGTGTGTGTGTGTGTGTGTGTGTGTGTGTGTGTGTGTGTGTGTGTGTGTGTGTGTGTGTGTGTGTGTTTCAAGGTTTTTATGTTTGCATAAATCTGAGCATCCTCTGTTTTCCTCTTTCTTCCCTGTGCGTACAGTCCGTTACCCACACATGTGCACGGCATATGCAGGTGAGAGTCACTCAAAAGGAATTTGTCTTGTATGGATCATCACACACATTCTTCTAGGTCTTGCAGGTTTTGTTTCTTTGGAAATGTCAAACAATAACTCCATATTCTTTCTTTTTTTTTTTTAACAAGAGACTTAACTATATTTACTTATAAACGTCTCCAAAAAGTTTACCTATTTAAAACTTTCCCCCAGGTGAAGTTTTATCTCGTGATAGTTGCGTCAGGAATGCAGACATCAATTGCAAGATCAGCTCAGCTCATGTTTTTTTCAAGCGCTCAAATTGCATGCAACTACTTTTTTTTTTTTTTTTTTTCCTCTTTGCTCAGCTCTGCATCACCGCATTTATACATCACAAGACAGATATTTCCCTTGACAAGATTTTCCAAATCCGCTGCTTTAAGTGCAGGTGGAATAATGCTGTGTTAGCTGCTAATGGCTGTCCGAGAGGTCATAACTACTCCATTTGAAGGAGGCTGGTTTCTGTGCAGCCCTGGCAGGTCAAATCAAATGTAATTGTGCAGTGAAAAGCGGTGCCTTGCTTTGTGTTGCCCGTGCTGACAACCTCCAGGTTTAGCATTCAGTTCTCCTGCTGGGAGGAACACAGGTTTGCAAGGACAAAGGCTTCACCTGTCAATATATCACACTGACTGGCCGGCCAAATGTACCCCTGCTCTCCCTCTCCTCCTTCCCTCTCTCTTCCTATCTCTCTCCCTCTCTGTCATTCTTTCATTCTCCGCACAGCCGCTCTACCTCAGACTATGCCTCACCTATCTGTCCAGCCGTCTTCTGTCTCCGACCATCTATCTCTCTTTCCTGGCATCCTTCTTTCTTGCTCTCTTTCTTTGTGTGTGTGTCTCTCTCTCTCTCCATATCTTCCTCTCCTCCAGCTCACACTGGCTTCGTGTGAGTACTCAGCTGAAATGTCCTGAGGGACCCAGTTTCAAACACAGCAACCAGAAACATATGGCACATTTTCAACTCCCAAGGTCAATTACAGCTATTTATCCAGAGATTGCAGCTAAATTTCCCAAGGTTTCTTCTAGATTTACCACAGATTGCAATGTGTGTCTGTCACATTTTAAATCAGGCCAGTTTCCGCCGCTTCTCTCCACTCCCTGTGACTTTCCATCAAATATTTCAAAGGCTTTCAAGTGGGTTTTAGACATGTTTTATCTCCAGTTATCATGTGCCCCATCTTTTTTGCCTCAGCTCTGCTAGGTCCAAGTGCCGCTTGCAACACAAATCTAATAACATGTAAATTGGAGATAAGCCCAGATCCCTCCAAGTGATATTTTTTACATTCATAGTTTGTCAAGTCAATTCCTGGGCCCCTGTTTTAGCAGCACAACACATGAGGAGTGAGAAAATTAACTGGATAGGTGATTCATCATTGCTAGCACACTGTCAAGGACTCCCTCTGCAGCTATTGAGAGCAGGGTGGAGGAGGAGGACGGAGAGAGGAGGGTGGGGTGGCGTGTTTTAAATTATGGCATTTCATTCAGAATGCATTGTATTTACAGCGTCCCATTTTTATTTGTGGCTCCTATTATCCACCGAAACAGTTGTGCATGAAATGTTATTTGTGACAGGGGTGACCTGCGAGTGTTTTTCCACACAGTATTTCATAGTTGGGGGGTGGGGGGGGGGGGGGGGGTACTTTCACTGTACCTTTACCGTACGGGAAGCACAAGAGGCTGTCACAGCTGCTGTTGGCAGCTTTGCTAGTGTAGAAATATCACCTGGAAACAGAGTACTCCATTCCACCGGCCCCCATCACTCCAACGCCTGTCGCTGTAATTAAGTTGAAGTCAATGATTCTGGAGCGATGGTGAGAAATAAACATGCAAACACGTGCCAGCATTTGCAGCCAGGCACAGAGCAAAAGGGGGGGGGGGCAATAACATTAGAAGCACGGAAACCACAGATCTAGATCTTGTCCCACTGAAATTTACATTTCAGTTTCATTAAGCCGGTTTTGATTATATTGATTAAATTAGTCACTTATTAGCTCCCTCTTTCTTTCTTTCTTTCTTTCTTTCTTTCTTTCTTTTTCTTTTTTCTTGGGGGGGGGGGTGGTAAAACGCCAGTATTTATGCATAGCTCCTGGTGGAAATGTTATCTGACAAGAGGTGCTGTACGGTAGTTGGAGTCTGTCGAACAAAACATGCTGTTTGCTTTTCCCAGAGCATGACAGGTTGTTTCCCCTGCAACAAAGCCATCAAATATTCTCTGTGATCCAACATTGTGTTGGAGGGGAGGCCTGCTGAGTGGGAAGCCGGAGTTTGTTAAAGCAATGATTTATGATTAATGCCAACACTAAATAAGGGACAAAGTGCCTACAGTACAAATCAATTACAAAGCTACAACAGCAGACCTTTCCCCGAGGTCTACTAACGTCTCTAGTTGTTATGGTGATTTTATTGGAGGTGGGTGATGCATGCATATAATACATGCAATACATCTATATCAACCTGAGCAGGAGCCAACTGTAATGCTTTTGATCTTTGATTAGTTATTTTATTGAGATAAAATGGGACTTTCATGTTGTGCCACTGTATAAGGAGAGTACATTTTCTATCTCCACCCAGACGCCCACCTCAAAATGCAGACAGGACTGCACCAAACAAAATAAATTACCACCGGAGTGGCTTCTTAAAAGTAGGCAATTCATTATTTTTATGAAGTCAAATTATAAACAAATTTTAATCCATTAGGCAACCATCCATTCTAATTAATCAACAGGAGTGAACTCCATCTGAAAAAGGAGAAAGGTTGTTTACTCTCTCCACGGACCAGCGGTGCATATTTCACCATCTTTCCCACTCGGAGAGAAGAAGAAAAAAAAAATGTTATCCAAATTACAAACCTAAACTGTGAATCCTAACACTCGACTTTTGGCGCCGAGATGTTTCCAGGGCATTTGCAGATGCTTGAAATAATCTCCAATGTTTTTGCTCAATCTGCTCTGAGGATGGGTGAAATAAATACTTTAAACTAATTAATGTAAGACCAGCTGTTCCCAGCACTTGGCTGGCGTTGGTGAATATTGATGGGAGGGAGAGGCAGGGCTGCTCAGCTCCGCTCACTGTTTGTACAAGATTCAGCCTGCCACATAAACAGATATGAATACTGGATGAGAGCAGAGAGGTGCTGTGCACAACGCAGCCAGGGTTCCACATTACAAATAAAAACTACCCCCCCCCCCTTTACATTAAATTTACTATTAAACAGCTGATGGTGCAGACTTCCCGCGGAGATCCTTTCTTATTTCTTTCTTTCTTTTTGGGAGACTTGATGTGTTTAATAAACTGTCCCCATGCAAGATGGTAGCACTTACAAATTCTTGGCCTCATAAGAGCTCATCAGACAAAAACATGTGTCAGATCTGATCGGGCTGCAAGCGGCGGTGTCTGACATACTGTTTTAGTTTGACCAGGCTGTATGTATGTCTGCTGGTTCGCCTCCTGCTTCCACTCCCTCCCGCTCCTGCTCCTCTGCTCCTCCTCTGAGGCCTGCTGGAGAGGCTGGACAGCAGATGGCAGGGCCCTACCCTTCTGCCGGTGATGAATGGAGGATGATGTCATCCCAGGTTTGACAGGCGCCCGTGCGTGCGTACACAAAGGAAGCCCGGGCCTCTGGGGTCGAACTGCCGGCCTGCTTCTGATTTTGGAGTCCACATGACATCTTTTAAATGGGGGGGAAGCTGGATTTATGTCCGGGCTGATATTGTTTAACCCCACGCTAAGGCCTCGCGGAAGAAGCAATATGAAGGAATCTCCAAGGGACCCCGTCAGTCCACTATGTTTTTGAGAGATGGCAGGGAAAAGCACCGACTGGCTACTGGAGATCAATACAGATCCAATAATTGCCAGTGGTCAGCCCTGGACTCAGGGTCAATGCTTGTCAGCATGGGCAAAAACTACTCTAATACTCCACCACTTACCTTATTTATAATGTCATGAATTAATAATCCGTTTTTACTGTAACCGTCTTTGCAGAGGACAACTCCATGTGCACCCCAACAGCAAGAGACAGCTACGAGAGGTTGTCATTGGCTGGACAGACTCTGCCTCCTGGTTTCCCCTCACCATTCCTCTTCCCAGACGGCCTGTCATCGATAGAGACTCTCCTCACCAACATACAGGTACTATACACTCGCTGAATGCTGCTTTCTGAATCTGGTTGTATGTACCATCAAAATAACTTGACCAAGGAGTTATAGTGGCCTGAACCTTTTTTGGACTAATGACTCTCAAAAGAAAACATGCAGGGTGGCTGTGGCTTGGTTGGTCCGGCAGATTGTCGGTTCAATCCCCCACCTGGCTCTGTCTATGTTGAAGTGTCTTTGGGCAACTGACTGAGTTGCTGCCATTAATGTGCACAGCTAGTGAAATCATGAACTTGGAGGTCAAGATTCAAAAATGAAAGATACAAAGCGTACAACGACATAATCTAGAGTATTAGTTTTCTGAAAGCAAAGTAGATTGTTTTTTTGTTTTTTTCTGTGTAAAGAGAAAAACTGCATATGATTATGTTCTACTGTCAGGTTGGACATGTGCTCTTGGTTATGCTCAACATCTGCTTCTTCAGCGCAGTTATCGAGTTATCCAACACATCCTGAGCAAAACAAGAACATGATTTGAGCATTGTCAGTTCGCACAGAGTCTAACATCGTTTTAGTGTTTTCATCGTAAAAATCCTCAAAGTTGTTCTCTTCATATCCTCACCATGGTCAAATGTAAGGGACGTGTAAATTATGTGGAAACATAAATATACATGATGTGCCTCGTCTATTTAAGCTTTGCACATAAGACAACAGGTGCGAACGGATATTAAGTGCACACACTGTGATAGCTGAGCTATTTCCAGGTCACACTGACTGCCACTTCTCACAGGTGAGAAAAATCACACACTCCGGTTGGTGAATATGGAATCTTGGCCGTTTTCTCCCCAGATCGTGCAAAATACTGGGAGAGGTGCAAGCTGATAGATTAATGTCCAACAAGGATGTGCTGCCTCTGAAATCGCCTGCCAGTGAGACGCCGTTGCTTCTATGTTGCTTCGGAGATGCTGCGGTTATTGTGAGGAGTCATTTCGTCAGCTGGCCCTCCATGGCTTTTGTTTGTTGATTTTACTGTGAAATGTATTTTGTGTAAATGTTGTGCAAAGCGAACAAAACCACCTCCTGATGTCACTCCATGCAGGGTGTTTTTCTTAAAAAAAAATCACCTGCAAAATTATCCCAAATTGATTGCAATTTAGCACACTTTCTGCAGGATCTTAGTGATTTAGGTGTTATATGTTATAGTCCATGTACTTTTCAGTATTCCACGCTTGTGTTAAGATGTGTCTTTGAATGTTTACGGCACAAGCTGCGCACCATCCACATCGCTCTGTTGTTTTCGTCGCCATTCACTCAAGGACCAGAGATGTACTTATTTAGTGAATCTGCACTCCTTGACGACACCCATCTACTCCGGGTGCTATTTAGGCTTCTGCTCCAACCCCCTCAGTCAGAAAGATGAATGTATTTGCCTTTTGTCTGAGTGTAATGATGTGTGTACACTGCTGCCCTTCTCATTGCACTTGTACCACTGGCATCAAGAGTCTCCGTCTCCTTTGGCTCCGCGTGGTAATTAGAAGAAGCCGCAAGTGAACTCGTCACAGGCTCACACCACTCCTCTCAGTCATCTTTGATAATGATCTTTGTATTGAATATTTATATACAAATCAACAAAATGAAGCCAAGCAGAAAATTAAGATAAAGCAACTTAGAATAAATTGGGGTTAGAAGAATCAACAATTAGTAAGCTATAGCCCAGTGCATTTGTTATAATTGCATGTGGATGGGGAATAATTGGAATGAAAATAGCCACAATACTGTACAAGAACGCGGGGCTGTCAGGAGTATATTTTGAAATGGCGGTAATGTAATTGATACATGATGAGATACTTGTCATTCATATTATTCATTCCCACGGAGTGTGACTGTGTGAGCGGAGCTTCACGTGCGCCGCAGAGACCGATGCTGCACATTTATCCACACCCAGATAAAAATGTCAAATGGTTGGAAGATAAGTTGTGAAATGTGAAAATAGAAGTGGTGGATATGAAGAGAATAGAAGCTGTCGTTATTTGGATTTTTAGCCTTTTTGAGCCTTTAGCGACTGAGCAGCTTTGACCAGGTTCTTTTTCCAAGTTCCTCCACAGTTTGGTGTCGCGTCCTCTACGTTACACCCCGAACACCCCCACCCCCCCCCACCCCCCCACTTGTATTTCACAGCTTTGGCCAAAAGGGGTCAGATTTACCCAGCTCTCTCACATCAGCTGTCATAATAATGTGGAATAAACAAAATTTCGGGCACAAAACCTGGAACTGTGTTGACGCCACTGGATCTCTCTGAAGCGACGGACCAAGAGGTCGCGCTAAAAGATAATGACACCTTTGGAGATAAAAGGAACCGGTGCAGATGGCAGTCTGACTGAAAGGAGTCGCGTCGCAGCAGTCGACTTGCGGCCCTGCGTTCTGCTTCACGACTGTGGGCAGTACAAAGCACCGCGCTGACGGTGACACACTTTCGGTGTGGTTTGCTGTCGCTTCATTGTGAAGTTCTTAAATAGCCCACATCAGTCTACGTGTCTTCATGTGGATATACTCACAAGCGTGTGTGTGTGTGTGTGTGTGTGTGTGTGTGTGTGTGTGTGTGTGTGTGTGTGTGTGTGTGTGCACGCGCAGGGCCTGCTCAAAGTGGCGATTGACAACGCGCGGGCTCAGGAGAAGCAGGTGCAGTTGGAGAAGACGGAGCTGAAGATGGAGCTGTTCAGAGAGAGGGAGCTCCGGGAGACTCTGGAGAAACAGCTCGCCATGGAGCAGAAGAACAGAGGTACTGCCTGATGACAACCTGGCATTGATTCCTCCCCCCGTCAGGCATGTGTGTGCGTGCGCGCGTGTGCACATCGGGCACGCACACAGGTGCACAACACGCAAGTGTGTTCACACTCTGCAAGCCGGTGACGGCGAAAGCTCCTCGATCTACCAACACAGTTTGTTATTCCTGATTGACACCGATATAAATAGTTTTGTAACTTTTGTCGTTCGCGTTCTTTAACAACATTCTGAACACACACCTCCAGTTCAGAGTCTCTCTGTCTCATGCAAAATGCATCAGACTCTGCGTTTATGTTTAATGAGAGAAATTCATGAAAAATATCCCAATAAATTTTTCACTTTGCTTTAATTCCCCCGAGCAGTTTGCTAAGTCTCAGTATTTGCTCATATTTTCATATTTAAGGGAGATCTTTTATATATTATAAAATATTTAATTTTAATTGATTTCCCTCTTTGCTTGATTTGGAAAGCGGCTATTATCTTTCCCCGTTAGAATATGGCAATAATAAGATTGCGGTATCAAATAAGGCGCCGCTAATTTGCCCTACAGCTCATTTCTTGTCACTGTGGTCCACCCCCCCCTCCCACCCCCTTTGCAGCAATCATTCAGAAGCGTCTGAAGAAGGAGAAGAAAGCCAAGAGGAAACTCCAGGAAGCGCTGGAGTATGAATCCAAAAGGAGAGAGCAGGCGGAGCAGACTCTGAAGCAGCCCTCGCCCTCTGACAGCATGCGTTCACTCAACGGTCAGAAACTCCCCTGTGAGACACTCACGCTGCGCTACCTGTTTGCATTACCGCATTTAGTGTGGATGTAGTGGAACAAATGAGGCGAGGAGATCAAACAGTTTCCTTTCCTGAATGTTTAGAGGTAAACGTTACCGGAGGGAAATACTGTCACCAATAAGTTTATTAAAACATGAATGCATTACCTCTATCTCCACCTGAATGCTATTAATGGTTTTAATTACAGGAATGTCGTTCAGCAAAAGCTGTGAATGTTTTTTTTTCTTCTTGTTTTTTTAAGTTGCTTTAATCTGCCATTTATAAATAATCCACTTTAACTGATTGATTGATTTTAATGGATTTATTGTTTCTATAAATGCTGTTTTGCACCTGCTGTGAAGTTTAATTTTCCACTTAAGTAAAGCAACTTTCTATTTACATTATTCATTCGCACAATAGTGCCTCAAATACAGCCTATCCATGCAATTATTCCATTTAACTGAATGACTCATTTTGATAGATTGTTAAGCTTGTCAAAAACTTCCCAAAGTGACAAACATTTTTGCATATTGTGCAAACTACCATATTAATGTAAAGCATTATTTCTTCAGGTAGCAGTGTTGAGGAGCTGTGACTGTGGCACATGCTTAAGAAATGGCTACAAAATGACTAATTCATCATGAAAATGCTCGCTAATAAATTGCTCCATCTATCTACTAAATTATTAAGAGCTAATTAATGTATTAGTGTCAATTCACTGCGATTATTCCGTCTTTATTGTGCACAGAGTGCAGAAAACGAAGCCATCGCAATATGACATTCTGTGACTACGAGTGTAGTCAAGCAATACGTTTTCTCAAGAACTGAAACAAAATGACTACGATGCTCGAGATGTATAAACAAAACCCTTGAATGCATGATATTTTTCTCTAACCTGCCTTGTTGAGGACATTGGTTTACAGCCAGTTGTGTACAGTATGGCGTTATTGCAGCAATTAAAATCAATATGCATTTTATTTCCCTTTTTCTGCACTACTTCTATACTGGTGAAGAACTGAATTGTGGGTCTTACCACAAAGGGTCATTGTTGGAAGTGTTAAATCAAGGATTTAAACACCTTCTTTTCATCCCTGTCAGTAATCACACTGAGAAATCCAATTCATCCAACACACACACACACACACACTCATACACACTCACTCACACACACATCCATTCAGTTACAAGCGGCAGAGATATAGCTTGAAGGCTTAGTCTCTTGTTTTGAATGAACGATGCTGTGAAACTGGCATTGTGATAGGTGGATGTCAGGGATGTTTAACGGTGGTGATCCCTCTCTTCTCTCAGACTCTCTGACCCCTGAGATGGAGAGTGACCGCAGCAGTGGAAGAACAGATGCTGAAAGGACAATACAAGGTACAGGGGCTCAGATGAGACAATAAATCTCTCTCTCTTTCTCTGGCTTTCACTTTTGCTCCCCCCCCCCCCCCCCCCCCCCCCAACCTCCTCTTTCCTCTTTCTCTCTATCTCACACACACACACACACACACACACACACACACACACACACACACACACACACACACACACACACACACACACACACACACACACACACACACACGCACACACGCATGCATGCACAGCTTCAGTTTATGAACATTAGTGTTCCTGTGCCTGCTGTTCAGACATACAGCTCACCATCTGGGCCACAGCACTGGGTCAAGATCATTGGTTTTTCTGCAGGGATAATATTGTTCTTTTACTTGACTTTTTAACCGGCTGCGATGCTTTTAGGAAACGGATCTTTTGTCAGAATTCAACTCGCCTACAATTCAGCTGGCAAAGCAGCCAAGCGCCGACGCCGGAACGCTACAGAAAGAAAGCTGAAAAAAGCACTTATTTACAACTCTGGAAGCATTAATGAGTCATAAAACCGCAAAAAGCAGTGGAATTCCTCCTTTGGTAGTAATAAACAGGGCAAATCAATCCATTTTATGAATAAGCCTTGTACATTTTAATGGTTTGTTTGTTTGTTAGCCTGGGGGTGCCGTATGTGTTTGGGAAGGGCGCTCCAGTGATAACCTCTGTAGACTGTCTGCTATCTGTGTTTACCCAGATACAAGACACCTTGCAGAGGTTGAATATCCTCATTATTACTCGAACGTCTTGCTTGCTTTAATACGCCTCAGCTGCGTCTGCTCAGAACCGCCCTTATCAGTGAGAGGGGTCCCAATTTATCCGGCAAAACGCTCCGTGTAATTTGCTGTGAAAAATGGGAAAATATTCATCTTTCTGTGCGCAAGTAAGTTGGGTCCTTTTAACTCTTTAATGTTTGATTAGTCTACTTGAACCGATATTTTGTGAAAGGGTTGGGAAAAAATATAAGGGAAAAGGCACTTAGAGAAACGATGACTCTCCCTTAATTAAATGTCCTTCAGTCACTGCGGGGATCTGAAACAGTTTGATGTCCAAAAAAAGCAAATACATATGTCATCATTTAGACACAAAGATAACGGCCAGATACGGTGTAATTATAGCCCCTTATTTCATACCAAATTAGTATATTTAGCTCCTTTAATTTCTAATATTTTACACTTTTATGAGAAGCTGGCTCTTTGTAGTGTAATTGTTTCGAATTAAATGTTCTCCAGCTTTACACTTAAAGTGACAGCAGCCATTGTCCCTCTGAAATGTATAGTCGGAGGTTGAAAAGGAGCACAATTACTCCCCTTTTTTTTTCTCCCTTGTTTCAGTGTTTAGTTTTTTTTTTTTTTTTTTTAATCTAATCCCTGTTCGGAGCAGTGCGATGCGACCACGGAGCATATAATTTTTTGCGGGCTCTCAATCATTCTGATCATTGCCTTGAAGAGTGGAATGAAGGCGGAAACCGAATAACAGGCTGCACTTTGTGTTTTGTTCAATTAGAGAAGCATTTGTCTGCCACCCATGTCTCCTCTACTCTACTCTGCAAGCCTCGCTGTATAATTAACCTCAAATGGCAAAAAATGATGTTGATAAATTACACAAGCAGAAGGGGAAAAAACAAGCCTATCACTCGCATGAAAGCCGAGAGAAATGTGTGGGTATATTCTCAACTCCAAACTCAGGCAGGCGAACGGATGGAGGAAAAGAGCGAGGGAGAGGAGAGAGCGAGGGAGAGGAGAGAGCGAGAGAGAGAGAGAGTGTGAGAGAGAGAGAGAGGGGAGAAAAAAAAAATAATGAGGGCATAATTTTAGAGAACTAATTATTTCTATTTGTCTTTTGTCACACTTCTCTAATTCTGCGATATTAACACAGTCTGTGTTTATTAATTGCTTTTACAGTGTTTTGAATCGGGTCCAAGAGGGAACGTGGCTCTTTTCACAGGCAGGCGAGCTACTGGGACTGTTACCTCGCCAGTACTGCCTGGCAACGGTGCACATGCGAATATCTACCCCCAGTATCTCCTCCCGGTACCCTGCCACTTCCCACTCGATGTGTTCGGCAAGTTTACACGACCCTGTGCGCAGAGATAAAGTTCTTTGTTGCAAGATTAAACATCAAAACAGTTAAAGTGAAATTAAAATTAAATGAATGAATGTCACTGAAGCAAAAAAGACTGTAATTAATGGATCCCTTAATTGTCTTCATAAAATATTTGCATGGGCATAATTTGCATAATTTACATGTATTAATTAATCTTTCAAAGGAATTTTATGCTGAGAGAAGCCAAAATTCCCTTTGTTTTATTTAGCATCTAATGAAATATTTATTCTCTTTAATGAACTTTTCATCTTGATTTGAATATAAAAATACTAAAGTTTTAACATATTTTAATGAGCCAGTCTTTCATAAAACAACTTGACAAGACGTCACCAGTTTTTATATATATTTTTTTTTTTTCCAGACGGGTATGTAAAGCAGATGTTTCAACATTTGCACTAATATTACACGCTTCCTCCGAAGTGGATTCAAATCTGCGAGACTTTCCTCTATCAAGCCCCCCCCCTTTTTTTTCTTTTCCTCTCGACTTTCATGTTAATTCCGTCTATTAGAAGTAAAATACTGCAGTATTTAACGTTCTCCCGACAGTGTTGATATATGTCAACCTCATCAGGTAATCAGAGTGCCTTTGTTTTCATTAACACCCCTATAAATTGCTCCGACTGTGACGCCGGGACGACAGGCAGGCGAGGTGACGCTTCCATCTGTATGTGGGGGGGGGGGGGGGGGGCATCAAGTTGTGCATCCCGGGCCCACACTCTTAGCGCCACCCGGCCCCCTCATTGGCTCTCTGCTCCTCGTAGCTGCTGCGTTCGTGCCGTAATGACTTTTACGCAGAACTCGCTGGTTGTTGCTTGAATGGAGGCAGCCAGAGTGCAATGCCTCCGAGACCTACGGCAGTGCTGGGTAATTAGCCTGTGTGTTTGCACCCCCCCACCCCCACCCCCACCACCACCACCACCACCACCACCAACACGCTTTGGTTTCGTCACTCCCTGCGCACAACTCATAAAGCAAAGCCTAAAAAGCAACGGGACAATTGCATAAAATATTGATAATATAATGAGTATAGATTATGAATTGTGCAAAAGCAAATTAAAGCTCAGATTGATGGAATAGTAATAAGAGTTTCTTTTTTAATTATAGATAATAACCTGATGCTCGGGTGAGTCCCAGCAGAGCTCGATGTGCTCTAAGACCCTGTAAAGCAGGTGTAGTCTGCAGGACGGCCGTCTCTGATGTCCCGCGCAGCTTCTGTCATGTCCAACAACCGGCGCTGCTAAATGTCTTTGTGTGCGTTTTCTCTTTAACGTTGAATTATTTAGGCGCGCTGCCATAGAGAGGTGTGCTTCTTCGAGGCATTACTGTAGCGCTCTCCGGCAGAGGAAATGTGAAGGTAATAAACGTCAAACATGCTCCTGAGCTGTGCCTAACAGATGCTTTTACCAGCTCAGCGTCGAAGCAGCGCTGCTCGCTCAGGCGAACACTCAGACAAGAGTGTTCACTGGAAATGGACAAAGCTCGTTAGGTTGGAGGTGTCTGGAGATAACGCGGCGGAGGAATGTCTGCCGTTTTCAATAAACACTATTTCCACGAAGGGAATGTCACTTAGAGAGCGCACCGCGTCATGAGTGCAGTATTATGTTCAAACAAGCATATCGCGGAGATGTCTCAAACATGTGCTGCACACACTCCTCGCGCTCAGAGTGCAGTTATTATCGCTGCTTTTACATTGTGTGCTTTGTTGGTGATAAAATATGCATGCAACAGTGTAATTATGTTTGTACATCCTGACTGACGTACTGCATATGAGCTTAAATGCTAAAATCAAACTCATGACACGACTAACTTTCTCCCATTGCTGGCAAGTAATAGAGTAAATGACTCTACGTGATATTTAATCTCCTTTGTCACGGCTGCTGGCGTTATCTCGTCCTGAAATCGGCTTTTAAATCCATAGTAACGCGGCTGGAAATTTCCCGAGACTTGAGGGCAACATTTCAAAGTTACGTTTCATCAACAATCACATCCTGAATAGTGCATTTGCGTCAGCAAGTTGTTCGCTGTTGGCTAATCCTTGGCTCCTGTGTGTCCTCTGTTGCAGATGGAAGACTGTTCCTGAAAACCACAGTGATGTACTGATAAGGCCGCCAGGAGCCGGAGGAAATAAAAATTTCTGAATAAAAGGGAAGAAAAAAAAAGTTGAAGAAAACTACAAAACAAAAAAAGAAAAGGAAAAAAAAAGCCCCATGAAGATTGTCAAGAGTCCTAATCCAGGCCGGCAGAGTGGCGGGAAGAAGTCAAGCTGGAAATGCTGCGTTTCACCCAAAACGCCGGAGGAGGTTGTCCGAGCGTAGAATAAGAAAGTCTTCTTCTCATCATGGCGGCCAACCCCAAATAGTTTGATAAAACAGGTTTTGACATAACAAGTTGGCCGACATGAAGGATCAACGTATATATACTGAGCACAGTCAAAATGTACCCGTGGTGCATTGTTGGTAATAACTAATAAATTCACAGCACTGAAGATTTTTATACTGTATCTCAGCCAGCGAGAAAAGCTTCGTAAAAGAAATTCGACTGAAGATTTTTTTTTATTTCTTTTGTTTTGTATTTCAAATTGAATTTTTTTTGAGAAGCTAAAAAGTGGAGATGAACCCCCCCCGTGGAGGAAAAAAAAAAAAGGAAAAAAAACAAAGTGAATTTATCCACGTGTTCATCAAAAGAGAAGACTGATGTTTGATTCTCGTGTTTTCTAAATTAGATGACAATACAATCAAGTTTCCTTTTTACCATTGTTGTATATACAAGATCTGATGATAATGATAGGAAAAACTCCCTCTGTCGAACCCCAGCGGATTGATAAGGTATGTGTATATAACGTTAAGAGGTATTGTGTATGCAGTAGAGCTATTAGGCGAACAATACCACCATTTATATAAACCTACCGTTTTGTTTTGTTCTATCTCTGAGCCATCATTCTTTCCTATAGCTGCCATTTTGGTGAGAAAGCATGCAGGCATGTAAATGTTTGTCCTGGAATTATGATATTTAATAAATCCTATATTGTGCTGAACAAATACAAGGGTTTTACTCACTCGAGCCCAGATGAGTTTGAAAACATGATTAACAGACATTTCACTTTCAAAAATGAAGACTTTTGCTGTCGATAGTACTGTAATCTTTGTAACAGAGGTAATATTTCTTGGAATTTGCTGTAATTTTCTTTTTGTCATGAGACACACTCAGAAATCAGCACCTCTCAATGCTTCTTCTTTTTTTTTTTTTTTAAAGATAAATCAATAAAGATCCGATCTGAACGTTATCAGCTTGAGAAACAATCAATCATGATGCAACTTTTCCGGAACTGACGATACCATTTATCCACTCGAATCCTTCTTTAACCCGACGCAAAACACACCTTTTCATTTTCTCGTGTTTCATATTATCTTGATGAGGAAAAAAATTAATAAAAGAAGAAAAAAAAAAAAAAGATTGATTCTTCAGTTACTTTTCCTAAAGACTTTTTTTTGTTGTTGCATTTTTGGTGCTGAACCACATGTGTATATTCTCGAGACATACGCTGATGTCAGTCCTTTTTAACTGCGAACCAGTTTCGACCCTCTGTGTTACAATCAGGAGAGGCGAGCGCGAGGCGTGTCCCATGTTCACACTGTGTTTGTTCTTTTCCTTCTCAATGGAGTGTCTCGGTCTGTTGTCACTGATAACTTATATAGCTTCTCCAATCATCTCTTCATTGTATTTCGAAATTCAAATAAAAGTTAACATGTTGATGATAAACTATATGAGTTAACTATGTCGCCCTGCACACGACACCAGTGTAACATTCCCAATACAACACATACACACACGCACGCACACACACAAACACACACACACACACACACACACACACACAAACATGTAGATGATCATCAGTGATGGTGATGATCGGACACAGAAACGTCGGAAAGTGTGGGTTGGTTGTTTTTTATTTTTGGGGTGGTGGGGGAGTGGGGTGGGGGGAGTGCAGCCACTTTCTTTGATATTCTATATCATTGTTGTGTTTTTGGTGTACTGGTTTTTTGAGACATTTACAATCAGCCCTCAGTCTTTTAACCTTTTTCTATGTATTATGTATGGCCTAAAAAAGAAAAAAGAAAAAACATTGCAGGTATGCTGTACTGTAGAAACATGAATGAGCATATTGTTCTTTGCTTTGTATAGCAGTTAAAAAAAAATGTATGCATAATCAAATGATGAGAATATCTTGTGTACTTTTTTTTCCTTTGCTTTCAACCGAGTGTGTGTGTGTGTGTGCGTGCGTGCGTGCGTGCGTGCATCCGTGTGTGTAACCTTTGACTTGCATGTGTGAGTGTGGATTTTTTTTTTTTTTAAAGCGTAGGCTAATCCTAGATAAAGTATGTAAATGAGGGTGTGACCAAGCTCACTGTAAATAAATTATTTCATGTGTACTTTAACGTGTATGACGCTAATTCACACTATATTACCATCAAATCAATAAACAGCATCTCTTTTAACCAGTTCTTTCATGCTGAAGGGTCCTGCATTATAATATCCACTTTATGTAGCGCTGAGGCTTTGAAGAAGCTGTTAGGGAAATAATGAAACTGTTATGTTCGTGCTGCATTCATGACATTAGTCTGTTTTGACAAGAGTCTGATTTGCAAACTTTCCTGACACTTTCTTGTATGTTTCTTGATGTTTCTAATGACTGGCTGCACAAACTTTTCTTGAGTGACATTATTATGCTCTGCAGACGCAGCGTGTATCCACGGGGATTATATCAAAACAACTGTAACAGGTAGAGCTCTTAAAACACATTAAAAAAAATGAAATCGACATTGAGAGACAAATTTCTCCAGTAAGCAATTCTGAGTGAAATGTGTTGACACAGCATGCTTGGCCCATTCCCATTTTGCATGCTTTTTAAAGCATGGCCATAACACCGCCACAGAGATGAATAATTGACTGATTGCTGCATAATTCAATGCTGTATTGTAAAAATCCAAGGCCCAGAAATATTTCAAGCTTTTTCTTCTTCTTGTATAAAAAAAAAAAAAAAAAAAAAAAAAATGAGGTTAAAGTTTCAATCAACCTTGAAAGAACAATACGACACACAATGAGCAATCAATCATGAAAGCACGCTCTTCGTGGCGTTCAAACTCTGGAGTGAAAGAAAGTCTGACGCCACGTCCACTTCATCCGTTTAACGACTCGCCCGCTCCGTCTCTTTCTCTCTCTCTCTCTCTCTCTCTCTCGCTCTCTCTCGCTGCAGTGAGAGATTCACTCCGCTCACCTCCAGTGGGCTCGGGAGACGCAGCCCTCGCTCAGATATTCTGTTTATTTCTCCATCTGAAGCCTTTTCCTGCAACTGGCATCTGAGGAAAAAAGAGGCCCCGCAGCTACATGTTTCATATCACTGCACATTTTGTAATAAATTCAATTCAGTACAAATATGACCATGAGGCACGGAGACTTTAAATACCAAATGTGCATTATAGATGTGTTGCTGCATTTTACTTCACTGTAGTGTGGAAAGCACATTGCTGATTGCATATTCAGAGCCGTGTGTTTTATTTACTTGGCTTGACGTGGAGATGCGCTCATGAAGACATCATCCAGACGGGATTATTCCGCCTGATCCTGCCTCCTTTTGGTTCGCCTAATGTCACATTGCACAATTTGTTAGTGTTTTCGTGCTCGCTTGACCAGAGTTGAAGAAGCGTCTTCCTGCACACAGCCCCCCCCCCCCCCCCCCCCCCTTTTCCTTTAGAGGATAAAAAAGTTTCATCCCAGCGAAATGAAGTTGTAATTATACTTCAACGTAGTGTCAACTGCATTGTTAACCCCAACTGAGCTAATTTCTTGCTCATCATCACGGCCAGGGGATGACCATTTAGTGAAAGCAGCAATATTGTATGTCTCTTGATAACGGCGGTGCCCGGAGTCTGTGGAGAGACATTAGGAAGGCGCAAGCTGATCGTCTGAAAGATAAGACTAATGTCACCTAATCAGATAGACCATTATGTATTAGCGAAACTACAAAACAGTTTTATCTGACAAGGGCCAGGCCACATTACCTAAATTAACATTTTGCAAGCATGAACATGGAAGACCACAGAGGCGAGCGGTGGGCTATAGGACTGCGGCCTGCGCTTAGACATTCGGCAGTAATTATTAATTTATGATTGTCTCTGGTCTTAATGAAAATGAAAGCCAGGAAAGAGAACAGGGAGGGATAATGTGGCGTGAAATTGAGTTTCATTTGTACAGGGGCCACCTTTTAACTCTGCGCTTCTTAGGCGGAAATGGAGACGAGCTCTTCCCTCTCTCTCCCCAGAGAATGTATTTCAGTGTGTTTTTTCTCTTCTTCTTTTTTCTTTTTTTTTTTTTTTTGCTATCATGCTCGCTCTCCTTTCAGTCTTTCAGTCAAAGCGTGTTCATATCCTCTTATGCTTTTGTGATATTTGGGGCCAACACGCCCTTTAACATCTCCATTACTCTCATAAGGCCTTTTGAAAATGACACGGGGCTTTCTGATGTCTGATAAGTATGTCAACAAGTTTCCTGAATGGAAATGTCTCCACGCCACGCTTCTTTAATGTCAACAAGACGACGGAGAAAGGTCTGAGACCAGGTTGGCATGAGAGTGGCTGAAAGAAACGTCGACTGATTTGCACAAGATTGCAGCGAGTATAATACAGTGCAAGAAAAAGCCAACTCATACGTTCTTCTTCTCTCAGAACCAGACAGTGTTCATCTGTGTGGGGAGTGAAGTGATCCTCCGGCTAAAACGCTGGAATGAGACAATGCTGGGGTCAGGGGGCTGCCTTTTCCCTGTATGACTGCTCTCTCTCTCTCTCTCTCTCTCTCTCTCTCTCTCTCTCTCTCTCTCTCTCTCTCTCTCTCTCTCTCTCCATATATATATATATATATATAAACTGTGAGAAAAAAAATTGAACATTTTAACAGATCGCTTGAAATCCACATTTTTGGTATTTTTTTAATATGTTTCGGGCAATTAAAAAAAAAAAACTAGTGTTGGGTAAATCTATCTATTGTTTATTGCAATACACATTTTGTTGAAGTACTACTAAAAGAGTTCTGCTTTTTAATACATGTGGATCCTGACAGCCATTCACAATATCTTACAATATAAAAGAAAAAAGAAAAACCCCAAAGTCTTGGCATGAAACCAAAAAAAAATGACTACCTGGCATGAGACAAAGCATGTGCAATAATATGATTCAAGCTTTGTGAGGAGGAGCTCATCCGACACTTTGAAAACCCCCGATGTATGAGGATGAAGGTTCCTGCAAAAGCACACACACGCACAATATGCTTTGAATAACCCACTGAGCTTTCTGGCACCACTGTGAAACGTGCCACCAACGTCCAGCCTTTAAAGATGGTGGAGACTTTCTGAAATAAATCAATATACATAACTTGTTTTTTGTGCTATAAAATCAATTCCTGTGTGATTCCTCATTGCGATACGTTTATCATCAAAATGATCAAACTTGCATGATTTCTTAAGTAGCAAAGAAGAATCACAGAAGGTGAAGCAGCTCCAGACTCTGCTCCCCCCCCCCCCCCCCCCCCCCCCCCCCCCCTCTCAGACCACACACGTTCCCCCACAAACTGGGTCTAGCCTTTGGGTTATCAGTGTATATTTCCATTAATGCTTGTACAAACTATCATTAGCCTTCATGTCCTTCAGTACACAAACATAAACGGAAGTTTCATGTGTTAAAAGCGATACACGAATGGCCCGAACTACTGAAATCCTGTTCAACGTGCTATAAATCACATTCTCTCGCAAAAGTATTGTGCTTTCTGTTTCTGTTTGTGTTACGGGTGATCATAGAACTATATACCATGACTCATGAGTGACCTTATGTGCAAACGGAAGTACTTACATCTGCATTTTGCATGCATTGTTACTTGTGTAGAGTTTGGGTGGATCATTCCAGCAACTAAATACAACAAGGGAGAATATCAACCTTAAAGCCAGAGCTAAACAGGAAAAGAGAAAGAACACAGAAATATCTTAGAATAAAGCCTTAGACTAAAAGTTGTGGGTAGCCAGCTGAGGAAGTTCCTCTCACCATAATACAGCAGAATCTCTTCATTTTCACTTTCACTTCAGTTGGGTTTAGCCTCCAAATAGATTTCCATGCAATATCATGTTTACACCCACAGATTAGGCCCATTTTGTTAAAGCCACAAAAACATCATGTGGGGATCACGTCTAATGGGGAAGGCAAAGGCTTTAAGGTGGGCAGAAGAACAGGTCATACCTGTGGGGCCACTGAGATAGCTTTCCCTCATATCATTCTTCTTCATTTTTATGGGAAAAAAATTGTCAAATGTAACTACTTCACCATTTTTATTGTATATCACTAGCCTAACTATAACCCGTTTAACTGAATTATGTTAAAGTAAAAGAAAGATTTCTGTGTTTTCAAGACTATATGTCACACTTTATTTCACTGGTCATGCAAATCAATCATTTTCACTGGGAATATTAAAATATAGATTAAACAAATACATTAAAATAGTTACATTCATCCAATGGTTTGAGCCATATATTCATTTTCCATTCAACTTAAACAACTTTCACTGTTTTTTTGAACATCGATTGCTAAATTTGGACTTGCTGTCTGATTGTGGAGTCCCTCAACCTGCACAATCAATGAGAGTGTGCTCCTGACGCTATATGTCTTCAATCAAATGTTTTTAAAAGTATAACTATATGCCCTCAGACTTCCCAGAGTTTAGCTGATGTGTTTGCTGTGCTTATTGAATGATCAGCAGCAGAGAAGAGGTAGCAGGTGAAGCAGGCAGTTCTTCTGCCTCACTGTAGGGGGCGGCCGAGAGTCCAGAGACTCTTACGCTTCAACTGCAGAGGAAGAAACCGCAAGACGCTTACGCTGTCCAAATTGTGCACAATGGAGGATTATATATCCAAGATAAAACTATTTTCTAAACTGGACTGTCAGTCGCAGCTGGAGGTAGTAATTCAAGGGACGTTTTCGGCCAAAAGGACCTGGAGATGAGCTCAATTTACAAGTAAAGGTAAGACCGTGAAATTTGAATGAAATGTGCATCACGTGGTCTAAAATTTACAGCTTCTGTTTTCATTCACTCTTTAAACTTGTTTTTTTTCACGTTTGTGAGTTTTACTCTGGTCTGTCAATCCGCTGTTATTTCTGAGACTGTAAACAAGCCAGCTCCAGCCCCAGCTGGCTTGTTTACAGGTGATCAGCTGATCGCTTCCGGTCACGGAACTGAAGCGACTGTGGCTAGTTGTCCGGCCAAACGCTCTGATTGGTCGAACGCGGTGACGTTATTGACTGTTATTTTTCCAGCTGTCAATACACGTGTATTAAGGCCTATTAAGGCTGGCGTTTAGATAAGATTATATTGGACCATTGGAAACGTTTCTCAAATTTGTTTATGTGTCGCCGGGGTTACATGTTATAGTTCCGTGTATTTGATCTCGTATTGTAATATTCTAGTCAATTAATATCCTACTCTAGTCTATGTGGAATAACTATGAAGAATTTTCCTTTTGTATTAATTAAGTAGGCCTAATTAACACCACCACCCACACCACCCTGTGTGGTGCAGTGATTAGTGAGAAGGCCGTGGGTTCAAATACTTGCTGGGGTGTTTGCATGTTCTCCCTGTGTGTGCCTAGGTTTCCTCACATAGTCCATAATCATGCATGTGCGGTCAATTGATGACCCTATATTGAACCTCAGTGTGAATGTGAGTGTGGTTGTCTGTCTCTGTGTTTGCGCTGTGATGGATTGGTGACCCGTCCAGGATGAATCCTGCCCTCGCCCAGAGGAAACTGGGATTGGCTCCAGCTCCCCACGACACTGAACAGGGTAAATCGGTATAGAAGAGGCAGATCAAATGGTGAATAATCTTCTCTGCTGGGAGGCACATATTTGTGAATCTGATTCTGATGGAATCAGTACCCAGTACCCTGCACCTCATCAAGTTGGGACCTGACCAGACTTCAGTAAAACCAACCATGTTAAGAAGCAATTAATAAACAAAAATATGCCAATATATATCAGCTGGGATCACCAGATCGACTGTATGACATCAGAATAATGTCATGCTGTTACCATCGGAAAACCTCCATTACTACTGTGTTTGACTGACAACATGAGTACAATGTTGTGAGAAAGCATAAGATACAGAGCAACATTTTGACCGAAAATTATAAAATTTATGGCAAAAATCTGAAACAAAAGGAGACTTCATGATGTCTTTATCTGTTTTTCCCCTTTCATAACACATTATTTAACTTATGACCCAGAGAATACAGTAATTCAAATAGTAAAATAAATTTCCGCACCACACATATAACAGTTATGACAAATGGAATTTATATAAAGATACTTATCAGATCAACAATTTCTAACTAATAAAATAAGAGTTATGCTTTTTATATTCTATGGATCCCAACAGCTGTTTGCTTGTCATTTGAAAGACATTAGGATGGCTATTAACAAAAAATTACAACGCAGTGTCAGACAAAGTATGTGTGATGTGAGAGCTGAGAGGGTTTAAGGGGCTGCAGTGTCATTCAGGCTCTGTGATTGGTGGGGACTAAACCATAAATGAGACATGTCACTGCAGTGCAAATGAGGGAAAATGCCTAAGATACACGGCAGCTTTCTGCAGGTTTATTGCTCAAAGCCAGTAGAAGTACAAGTAATCTATGCGATGTGCCGCTAATAGAAAAATTTATTATAGCCACTGGGTGCAGTTTGCCACATTCATACCAAGACATAAGAAGAACCTGAACTGCTCAATGTTTACAACGGCTATTAATCCAGTTCTCTTTTATCTGTGTAAAAATAGATTAAAAGGGTAAATTATTTGAAGAAGGACTTATTGTTTTTATGTGAGGAACTGACATTGTACTTACACCTGCCTTGTTCCACTGAAATCCTGAAAATGAGTTGTGAGCATAAAGCTTACTTAATATTTCTAAGCAGCTACTTTATGTGCTGAATTATCAATACAATATTAGACGCTGAGGCTACTTCATATCTGAAGAGGCATCTGCAAGCTTTTTCAAAATTACTCACAGCCGGAGTATCCAAATCACCAGGGTTGGTTATATTAAGTCAATTACATTTTTACAATTGTGAGCGAGGGATGGTTAATTTAGTTTGACCCGAGAGCCTCCGACACTCCCCCAGATAGCAGATGGATGAGACGAGTGACCACAGGCGTAAGGGAGTGTGCGTCTGAGTGTGTGTGAGCCCACTGGATTAGTCTTCATTTGGTGCCTCTGTCATAAGGGAGGGGAAGACTGAGCACTGCGTGGCAGAGCAAAGAAAACACACAGGGTCAGTGGAACACACACAAACACAAGCAGACGCTATTAACCTCCCCCCTAGCTCATCAACTTTATTTTGCAATCTTCCCTCAGAACCATTAGAATACCCTGAAGAAATGACTTTCCAATTAAAGGGGATCTAGGAGAACAAGGTTTTTTTTTTTTTTTTTCCCGTCCTCGGCTCCTGGAGTTCTTTATTCCAATAATTTAAATTGGAATTGATTTTTCAATTTACCCACTGACTGTTATGGACACAGAGTGCACGGCCAAATAGAGCTACGTTCTTAGAATATTTGTCATGACCGAGTGCAACATGTAAATTTTCGCAGGCTCCTTAAATAGTAATATATTTCCTCCTGTGAAAACAATCAGGCCGGGAAACACATTTGTGTGATTATAGCACCAGGTATTTCTGCTCTGATTGTCCCTCTAACAGGTCACTGAAAACAATTTCCTAAATTGTTTCCTCAAAGCAGCATGTTCAATCGCATGAAAGAGTTCAGGTGCATAATCACAGTTGTATGTTTAACTGGCAGACTGCTAGTGGATTTAGTGTTTATGGGATTCTCTGTGTTAAAAATCCATCACACGGGCCAAACTTTGCTGTTACACAGCATTTCCCACAAGCCTCCGGAGGTGGAGGAAACAGTAGCCTGTCCCAGGCAGGGAGCTCCAGCCTCGTATGTTTAAGTTTGACAAACTGTGCCCGTGAACTCTGCAACAACAGCAGTTCCAGCTGCTTTCTAATGAGCATTTATTGTGTCTCTACTGCAGCGAGGCGCTTTGCTGAGCCCGCTCCGCCGCCGACCAGATTCTACTCGAGCTGTTTTACAGATGCGTCGAGAATTCCGAGGCCGTTCTTCTGTGGACGAATGGTTCTGTCTTTTGCTCCTGACAGCTGCGCGGGCTTGTTGTTCGCTCTCTCCTGAGTTGTTTTAATAAAGTTGTGCTGCAGGACTAGTGAGAGAAGATTAATGGACGCACAGGAAGTGTGGCAGTTGTGAGAGGATGCAGGACAGAGCGGGCCAGCAGCCATCTGTTCCCTCTCCTTTACAGCTCTCTTAATGGAGAAGCAAACCAAACAACATGGATCTGAGCCCTGCAGACAGACACACACACACACACACATGCACGCACACACACACACACACGCACGTGCGCACACGCAGAGAGACACACGTGCACACTTCTATTGCACACAGCTAAACACAAAACATCACTTTATATGACAGAGATGAGAGCTAGGCTTTTGTCATTGTATTCCCCCTTGTTGGATGTGTGCGTGCGTGCGCGTGCTGGAGTGTGTGTGTATGCGTGTGTGTAGATCTGAGTGTGTCGGTGTCTGTTTTTTTTTCTTTTTTTTTTCTACCTTTCAGCGAAATAAAGTTGGGTGTGAGCCACGGCTGTGAGATTTAGATGAAAGACACAGCCTGGATGGAACGTGATTAAGAGATATGTTCTTGAGGCAAAACAGGACTTGGCATTTGCTGAGACAAAACCTAATCAAATTAAAGCAAAACATGGCCATTGTTGTGGAGTGTGTTCTCTGCCTGTGTCACGTTTGAAATGAAACAGTGTAAAATAGATATGGGATTGTGTCTGCGCAGCATCACCAGCACAGTGGCTTTATTCAGATTTACACACAGGCACTGACTAATGACGGTGGTGCCCAATGATGCCTAAAGCCCTTTATAGAGCTGTCTGGGTTATAAAAAATGTTTACTATGATGGAGCGGAATGGCTCACTGAAAGAGTATTATTGTTTACAAGTTATTGTTTTAGATTAATTTACTCAGCAGAACTGTTAAATTCTTTACCCAGCAGGCATGTCGACCTCCAATTCATTCTCCTGCTCAAAAAAAGGGGGAAAAAAAGAAAGTCTCCTGTGTCTCTTGCTCGAGTTTCAGCTCCGTATATGTTATTAACCTATAATGAAATCTATAGTCCAACTGTTTCTCATTCTGTTTGTTTTGAATGGGCGCAGACCATGTCACACTAAATGACAACATGCATCGTCTCCCTCTTTTTCCCAGTGAAGACATCTGTACGACATGATGAAGTTTCCTCTCTGAGTATCAATCCTGTAATTGAGCTCAGGGAGAGGAGACGTGATGTGCACACAGAGGAAGTAAAAAGGCCTCTCTCGCGTTTCCTCCCATCCCTTCTTCTCTCCTCTTTCCACTTTGCATCCCTCATTCATTCGAAGCACCCCCACCCCCACCCCCACCCCCACCCCCCCACCCCACACATCTTATTTTCTCTCTCTTTCCCTCAACCTGTTTGTACATTAAATTTGTTTGTCAGCTCTCTTTCGATACACATCAGCTCTCATAAGTGCATAAGCATTAGTTGCCTGGGTGTCTCTCGCTGTTCAGGGAGCGCTGCACTGTGACCCGGGCCTCGGAAGGGAAGGGAGAGAGACAAGTGGAGTCTCATAATAGGGTCTTCACAAGCTTTTCACCACGCAACATGCTGAGTGAGGCCACGTCCTGGAGCGACGGCGTCTTTATACGTGTCTCTTTATCCTGCTTGTAATGTTTCTATCTCATTCTGCGCCCACAATGCCATGGATCATGAGGAAACTGAAGTGAGACCGGATTAAATATTAACACAACCTGACACAGTCCCCACCGGAGCCTCGATTCCACTTCACATGATACAATTAAAAACATTCCCACATGCGCAGTGGCACACTGTCAAGAACATGCTGCTATGCACACCTAAAATAAATCTTATACTGATCTATGGAGAACTTGACAAGCAGGAGGCCAAGGTTTCCATACAGGCACTTAGCAAAGAAGAGAGTTGGGGAAAAAAAACACACACGCACACACACATGCACACACACACAGTGAGAGATGAGAGGCTTACATTATTTATACGTGCTAATGGTGGCTGGCTGTGTGTGTGAATCAGCAATACAACAATCTGCTAAAATAGACACACAGCTGTAATCAGGGCCATACATTTCCTCTCCCTCTCCTGTTCCATGCTAAATACAGGGTCAATTGGAGTCACTTTAGTAGCATTTGAAAGTCTTGCAGTAGATTATCTCCTTTTAATGGAGACGAAAGACAATGTCGAAGTAGATTGCGGTTGCCAGAGGAAAAGATTACCTCCGAATGAGACACTGTTGCTAAATGTGTGCAGTGAAAGGATACCTCACACCGTTCCGACTGTACATAAGATATCATTGTACATCAACCGCAGATTAAAACAATGGCTCGTGTGCTTAACCTAGTTTTTGTCCACAAAAGGAATCCATTAGTCTCATTGTGCAGCCCTTAAGCTCAGCATCACAGGGGGGAACCCACTGTTGCACTGCTACATCCACACACATGTGCCTCTCATTTCCTATGGCAGTCCAGAAGTATCCTTCAACATCCTATTGTAAAGTTTACCAGGGGAGAGGTTCAGTGTATTAAAGTGCCCTGAGAGAAACGCTAAATGATGTAAATGCAGGCAGCTGCTTGCTGCTAATGCCATACAGTAGACGAGGAGGCCCAGCTGAGGCTGGATGTGTACAGTATCTATATAACGTTATAGGCTCTCTTTCATGTCCTTGTGCTCTCTAATGGGAACAATATGAAGACTAATGGTATAGTTAAAGTGTAGGGAGCGGAGCTTCAAACCAAACTGAAGCATATTCGACTCGTGCTGTTGTTTCAGATTCTTATTTGAAGTGAAATGTGAATTTATTTAACACTGTTGATATCCACAATTTGCACATTTACTGTCAGTGTTTGACGTGGTGTTGTAATTTTCAACGTGTAATATGTAATTTCACCACTTTAAGTGCAAATATTTGTCGATAGATCATTATTTTTGCAATTCCCTCCCCCTTTAAACTTCAACCAGGTCAAGATGAGGCTCGTCAACACAACACTGTCCATACGTCCTTCACATAACACGTGTCCATCAAAACAGCCCCTGGTTTCCATCCTCTTGGAAACTCTTCTTCTCACGCCAATAACCTCCGCATCAACTCACCCGGTCATATGTATCTGCCGCCTGTCTCAGCCTCACGGCCCCTCCAGCCAGTCTGACCACCGTCGGGTCCTTCTTCGGCCACTTGCCACTCGTCGCCTCCACAACTCCCTCTCACATGACATCTGAAACATTGAATCCCTATATGCTCACAAATGGCACCTGAAACCAGATTTAAACAGGCTCGCTCATGCTGAATGTCATTGGTTTGTCGCAAACTCTTAAATGTCTTCATATTATTGCTATTTTTTTTATTAGTATGATGACCTTTAGTGACTTGAAAGGTGCTTATGAATAAAAAATGTTATTATTCTTTTTTTGATTACTTGTTTTCCGCACCTTCTCCAATGCAAAACACACCAGTGACATGTTTCATCAATCTGTGGAACTACATCCTTGTTTAATTGCTATTTTTTTTTTTTTTTTTTCACGTCTGAAATTAGATGAGCTCCTCCACCGTCTTTCCATGTACTGTTAAAGGCCCCCCGGGCAACTGCAGATGTACTTCCTCCAGTAGAAGGACTCCTGGTCGAGACGCATGGCTGTAGGCTGTTTACTTCTGTATTGTTCTCATTTTTAATTCAGAGCGGTCATTTGTCCCAAATCTGCTGCAGTGTTCATCACATAATGGAACACGGATGAAGCTATAAGGCTGAAACTCTTGAAGAATACTTTTAATCACGCTCGGGGAAAAGCACCCAACAATACACGATTTGGAAAACAAATACAGCACGACTGTCTCTGATCATCATTTGATGGTGTGCTGACACGCAAACTCTATTAAGCTGTCTTCAAATATGCAAAAATGATATGATTTTACAATGATTACATATTCACTTCCCCAGCTGGCTGGCTCCAAGCGTCTCCATTTGTCATCGACTATTGTGTCCAATTATATGATTAGCTTTGAACACTCCAGCACTTCGAGAGCTCTCGTGTGTTCTGCCGCGCAGAGTGATTCACAAACAAAGTCATTACAACATGTATTCACACATATCAAATAACAAAACAGATGGCCACTGCGCCCGCCGCCTGATTTGTTTTCCACACGAGTGGTGGGAAAAAAAAGAAAGAAAAAAAAAGAAAGTATTTTGTGCGAGCTGTGTTTAATGCTGACTGTTTTTATTCCCAAAGAAGAGCAGCTGGCTGTCGCGCTGTTAGATCAGCTCCTATGAAAGACAATCTTGTTTTCATTAATTTCTCTACAACAAAGGCACTTGTTGGGAAGATTTAGAATTACAGCGGGTAAAGCTTCCGGATAATTCATCACAGGGACTTGACAGGAAACTTAATTGTTTTAAATGCCAGTTGCTGTGAGCAGTGTAGCTGGTTTTTCTTTGATGTCTAACAGGTGGGACAGATAGACGACCCTCTGATGTTTCATTTGACCTTTGACCTCCCGGTTATAAATCCACTTGTAGCCCACCGGCCAATAAACCTATCAACAAATGATGGACTGCACTTCCCAGAATTCCACATTAGAAGGATTTTTTTGATTCCTGCCTCTTCTTATTTAGCACCCTGTATGTCTACCTCCTCTCGATTATGCAGAACTGCTCCTTCTTCTCAAATCAACCAAACACCATATGGGCTCCCAGTCCTGTGCATCATCTCTCTGCCTTACCCCAGTGAGGATGAACTGAGTGAAATCCATCTTTAAAACACAGAAGGGTGCCCATTGCATGCTGGGAGGAGGGAGGAAAACGTTTCCACAGTCTGAATAATTTCATTTTTTTTAATTTATTTTTTATTTTTAGGAATCGCAATGTGGTTTATTTAGCTGTGTTTGCAATTGATCAGCCATATGATAACAGCTCTGAGAATTGCTTTGGTACATGTGGTTACACCACAGGGCGCCTTGACTGTCTAATTGAAAGAGACACTGCGTAGTTACCCCTCCACACTGACTTACTGTCTAATGCAGTTTAAACTGTGTCGCTGCGACAGGCACAGTAACTCAATTATTTTAACTATTGGCAACACCAAATCAATCTGCAGCATGGGTGACGTGTGTGTGTGTGTGTGTGTGTGTGTGTGTGTGTGTGTGTGTGTGTGTGTGCGTGTGTGCGTGTGTGCGTGTGTGCGTGCGTGCGTGCGTGCGTGCAGGACTCTTATCAAAACCATCACACTCAAACAACACAGGATTGTCACGCAGTCGGTCGCAAATCACTACTTGCAAATCATTTAAGGAATAAATATCAGACACACACTGCAATGTGACACTCGCAGCAGACCTGACACCAAAGTATCTCCACGCAGAAAAAAGGTTTTCTCTCTTAAGGTTAAGGTTGCTCTAAATCTAGTAAATAGCCTCGCTGTCATCTCTTGAGCATGTTACTGTAAATGCACTCCAAGCGACTGAATCATTTAACATCCAATCAATACTATTCACATTGCACCATAAACACACTTTAGTCTGATTCCTGCCCGGAGAAGCCGTGTGGACTGGTAACAACTTCTCTGTAATGAGGAGGGAGAAGGAAAAAGAATACCTGCAGTTGCAGAGAAAATTGAAGTAAATCAAATGGAACAACACAAATGGTTAAAATATTCTTAAAGTTAAGAAGGAAATAGTTAACACAATCCACTTTGCAAAAAGTGAAGAAAGCAAGGTGTCTGTGCTCTGCCGGGTAGATAGGATCTCGCTGTGCCATGCTGCCATCAACTGGTCAGTGATTTTACAGCAGTTTTCAGGAAACTTTCGGTCCTCATTGATCTGTTCTCTGCACTGCTTCACACAACCGAAGACCACAGCAGGGGAGGGACGCTCTGAGCAGGTGACCAGTCAATCACAGGCAGTCAAACACACTCACATTTACAAACATGAGCCATTTAAGGTCACCAATTAGCCTGAAACACATGTTTTTAGTCTCAAAAGCAAAGATACTCTCCGTCTGAGGCAAGCGTTGCCAACCACTGCACCACCCTGCAGTGTGATGGGATTGTGTCAAATGGCAAGTGGCTGCTCTTTAACCCGGACTCAACAAATAGGAAATCCATCCATCTTCCAAGCTGCTTCATCCAGCAGGGTTACAGGGCTTCAGACCAGCGGACGGAGGTGGGAGCACACGCCGAGCAGGTCTCCAGTCCATCGCATAGCAAACACAGTCAGCTTGACATGTATGTTTCTGGACTGTGGAAGGAAACAATAAAATATTCACATGAAGAACATGCAGACACCACACCGAATCCCACGTGGCTGCTCTGTAATGTGGACAAACATAAAATCGCAAAAGTCAAACAAGCTTTATTCAGTCACGTGACGCAGCACAGCAGTGATGGTTATGTCTGCCCACTTCCACCTCTGTAAAACTGAGCTGCTGCAGAGGCTGAGTTACAGTAACACTGCGGGGGCCATATATATAAAAAAAAGCAACCTTTAAAAAAAAAAAAAAATGGTTTCCTGTAGGTTTCCCTCCTGCGGAGGCTGTCAGCTTGTTATAGTCCTTGGCTGACGTAGTGGGGAGTTTAAGAAGAGTTTCAGTGTTTATGCATGACAAACAGGGGACTGCCAGGGCACCTTTTAAATGACTATGAGCTTTATTTTCATCTGCATGCGTTACACCTGAGCCACAGACACTCGTGCTTTTGTCTACCGCAGCAAAGACGCACGGAAAACATCTCCAGTCTCAGGGGCGAGTCAATCAGCTCTGAACACAGATGTTTTTGCCACAACAGCAGCACTCCCATACTGTGAGTGTAAATCACACCTTGAAAATTAATTGCAAGTTTTGATCCTTCTGATAATGAACCATGGACACAGCGATGCGTTCAGTGTTACACTGTGCCAAAAGCGTGAAGAAGTATGTACATGAGCGAGAATTTTGGGGAGGAGCCTCATGTGGGGTTTAGATCATTGCACTGGTCAAGTTGCTCATTGATCTGATGCTGCCTGTGTTTGTGCGCCTGCTCTTCCTTCTAACGCTGCGCAGATAGTTCCTGTACAGAATCACGCTGATCACCCTGTCCTGAAACTGCTTTGAGACAATGTAGTAAAGGATGATGTCCAACACGGTGCTCAGGTTCATCAGGAACGTGGTGAAGACCGCCCACGTGCTGAATCCCTCGTCTTCGCTGTTTCCCAATAAGCGCAGCACTAAACTCACGTGAAAAGGCACAAAGCAGACCAACACCTGGATTATGAGCGTGACTATAATACGGATGGACTTCTGCTTCACTTTAGGCTTGAGCTTTGAGGTGCGGCCGTGAATTAGATTATCTACAATGACAATGTAGCAGCCAATCATGATGCATATGGGAACCAGGAAGAAGAAGATGAGTCGGACAAAGTTGACGAGGTTGTTATGACGCATGTAGATGATGTCCTGCATCTTGATGCAGGTGGTGAAGTTAGAGATGCGATCGGGATCGTCCTGAGAGACGAGTAGAGGGACGGCGCTGCCCAGAGTCATGAGCCACACTCCCAGACTGCCTATCACCGTCTTTGGGACGTTCCTCAACTCCTTCCCTTGCTTCGGCTGGACGATAGCCATGTAGCGGTCGGAACTGATGAGGGCAAACAGCCACAGAGCCATGCAGGGGTAGAAGATGGTGAGGGCCGCGTTGATCCGGCAGAATACGTCTCCAAAAGGCCAGTAATCCTGATGGTAGTAAACCATCCTGAAGGGAAGCAGCAGGATGTAGGTGAGGTCCACCAATGCCACATTTATCATGTAGACAGTGACTGAGTTCCTCTTCTTGGTGGTCAGGGCAAACACCCATAAAGCAGTAAGATTAACAATAACTCCTACGATGAAGACAAAGCAGTAAAAAATAACAGACGCCAGGCGGTACTCCTCCGGTCCCAGCTCCGGCTTCATCGCGCCCGACTCCACAGACAAGTTGGAGGAGTTGAAATTCACCATCGTGCTGAAAGGGACAGAATACAGAAATCATTATCTCAATTTACCTGTAACTCTTTAACCTTCAAGAACCAGGCTTCCATGATTTAATGATCTCGTGATGATTTCACTTCGCGCTTCACTCAGAGCTCTAATATGAGAAAAGAGATACTTTATTCAATATTTTAGTCTCTGTGAATCCTGATGAAGAAAACGAGGCTGAGTGCTTTCTGCTTTTCTCTAAAAGAGTTTCCTGAAGAGGAGGAACCACTCATAATGTTACTAAATATAACATGTCAGCTTTATTAGTGTAGCACATTGTTTAATAATCAGCAGAGATGAAACAAAAGCAGATTCATGTTGTAGCGAAAAGAATAAGCATGCTTATTCTTTTCGCTACAACATGAATCTGCCTTTATAAGTGAATAAAAACAGAACGAACCTCACACATGAACACATTTTCATTTAAAGACAATATTAAAAGAAACCGTATAATGGAATTAAAGAGTTAACTGTCTGGGTATACTTTGTACACTTTGCACTTCATGTTATAAAATGTTATTTCTCCACAGATTATGTCTAAGATTTAACAAGTTCCTCATTTCTGCATCACATTTAACACTCATCCACTTAAATCAGACCATGGTCACAAATAGAAAAACTAACATCCATCTGTGTGTGTGAGAGGAAACCGGGAAGAAAACATATGCATAGGTGGAATGTTTGAATTTGGAACCATCTCATCATAACGTGTTTGATGTCACATCATGACGGAGAAAATACATATAGACATGGATAATTATGGATTATCTACATTTCAGAAGTCAGTCAAAAATTGAAATTGAAAAAGTTCTCTGAGAAAACAGTGGCTGAAAAAAGACTCTTCCAAATAAGGATGCATCTGTGTTTCACAATTTGCAGAACCTGCAGTGTTGATCATTTGAATGCTTATTTTTAAAAGCAATGTGAAACAGAAACTCAGATCGCATCTGCTTCTATGTTCCTTTTTATGATCAAAGTTCATCAAACAAGAATGGTAACAAAAAATGATTTGGAGTAAATATAATTTTCTGTTGGGGGTTAGATAAAGATTTTACTTAGTCTGTGAGAATCACATGTCTGATAAGAAGTCATGTGACCCCTGCATTCATTTCTGCTTGACTATGCTGTCTTCTGTATGTCTTGCCAACACTGGCACATCAGTGAAAACAATTACAGTAAAGTAGCAGACCGAATAAATATCAGTTTGTAGTGGAAATTACCACCAAAATACGCAGCAATAGAAAAGCCCCCCCCCCAAACCAGCTTTTCCCACAGAATAAAAGTCTGCACTTACCACAGAAATCAAACAAACATCTCGATAAGCTCACACCAACAGGTTTATGAAGTGAAAGTGAGTTCATGAAGATTTATCTGAACACTCGGCTTCGAACAGCCAAAACAGGGAAGTGAATGGTAATGTGATGGAAATGGTGGTGAGACAGTGCGCAGTGTAAAGCCCCCCCCCCCCATCGCTTCCTGTGTCTGTTTGTGTGTGTGAGCTGTAGTTTCTGTACTTTAGATTTCTTTACAGTAGCTACATAGTTGGAACACAAAGGGCTACAGCTTTCCACAGTCTGCAATTACACCCCCTTAAAGAAAATGATGTGCCATTAGAAGTGGGAGTGTGTTTGGCAGGCAGAGAGATGGCAGATTTAGGGCGAGTTATTGATTGGAAAAGTGGGGTCTGTCACAGCACATTAGTTCTCAGGGGAGTAATCCACAGCAGGTTGCTGTGAGAAGCATCTGCTGCTGGAGAGAAGTAATTAAAAACAGGATGTTGAGGCAGTTGCCATATAAACAGGAAATAAGACGGTGGTAATAGACACTTCACGCTGATGCTGTGAGATGGTTTTACACCACATCGACTTAATGGATGCAAAGCGCATACCTCAGGTGAAACGCTCAAGGTCAGTCTGGACCGGGATTGAATACAGATTAATGTGTGTGATTAATGTGCTCGCGTCTCTCTGTGTGTGTGTGTGTGTGTGTGTAACAACTATGAATTAGGACATTTGGCTCAAAGAACATTGTGCAATCAAAACTTCCCTCATTGATCGCCAAACTGCTTCACTTTTCCTCCCCGGCGCACACGCATTGCACGCTTTCCCCCCACTACCAGTTTACCACTTGAACTGACCCCGACCAGAGGTTACATCTACTGCCAGATATTTGATTTTGATTAAGTTGTCAACTTTGATGTAAACTTCTTTTTGTGTGTCTTGTGTTTCAGGCATATTATGCTGAAGAAGCTCTGATTCTTATTCCATGGTTATAATTATCTATCGGCTTATCCTCTTGATGTGTCTTAAAAATCTCATACCAGATGGTACTTTGTGTTCATTGCAATATGTTGTTATGACAACAGTCTGTGTGATGTTTTCCTCTCTTTGATACTTGTCATGTGGCTGCCTCCATGAGAAAATCACTCCAAAAGACATTTCTTATTAGTTATCTATACAATGAGCAATATGTGTGTATATATAACTGAAGCTTTAGTTATATCTTCAAGTTAAGTGTATTTTATTTCCTTCCTTTTAACTCAATTTATACTTTGCCAGTTATTCAAAAGTGAATTGCGTAAAAGCACATTTTTAACAAAGAAAAACGGACCTTGTGGCTTAAGATTTAGAAGTGAACCAGGATGTGAAGCTCGTCTTACTTGGTTTATTATGGCCTCGTCACTCAGTTTTATACTGTCCTCTGCAGGCTATGAGGAAACACTACAAATCTGAAAGACTGCCCCAAAACAGAAAGCGTTGAGGAGTTACTATCCTTGTTCCTCAAAATAACTTGTCCTATGTGTTACTTAATATCCTATCTGTAAGAATGTGTAAATACTGTGTAGATAGCTGTATCATTGTATTGCTACTGTGACACGTTGACCAAGCTCAGCTGAAGGATCTTTACGACTGCAAGAAGTAGCAGCAACAAAACGCATAACAACATAACAACTCGGCTCAATAATCAGGTTTTCATGTGGAGTGGAACAAGTGCTGGTTCATTTTTAAAAAAAAATTTTAATGTCAGTAATTTGGGTTCAGAACGACCGACCTTGTATGCAAATGATAGATTTGACGATATCTTTGACTCAAGATCCATATTTTGAGTGAAACTATATGTTCAAAATCGTATCCAGGCCATTTACCACAAACGCGTTACTCTAAGAAACGGGAAGTGTGACCGAATTAAAGAATAGAGTCTCTGTGAGGCTTTGTCAGTTGGTTGAAGTGTCCTTGAGCAAGACACTGAACCCCAAACTGCTCCCAGTGGGTGGACTTTCTGTTCTTTGTGTTGAAGCCGCCTCCATTGCTGTGTGAATGGGTGAATGTGATGAACAATGTAAAGTGCTTGGGGGACTGTTCAAGCGGGGAGAAAAAAAGAGCTATAAGTGAAATCCAATTTTTAGTTAACGTTAAAATAAAACACAGGAATAAATATTTGTGTTAAAGCTTGATTTTTGTACAGCAGTCAAAACGTTATTCCATATTGTTATTGACGTATGTGTCCAGTAAGACTATGATTCTATTCCAGAGACTTATGTAGCATTGATTGTAGTACTTCATATTACACACACTGATTCCCTGCATCCACTGTTGAGAGGTTTCCCATGCTGAGCATGTTTATATTTCCACGGTGGTGCAGTGGGGGACGGCTCTGGGTTTGACGCCTTGGCTTTGCTTCCACTGCATTCAGAGCATGTGTGACTAAATTCCTGTAGGATGTGAATGTGAGTCAACTGCATACCAAAACACGGTGGACTTTTTCTCTTCCCCATATGTAAACATCTTCAAAGTTCAAATAAACTTTCCTCTGGATTAATTGGCTTCAAATGTTCTTAACTGGTATTTCCCTCCGAGAAACTCTGCTTCAATGCCTTTTGTTCTTCTCTCTTCCAGCTCATCCCTCTGAAACAAACACATTTCTGTAATCCCCAAAGATGTCAGGTGATGGGGAAAAAAAAAGACGTGATAAAGCAGATGGCAATTATATGTGTGAATACAGTGTTTACTGCAAACAAAGTACCTCGACTATCAACAAGGGACACGTTTCAGTGACGCCAAATGGGAAGAAGTGAAAGTATGAGGTAAAGCATATGAAGAGGTCAAGAGGTTAATAGATATATGATTATACACTATATAGTGGGAAACTTCACTGCTATGAATAGTGTGTCTCAGGGGGGTAATGTATTAATCTGCCAACCGGAATAGTTTGTCAAGAAAGTTAAAGGCAGCAAAGGTTCACCAACGTGTGGAAATATTTCTGATGTTGAGGGCACACCTACACAGAACAACAGCAGCAGAATGAGGGGTCATTGTGAGGTTTTCCTGTTCACACTCAAACTCCCAACACCCAGCCACTGTCACACAAAGGAAAGCCCAACATTTCAGAATGTGCAACATTAATAATAAATCATTACTCGATCATTGTTATCCACGCGATTGATGAAGAACCAATTTTTTTCAAATGAATTTCTAGCTCTGAATTCTGTTTTCTGGAAATAGAAGTAGGACAAGTGGAAAAATGGAACAAGTTACACACCGTGGTGTCTGTGAATCAGCTGGTGGAGCGACTCATCTGTTGTCCTCGAGCTAAACACCTTGCATGCCAGTGTTAAATTTTTCTTTTCTTTTTTTGACTGCTGAAGTGGTGAAAATAAGCTGAATAGCTGATGTTCATACTTTCGAATTGATCAAAACAACCATTTTTACTATTTCATTTCAGTCTGACTTCATGTTTTCACATTTAAATTGCATCCTGCAAAAATCTAATTTCCAAAACACATCAGATAAAGAGAAATTCAATAGGTTTTTCAAACATTACAATATATACACTTAAACTTAAGACGGAAGTTCAGGATGTGTCGACTCATGTGGTCAATTCAAAGAGTCACAGATGAAACGCGGCAAGCGGGTGGAGGAAACGGCTTCAGAACTTTGTGAGCACTGTACAATACTGGTGGATGCAGAATTCTCAATATTTAAATGTCACGTAATTTTTGACATGTGAAAACCAAATCGAGCATTTCATCATTGTCAACACACGCTCATCTATACGGTGAGGGCTGTTTTACAACAGCCTATAACATACGAGGTCATAATGTTAAGTGTAATCGAAAGAGTGAAAGGAAATACATTTGTGATAAAGAAGAGTGCTTTTCCAACCATGTGGAATTACTCATCTGGATAAACAGCTGTGAACATGATCAAGTTTCTGAAGAGGTTTTAATTGTGAGCTGCCCTGAAACTGACAGGATAACAAACAAAACAAAACAAAAAATAACACAACCAACAGGAAACATACATGAGACTGCAGATTTGATTTATACACACGTCACATTGGGTTCAGATATGAGGTCATTGTGCATTTACAATATCTGTGTGTCACGGCTTTGAGCATATCGCCTAATGTTGGAGGTACTGAACTTTCTTCTTTTTTTTTCTTCTTCAAGTCTAAAGATGTAACATCTGAGTATTGGCATGTTTTTCAGCTGGTAGATATCCAGACGTATCCCTCAAGCATCTTACACTCTGTACTACAAGCAGGACGCCAGCATGTTTCAAAACAATTCAATGACACCAGTTAAATAGTTGTGTGCATAGCAATGCGTTTCTTCTATTTTGAGATCACCAATCATTCTTCATTTGCGATAAATAAGCCACTGAAATCCTTCCTTGGAACCAGGTGCCTCAGGAGCTGCCTCACATGCATCACGACATGGCTTCGTCCATTCCAAAGTTCAAAACCAGCTTATTGGAGACGCTGTTCAGGTCGAAGCAGCTCCACTGAGATGTGACCGAACTCCTCATCCCGTGTCTCAGTTCTTCACTTCATTCGTGCCGGTTAAATCTCCGTTCTGTGAGTCGCTCGCTGACCGTGCTGTTGAGTTGGATCTTGTTGCCATCGATGAAGTCCTTGGAGGAGCCTTCGGGCGACATCCTCACCGCGCTGGAGAACGACAGGCTGACCTGCAGCTTCAGGAGCTTCAGGATCTTCCTCTTGTAACCCTTGCATGCGAAGAAGTAGATGAAGGGATCCAAGCAGGAGTTGAGGTTCATGAGACACACCGTGATGTGCAGCGACACCTGAAAGGCCGTGAGGTCGGCGCAGTCCGGGTTCCACACCAGTTTGCGGATCATGTACTGCAGGAGGTCAATGTGGTAGGGGCTGAAACAGACGACGAACACCAGCGACACGCAGCAGATCACGCCGATGGCCTTGCGGCTCCGGCCGGACTTTTCAGTCAAATGGTTGGCCTTGGCTGTGGCGTGGAGTTTGAGGCACAGGATTGAGTAACACACCAGAATGGTGACCACGGGGACCACGTAACCGAGGAAGACGCCGCCGATCAGTATGGAGGCGATATGGTCCACCGTGTCAAAGTTGGGGTATTCCATACAGGTGATGAAGCCGTCGGGCTCTATCTTGGTCATGCGCATCCCGAGAAGAGGCAGGGTCTGTGTCAGAACCAGCAGCCACACTCCCACGCAAATGTAGCGCACGTTGCTGACTTTCCTGACCCGGGCGAAGCGCAGGGGCAAAACCACGGCCACAAACCGGTCCACGCTGAGGCAGGTCATGAAGTTGACTCCTGCGTAGGTGTTGATGTAGAAGATGAAGCCCGAGATCTTGCACAGCACCTCGCCCAGAGGCCAGTGGAAGCCCATGGCATAGTAGGCGATTCTCACGGGAAGCGAGAGCGTGAAGAGGATGTCTGACATGACCAGGTTCAGTGAGTACAAGGTGGTGGAGTTGATCTTCTTCAAATTGGGGCGGATGACATGGAGAGCAAGGCAGTTACCAGAGAGCCCCACAACAAAGACAACGCAGTAGACCAAAGGCATGAAGATTCTGGCGTAGTTCCTGTGGGAGTAGAGGGTGTCACAGCTGGATTTATTCAAGTCGCCGCTGGTTGGTGAAATGGTGAAGGTCACAGGAGCGGTAGTTGAGCCCATTTTGATGTCTTCGGAAGCCGTTTCTACAAAAGGAAAGGACAGTGAAAGCTGTGGTGAAACACAGATTTTGATTTTTCTTCATTTTATTATGAAACCAGACTGAGGAAATAAAACCAGTCTAAAAGACTTCCCTTGAAATGAGACCTGTTTGCTCATTTCAGTCCTTACCATTCTTAAAATCCAAAGGAAAATGATTTGCATGATTCCTCATTTGGTCCTCAGTGATTTAGTGGCGAGCATTCACACTTCATTATGAGATTGTTGTTGAACTTTGGCCTTTCTGTATGGAGGTTGTATGTTACCTTGTCCATCACTCCTTTGCAATACAGCTTTTATAATATCTGACTATGGGAGAAACTAAGAGTATCCAATTAAAACATAATGCATGCAATGGGAAAACATGCAAATTCCACCGAGAAGGGCCTGGAACCCCACCGGCTACACTTCCTGTGAGGCTGTACCAAACTGTTTCCAACATGTACATTTTTTTTATCAATTTATTCAGTTATTTCCTGCTAATGTGGCTTGAAACAGTCTTTTGTTAAAATGTATAAAGTTCATCAGGATTTATGGGGGGGCTTATGTGTTTGCTTGTTTGTGTAGGATTAGTTGCTGAATGATTCACCAATTTGCAATGGAGTTGGGTTTTTTTTGGGTGTGCACTGCCATCTTGTGGTATTTTTATTTTTGCAAATCCAAGCAAAAATCAAACTTTTTTTTTTTTTTTTAACCCTTTTCTTGGTTTCATAAATTAAGATTTTGCAGCTGTTGCAGTTGAGAAAAGTAGATTTTAAGATTTAAAAAAGAAATTAGAGAGTGATTCGGAACAGATATATAAAGAAGGTTCATTGTGTTTATAGCTAATATTTGATCACGAATTTGATCATTTTGGGGGACTCTATATTTACACATGACGATCGATGTACATATCAGGAGAAAGTCGGATGAAGGTTGAAAAAAAAAAAAAAAAAACTACTCATACCCGCAGTTTTACATATTTGACTCACTGGATCTCGCTGTGCTTTCATAATGTTTTGAGGAAGTCTGTGAACAATAACTCTCAATGCAGCTGCACCACCCTCACATTCACATTACAGCGGGGGGGAAAAGAGAAAAACATGGTGTTAAGAGATGGCCTTGTCTATGAGGAAGTCAACTTCCCCAGGGTGCTCTGCCTTAAAATGGTGGGCAGTTGGAAAGTCATATTGTTTGAGCCAAAATGATACTTGCCTCTATCTGCCTGTACACATGGTGCAGGGGAGAAAGCACGTTTCCTGGTCAATTAACAAGTGAAATTGCATTTGGGGCAAATATCTGAGAACACTGAACATGATCACACCAAATTCGTAAATGTTTAAAATGTTGTTTTTGCGTAGTTTTAAATAGCCTTTAAACTGGTTTTCTTCAAATCTTTTAATGTTTCAACTGGTACTGATACACTGACTCGTCCTATTAAAAGACCAATTTCTAATCAAAATCTAAGATATAAACCACAGAACTTTTTTTTTTTAATTACAGCGGTGAGTCAAAATGGCATGCTGATATTTAGTTTGTTACAATTTTGCCAGACTTCTGCAAGTAGCGGGAAATATTCCAAAGAACAAGACATTTTCACAATATCAGAGGAACTAACGCAGTCATTCCTCATGATGAATTAACCACCTAAGAACTATAACGACTGAAACAAACAAACAAAATAAACAAAAAAACAAAAACACTTACCTCCGAGGGGAAAATGCTTCTTTTCTTTTTTGCTACAAGTTTGCTGCAGTTACATGAATCCAGAGGATCTGAGAATTTCTTTGACAGAGTTGATCACAATAGGAGGAGCTGCTCTGAAGGCGCCACCGTTACCACGCTTCGGGTGAAAGCAGCATGACATGCAGCAATCAAGGCCGTCCGCCAGCAACCATAGTGACAAAATATCCTGTTGGAGCTCGCTCTCTCTCTCTCTTGCTCTCTCTCTCTCGCTCTCGCTCTCTCTCCCTCCCTCTCTGTCTCTGTCTCTCTTCTTCTTCTTCTACGGATCAAACTCCCTTCAAGTTTCCCCAAAACAAGTCCCTTTGAACATAATGTCATCATGTGACACATAACAGTCCACCGGTGGTAGCATGTGGTTTTGTGATCAATCCAGTTGTGACGGTTTTGAAACATCTGTATTTTAGTAAAATATTGGTTTCGCACACGTTGTCATGTCGTGTGTGTACTCATGGGAGGAAGTTGTTTCACAGATGAAACTGACCCTGGAGTTTTTGTTTCTTTTCTTTTTTTTTTTTTTCTTGTTGCTCAACCTCTATCTGTTTTAATGATAATCATCACAGATATTTCATAACTGCTGCTCATTTCTGACAAGTTTCAGTGGAGCTTTCTTCTTCTTCTTCTTCTTCTTCTTCTTCTTCTTAGGTTTTACATCCCAAAAACTAAATGATAGAAATCCCCTCCTCTGATTAATTCTGCTGCTTTTTCATTCCTTCAGGTGGTTACAATACAATACATGTGCACAACTATTCGGTATATTAAATTGCCCAACGTTGAAGCAAGCATTTTAAATGAATCATTGTTAGACGTGTGCCTAGGTTTTGTGCAATAAGTTTCCTTGTGGTTTTAACACCTTTAAATCTCACCCGCCCTTTTGAGCACTGCTTCCTTCTGAAACATCGTCTTCTTCAGCTGCAAAGTGGGTATAACGGTGGCACCTGTATCCCCGAGCGCGCTCACATGTTTCTGCACCTTTTTTCTTCATTCTCCAAGTCACACCATTGCTTGACTTTTCAGAAATGACGGTTAAAATCAGCTGTTGCTGTGCACTCTACTCTACTCGCCTTGGACACTTTAATAATGCCCATTATTTTACTGAGCACAAGCAAAAAATCGGGTTCAGCAGCCTGACAGCAGAAGGAAGAAGAACTTAGACAATTTGTCTTTATTTGTCAGGCTAAAAGAAATGGCGTCCCCCGGGGACGGTTGAGATAGACTCAGAGGAAAGCATGTGACGCTATTGGGAAACTGTTCACTGGCAGCAGTCATGAAAATGTTGCTTTGGACATCTGCTTAAAAGCTGCCAAACACAAATACAAATTGGCAACAAGAATATTGTGTTGTTGTCTTTTTTTTTCTCTCTCTTTCTCTCTTTAATTGAACCCAACCTTCGTTGGTTCAAAACAAGTCCGGTGGTGAGGCAGAGGAAGACATTTAACTTCCTCATGTCCCGGCCTTGTGGGTCTGAATCACTGGCTGCAGACAGCCAGATCACACCCAGCACTGATACACACCAGACGTGGTTTGGTGCCAGTGCTATTCATAGAATACAATGGGCCTCAATTCACATCTCCCATGGCTTTACAATTCGGTTCTTGTATGTGTTTGGATTCGACTGAGATATGAACGGGGTGATAATTAAAAAAAAAAAAAAGCAGACGCATGAGCTGGACACAGTTGACTGGACTGTGAATAAATAATGTCTGTAAGTTCAGAGCATTTGGTTGTGATCAATCATTTGTACATCCTGTGTGTGATGAAGGAAGTTTTCAAGCAGAAACTTTAAAAAAAAAGGGAGAAAAAAAAAAGGGATTTCCTCTTGAGCAGTAGGTGATGAAGCATGCTATTATGTGGCCTGAGTGAACATTGCATGTCTGATAATGAAATAAGTGCTCAGTGACACGCTAATTCATCTGTCTGGAGAAACTATTAACAATCACTTCAACAAAAACAAAAACAAAACCACATACAGGTTTTTAGTTTCTTGACTTTGTGACTGTTTTCTGCAGGAAATTTAAACAGAGCCACTTGTCTCTGGTACTTAAATTTAATCTGCATATTATGGTCCATATTTTACACATTGCACTTTTCAAAGCTGTAACTCGTCTTTTCATTACCTGGCTTTTTTTTTTGTTTTGTTTTTTTTACTCAAAATGTGATACAGCAATTCTTTGAATATGATATTCATGTATTCTGTTTTTTTACCAAAATTGTTGAACTTGAAAATGAACTGTGGCGATTGTCTGATAAATGATAATAATCCAATAACCGGTTTCTGAACACATGTAGCAGACAAGATTGCAACAGCACAGAAACTTTTGCGGTGGCTCATGCCACTTCTCAAAAGTGGAAAGAAAAAACAAAACAAAACACCAAAAACATCAGTTGAGTAACAAACTTGGAACCACACAAACACATTTTACCATGTTTTAATGATGTCTGAAGGTTGAATTTTGTTCCATGACTGTCAAACAAATGTTACGGAAATTCCAATGTCGGGGAAAATATTTGAAAATGAGAATTTAATGTTTATTTCTACACAGAAGATATAAAAGTGTCTGCAATTCGCTTTCAACATTTATGCCATCAACAAGAAAGTACAGGACGGAGATACACATAATAGATTTTATTTTTTTTGCTAATAATCATGTTTTTGGTTTTTGTTTTTGTTTTTCTTTTTTTTACAGATGAAATCATCCTTTGAGTTTCAGCAAAACAATGTTTCAAAAATCCCCAAAAACGGATGTGGGTAATTTTGAACAAAGTAATAATGGCACGCAAATTGTTTGTGCGTGCGTGCGTGTGTGTGTGTAAGTATGTCTTTCTGACACGTTCACTAAAACGGTATTTTCTTTCGGGTCCATACATTCAGTAAATATATAATAACACGAGTATCAAGTTTTCGCTGCGGAGAAGACGGGACATTTTAATGGAGCTGATTTTAGACAGACAGTGCCATCTCCTGGTGATTAAGATGTACTGCAACTCTTCAGGTTGAGGCTCCTCACATATTTGGGGGAAATGCTCAGTATCAGTCAAATGCCTGTGCCCACATATTGCTCACAGTTTACAACATACAAGGATTGCTCTTCAGAAGTCACAGGCTGGCAGTGACGCAGTGGTTTGCAAAATGTTTCCTGCTAAATCAAAAGTTAATTCATAAAGGCGTTTCGTTCACTGGCGCATGTAAAGACCCTCCCAGGCCAGAACCAAAGTCAATCACTGAATTTTATTTGAAGATTTGCGTAGTTAAAGAGACAATCCAACACATCATCATTCAGCCTGTAGAGGTATGAATAATTCAGAATAGAATAGGACATAATAGAACTTAATGGAATAGAATAATAATAATAATAATAATAATTAGAAACAATGCTTAGTAGTTACACCTGGATGTACAAAAACACAATATATGTGGTTAAAAAGTGCAAAGCTTCTCTAACAACAAAATAAAGTACTTACCACTTCTGAGCCTCAGTTTATTTCAGCCAGGTAGCATGACAATAGTCTTTCCAGACACAACTGGTTACAAATATTTAAATGAAAGACAATAAGCTTTACACTTTTTATTTGAGCAACACGTGATATTTCTACCAGTTTTATTAACCTATTTCTACTTCATCACGATTTTGCCTATGAAATTAAACACTACGGCAAAACTAATACATTTTGGTGTCAATTGGAAAGCACCAAGTTATTTACTCATTTTATTTGAATGTGCGTTCAATGCGTGTCTCTTTGGCATGCTAAAGAAACCACAGGAGAAAGGATGGAGTCAGTTGTCTGTGTATCTGCCCTCATTCATGTTCCCCGAACAACAACCATGTCTAAAGACATCGCCGTGTTGTTTGACTGGGACTGACGATAGCAACGAGCTTTCTCAAAATGATTCATTGACACAGAAGAAGACAGAAGATTCCTCCTGCACAGTTTCAGTCCTAATAAAGGACTGAAGAACTATAACATTTTAAAAAAACACCACCAAAAACAAGATGGCATCTTCTTTGGTTAAGTTTACGACATAAACTCAGTACTGTTGTAATTTTCATTTTTTTATGTGATTCTGAATGCTTTATGTGATGAAGCAAATGTGTCCTATATAAAAGTGGATGTCTTTCTTTGATGTGCACCGGGCAAACACCTGGTGAATCATGTCAAGGTATTGCTAATAAACCGCAGAGATCCTGTTTCCTGTTCAAAACGAACTGCAAACAACAATATGAGAAATTGATCCTCTCCTACAAAAGGTTTGGTTAAAGTTTGACCAAAGTGTCACATATAAGAATGCAATACGATTTAAAGCATAAAAAAAAATACTAAAGCTTGTATTGAAGGATTCTGATATGGTGTAATATCATTTCTGGGCCGACACTTTAATGTTAAAATAACAATTGAAATATTTAGAGCTATTTTTGATTCTAAAATTGTATTGATCGAAGGTTTTCATGTCAACAACGACCCAAAATATAACAAGATGTTATGAAATATAATGCAATATATACAAGTAGTCCAAAATTTTCGAACTCATTCTTTCACTATTATTCAAATTGAAACGGTTCAATTCCAAAACATAAATCATTGACTCACTTTATGACGTGATAAAATGATTACAATATTATTAAAGTTTTTGACTCTGGGTCTATTTACATTATTGACCACTTGTTACATTTTAGGTTTTATTAGATTTTAAAATTCTGTTACATTATCGATCAGTTACTACATTTCAGGTTTGATTGCATGAAATTTTATAACAATTCGAGTTGTGGTCACATATCAGGCTCTAACAAGACCTTGTGACCAACTTTGAAGTTAAAGCTGTCATATGTGTAAGTTTACACTGATGCAGAATATTTAAGTATTTGTTTAATAAGACTAACATTAAGTAGATGAATAAATGTGTCTTCTTCTTGTTTAATTAGACATTCTTTGATTCATCCATAACACTTGAGATTAGCTGTGTTTTCTTGTTTCCATTGAGATAGAATGTGAGCAAACCAAGCAGCCAACATCCTAAATGAAACTACGACACGTCTCACTTCTCCAAAGCATGGAAAAGATTCATACTTATTTACGTGGCGAGGATCTCTGTGTGTCTCATGCCAGCTCTGCAGCAGTGGGCTGCCAGGCACTCAGACAAACGGTTTAAATGTGTGCCTAATGTAACTGCGATATTAATGATCCTGAAACAGAATGGGTTTGTTTTTTTTTGGGAGGTGGGTGTGAGACTGTGAAACTGTCCTGCGGTACATTTGTCTTCTTGTCAGTCCCTGTAGAGCTTTCAGTTAAGGTCCTGTTTAGTTTGACTTCGTCTGTGTTTTGCCATTGTACTGCACGAGAAAACAAGGCCGATGTATGAACACAAACAACATTTGTGAACTCTTCTGTTGGTGTCAGGATTATTAGAATATGCTTGAATTATTCTGCACTTTGACCTTATATGCTTCTTTAATCACGCAGTGGATTGTGGTGAAGCTTTGATGTGAAACATTTTAATTTTTGTAATGCTTCATGTAATGCTTGTAAATTCTTGTCAATAGATGATGATAATGACGATGGTGATGATGATGATGATGATGATGATGATGATGATGATGATGATCTTTCAGCAGTTCTCTTCTTGGCATAAATCATAGAGTTTTATTGGTCTATATTCAACTTCAGGAGGTGAAGCTGAGTGACTGCGGGTGATAAATTTCCAAGGTGGGGCTCTTCATTGTTAATCCATTTCTGCCCATATTAACTTCATTTTATTACAGAGCGTTTATAAACCACATTACAACAATCTTGCCTTAGATTGCAAACAAATCTTTTAGACATTGAATTTGTCTTGGGGCTGGTTTGTTGAAATGACTGTCTGAGTTTAGGAAAAACTAAAGGTATATCAGGTATATTCTCACACAACACATCAATCCATCTTACAAAGCATTTTAGAATTGTACCTCAAAAAACACTTGGGAAATAAACCGCTTGTTTATACACTCTTAGATTTTCAGTCATTAATAAATATCAGCATGTCTAAACATTTAGAAACATCAACAAACCTGGACACATTTGCAAAATTCTCAACACAGTTCTGTTTTTTTGGTCATTTCAAAATAACTACTGAAGAAAGTTGAACCTGTTCTGAAGCTCTTCAGCCAAATTTCTTCTTTCAAACGAGTAAATTTAAAAAAGCTGAAACAGAATTCATAAGATGCTCGTTATGTTCATGGCGGCATCTTGTAGAAACACACGAGAGCAATCCAGTACTGACTTTGAGCCAATCACTGAGCAGGTCCTGCGATGGGCGAGTTAAAAGTCGCCCCAAGTCTCGGACACCAAATGATTCTGACTGGTTTAATTTTATGTCAGTCACTTATATTGTTGATCAGTCATTGGTGAAACCACGACAAAGCCCCGCCTCCTCTGACCATTCTGGAGCCCAAAAGCCGCTCACGTACATACAGATGACTGGAGAGAGAGAACTCAAGAAATCCTCTCATATATATGGACGTTTTCCTATCAACGACTCACTTTACACCTTATTGGTTTTGTGCAAGATGTTGAAGTCTTCATGAGTGATGGCAGGTCAAACCCTGGGCAGGTCACACACTCATATTCACACCTACGGGCAATTTATGGTGGCCACTTAACCTCAAATGCATGTTTATTGACTGTGAGAGACCAGAGCATTAACCACTGAAACCCTGGCGCGACCACTGGACGATGAGTGTCACTATAAAAGGCAGGAAACTGAAGAGGTGTTTGAACTTTGTCCTGATGGCGACGCTTTGACTTTATTCCAGGTGGAACATCTGAGGCGATGCAGAAATCAGTTGCAGGTCGTATAAAAGAGCTCACAGCCACGACCATTCACCGCGAATTCATTGATCAGTGGCGATTGATTTCCTCTGCTTCCACTTTTAAGGCACATTGTTCACTTTCAGTGTCTTTCAGTTGAAAAGAAAAATGATTTATTGGTGCAGTTTGTGAGTAACCAAGTCAAAACACAGCTTCTCCTATTTTGTTCAAATCTTTTTAATCTTTTCTCGCGAAACAATTTTTACACTACAGCAATCATTGTACAGCTTTCCCCCCCCCAAAAAAAACCATCCGGAAATGTGAAAGGTTTAATTGAAGCGTGCAACTCTGGCACTATAAACAGACACAGCGCACCTGCCGGAGCGTGCAAGGCAACTCTGCAGCCGCAGCACAACATGTGGAAGTCAGCAGGATTGAGGCCCGTGAGGGGGAGCAGGAAAGGTGGGTGAGGAAGTGGTGATTTTTATCTATGCACTCCCACTCACAACTCAGATGTGGGCCTGAAAGAAAGCAAATGTGGCATGTTCTCAATTTTGGCGTTCTTAAAAGATCTTGCATGTTGTGAAACGCGTGACACTTCAGGGACGGCATCTATTTTCAGAGAAAGGAAGACCACACGTTACACTTTTATATGCAGGCTCCATAACATAGGCAACAGCAGATTACAACTACCGCCACTGCCTCACCGTGTTTCTCAACGAAAAGGAAGTGAAAGTTGCTCTTGCATTGCACAGGGACAATTAAAAAAAAAAAATTATAATATTAAGAGAGTTGGAAGAGTTAAGATATTTCCTTCTGCTTGCACAAATATCTAATCCTACGAGTCCATTCACTACTTTATGGCATCATTTCACTGCAGGTTTTATACATTTTAACAAGCAAAGCCTATAAAGCATCACTTAAGAAGATATTTGCAATGAATTATTAATTCAACAAATACAAACACTAACAGCTCTTTGCCCTAGAATAGCATTTCTGAGCTATTCATTCCATACAAAAACAGCATCATGCGCTAAGGATGTGCTTACGAATCGTTTCCATCAACACAAGAGGTTAAAACCAAGACTGTTTTGAGTTCGCCATGGAGAAGCAGGTCTGCCGTGTTCATATTTCTGTGGATGTGTGACCCAGAAGCTGAGCTGTGGTTCCTCTCAGGTGTTGCTGCTGCTGTTCTCAGCTGTCATTTTGGAGGAGGCGGTGGAAGTATAGAGGTAGTCTTTAAACAGGCTCATCACTCGCTTTTTGTAGGTCTTAATGGCGAAGAAGTAGATGACTGGGTCCAAGCAGCAGTTGACGTTCATCAGCGACACCGTGATCTGTAGGGAACGAATGAGGGATTGTGAAGGGGAAACGTGACAGTGGCTGTTGGTAACGATTTAAAAAAGAAAAAGAAGATCGTCAGTGTTACCTGTAAGGACACTTTGAAGGCCTTCAGCTCTTCGCAGGTCGACTGGTGGTGAATCTTCCGGGACATAAACTGCATAATATTGACGTGGTAAGGGCCGAAGCATAGGATAAAGGTCAGGAGGATGAGTAGGATAATGGTGTTGGCTCTATGATTTCTCTTCGAGCGGCCAGTCGCAGAGTTTCGCTTGGCCGCCGCTTTCAGTTTCAGGTTGATCTTGGCGTAGCAGCCCATAATGACGGTGAGCGGAGCGCAGAAGGAGACGGCGCAAGCCAGGAGCAGGAGGTAAGGGGTGAAGCGGGAGCCCTCGAAGTTGAAGTACTCCATACAGGTCCTCTTCCCCTGCTGCTCGTGAAGCATGCTGTGGAACAAGAGAGGCGCTATCTGCAGAGACACTAGAGCCCACACCAGACAGCAGACCCTGCGGACCACCTTCACGCTCCTCAAACACTGCATCCGGTGTGGATGCACCATCACCAGGTATCTGTCCAGGCTGATGCAGGTCATGAAGCCGATACCTGGTGGGATTAGAGCCATGCATTCAGATTCTATTCAGATCTATATCTATATATTCAGAAATCAAATTAGGGTTTTATATATATATATAATTTGATTTCACAGAAGAAAGTTATTTCATAGAGTGAATGTATCTGTCTTTCTGTGTTAGTCACGTCCAGGATGTGTCCATATATGGATGTGTTCATATATTATCAGCCAGGATTGACTCCATCCAACATGCAACTCTTGAGGAGTATATAATGAGTTGAGAAGGCAGATTACTGAACAAGAGACAAAACACTCCAAACCAGAGAGAGCACTGCTGAATCTATTACCTTCATTTTCACAGCTCATATCTGAGCAGTGTTATTTAATAACCTTTTCCACGTGGTGTCAATTTTCAATGTACTTGTTTACTTTCTTTCTTTTTTTTTTTTTTTTTCCATTTTCACAACTTTTATGTAATCGTAAATAAAGCCTTTCATATCGTAGAAAGCTCACATGCTGACTTTTTTTTATTTTTTTTTTACACCGTTTCAAACATGGAAATGAGTTTGATGGCATAAACTGATATGACTGCACGCACATGCAAACACACCCAGCTGAAAATAACATCAGATAAAAAGAGTCATAATACCTGCATATGTATTCGCGAAGAAGAGAAGTGTGGTCACTTTGCATAGAAGGTCGCCGAAAGGCCAGTCGAAGTGACGGACGTAGTAGGTGATTCTGCCAGGCAGCGCCAGTGTGAACAGGGTGTCAGATAATGCCAGGTTGACCAGGTAGATGGACGTGGAGTTGAACTTTTGCTTCCTCTGGCAGATGACGTACAGCACCAAACTGTTGCCGCACGCACTGATGATGAAGACCACCGAGTAGAAAACTGGGAAGAGGACCACTGCAGCTCTCTGGTAAACGAACACATCACAGTTGCTCTGGTTCGGAGAGCTTCCACCCGCCTCCTGGGTGAAATTCTCCTCAGCCATGTGTCGCCCTGTTGTAAGAAAAGTATCACAATGTAAATAAGCAGGAGTTATCGTGTCACACCATTGATGCAGACCATCATAGTGAGGAGTACATACTCACAATAACAACCGGAGAAGTCAAGGCAATGTGCTGTTAATGCTGCTGGGTCTGCGCCTTGTGTTTGAGCAGCAAAGCTTTAAACACCCTTCAAAAAGGGTATGAAGCACACCCAATCCCACCTCTTCTGTCTGACATCACTCCTGTCACACTTAAAGGTAGCTGGTGAACTGTGACAATGCACACAAGCGATTCTATAAAACGTGTATCTTGTAGTTCCCTCAACTTTAACTTCATATACTGTATATCAGATAAATGACCCATTAACCTCAAATGCACGTTTGAGTACCGCGGTACCAGAGTATTGGAGAAAGCATGACTACATGCAGGGAGAACTTTCCTGACAGAACCGCCTCGAGCCCAGAGTCAAACCCAGAATACTCTGACCGCCATGAGTGATAACCACGACACCAGATGTACCATGAGTGTGTCCTTTCACCCACTGTCAGCTGAAGCCTGAAGTTCCGATAGTTCTACTCTGACAGAAGATTAATGGCTTCATAGAAACTCACTGTTGACCCGTGTTTCTCAAAGGATACAAACAATCATTGTATAGTGGTTAATATTCTTTCTTCACATTGCAAAGAACCAGATTTGCTTCCCAGCTGGGGTATTTCTGGGAAGTGATGGCCTTGAGCAGAGGTGGAGAACTATTTTATTTTTCCAATGGGGCCCTTTTAAAAACTCGGGCCACTGTGGGAGCGAACAAAAGTTCAACTCGGTTTGAAACCCGTTACGGTACATGATTTTAATCAGCTTCTGTTCCCACTTTGTGTCAAATTCTTGTTTGTCTTTGAGTTGTTTGTTTCACAGTCACAACCTTCACTATGTCCACAAACCCAGTGAAGGTATTTTAAGTGATGCCCAGCATGAACCACTTGCATAAGAAACACAATAATAATAAAGTTGCCAATTTTAAAAGCAGAGCAGCTGTACTTCACGCATCATTTACAGTCACCTAGATCACGTGACCCTCAAAGTCCCCAGCCAACACGAGCCCTCTCAATTTTATTTTCGACACTGAAATGGCCATAACTGTTATGCTGATGTGATTGTTTGCTCCTTCCTCTTGCTGTTGCCTCTGTAATAGACTGCAGAGCTGTCGAGGATTCCCCCTGGACTCTTCTCACTCTTGTGACCCTAACTTGGTTAAAGCTCCTGAAGATTGACTAATATACTGACGTCATCTGGAGCCTTGTGTCACTATTAACTTTTTACTTCATTCAGTCAGGCTGTTGTTACTTTTAGTTTAAGGTTTCTGTGAGCAAGAATAGATATCACACTGGAAAAATATTGTTCTAAAATTATCTTAAAAGACAATTAAAAAGTTTGACCACTTAAACAAGTCTGTTGCTAATCCTGAATGAGTTATGGACATCTTTCATTATTATGAGAGGCTCTGCTATCTTTGTGAGGGGAAAAAAGCCCTAAACATTAAGATTCCACTTACAGATATACATGTAAATTAATCACGTTCACTCCGTTAACTAGTACTCCCTCTGCGTGCGAGCACATGCCGCTTTGCACAAAAAAAAAAAAAAAAAAAAAGCAGCAGTTGTGTCTGTGAGCTTGACAAACTGCGTATGCAGCATGTCTTGAGAAAGGTTAGATGGAGTGATAGAGTGTGAGGTTTTATGCCACATACCTGACACTGAGGTTTAGCAAATTTGTGCCTTGAGATGAAGGCAAGCAGGCCTGAGGCGGCTCTGATGGAAGATTCAGAAAGAAGCTGCAGCGTTGCTGAGACACACACACACACACACACAAATATGTGCACACACAAACCCACAATCACAACCGTATGATGTGTGAATGAAGTAAGAATTTCACAAGTGTATATATATATCAAAAACAAACAGCAAACTGAAAAGTTGTGGTGTTAAATTCTGAGAAAAAGTTGGAGGGGAAAAAGGCCTCATGTTTAAATGTATATGTAAATGAAGTTGCAATAGCTTGATAGTTCCCCTGCAACAGTGACTTTTACACCATTTTTACCAGCTCTAATGAGACTCACGAAATTGCGCAGTAACATTTTATGCTACAGGTCACATATCGTTTGTACCGATGTGTGTTTTCTACGTGTTCAGTGGGTTCATGTGTATTTTACATCACATATTGAAGCTGTTGTACTGATGATCTTCCATTAAAATCAAGCTCTGGGCCAAGTTTAAACATGCTGAATTAACCCATCGCTGCATTTAATTCTATTGATTTCACTGTATGCAGAAGTAGAGTGAAGATTACATTTGTATGCATATTGTGCATGTGACTTTTCACACCAGATTTATGCAAAAATGTTTCTAATAACTAAATATAAGCCAATCAATGGAGATATTATAAGGTTGATATGGATGGATGGATAAATACGGGCAAAAGTTTGATGCTAACATATCAATTAAACCAACATATAACTTACCTGATAAGTAAGCAATTCTTCCCAGGATTATCCTCATGTTTTTTTAAATTTTATATCTCAATAACCAGACTAACAGTAAACGTGCTTTATCTCAGCTTGGTCGTCCACATAGAGCTTTCTGGGTTGGTGTAATTGAAACGGATGGCTGCTGGATCGGCAAAAAGGTCACTAATTGTCACCAGTCAAATGTGGTTATAATACAGCTCACTTAGGTCAAAATAAAAGCTTCATGTAGAAAATATCACCTGCAGGTTAGGAGCCTGCTGCACTTCAGGCCTGCATTTCATGCTCCATTAATTTTGTAGGCAGTGTTAAACATCTCATACCATCTGAACGTTGGGCTGCGAAAGGAAGAGACAGTCGTTTGTGGAGCGCTCGCTGGGTGTCCCGAGGGTCTGCGAGTGTTCAATATACTGCCGGAGCTGGAGAAGACGTGGAAAGAAGGAGATGGTCATCTCCGCTCATCCACCAACTGCACTTAATCTGCTTCAACAGTGTATAACCGTGATGTTCCTTCCTTTAAAGACATTAAAGGAAGGAACATCACGGACTTTGTAAATGATACCATGAGATGAAAGGTGTATTGGATTTGTAGACTGCAATTGCTTTGAAGTCAGATTTAAAACATGATCAGAAGTAGTATAGTTCAACTTAACAGCTATATTCTACCTTTGCTCAGGTAATAATATTCTCTTTTCCTTATTTCGAAGCTTGACTTTTTCACAATGTATTTTGGAGCGGTGTTGAGATGGACTGCAGTTTTTTTGGAAGGTGTTTCCAATATTGTAACGTTCTGTATGTCAATGCTCAATGTGACAAATATTCCTCACAGTGTCATGCAGTCGTTGCCAAAACGTTATTATCTTTGCGAACGTGAGCGTGCCTTGCACAAGCACCATGAAAAGTTGCACGTGACATCGTGTGTTTGCTGTGTTCTGGGTTGACGGGTGTATGACATGAAAGGTCTTAGGAAATTGAAAGTGACGACCCAGCATGGAACACGCATGGAAGTCACTCCTCAGAAATGTGACCTTTTTCTGGTTGTTAAGTCAGGGGTGGGCTGCAAAGGGGGGGAGGAGGGGAGGGGAACAAACTGATTTGAAGAGAATTATACAATAGTCAATGGTGCACTGGTGCAACCGCAGCCCATAAAAGAACACCCCAGAAGGCATATCGTTTTAAAGGCACCCTCATGGTGGAGGGGAGCCAGTGGTGTGTTAGTGAGGCAAACTGGGAATGACTTCTTTTGTCTACGGCATGTGCGGAATAGCCAGCGTGGTTCCACAAACAGTGCCGAACCAAATTTGGGCTGTTTTTTCCTGCCAAAAGGAATTGCGTATGAAACTTCCCCCACACATTTCAAATTTAGGCCAAGTTTGTGAATCCCACTGCCATTGTGCTGCTGTTAAGTCACAGTGCAGGTGTACAAAGTCCATTCTGGTCAACTTCTGTTGGGGGGAAAAAAACTACATTTTCATATAAAAACGCGCAAAAATTCACTTTGAAGACTATGAAAGTATTTTTTTTAGGTAATTGCTATATACACAATCACCACTAGAGGGAGGGCAATCACTACAAATCAGAAGCAAAGTCCCTCTGTAGCTTATGGCAAAAAGCTAAATAAATGTTTTAAAAAAGGTTTCATTTATTTATATATTTTACATTTTATAACTGAATATATTGCATTTGCATGTTCATATTTTCTTTTGACATTTTGTGTGTGTGTGTGTGTGTGTGTGTGTGTGTGTGTGTGTGTGTGTGTGTGTGTGTGTGTGTGTGTGTGTGTGTGTGTGTGTGTGTGTGTATATGAATGAATGGGTGTGCGTGCGTAAGTAGACTGCTGGACATACCGCAGGGGACTCCTGTGTTGTCAGGGGGGCCTCATGTGGCTTGTGTCTGTTCTCATCATCACCACAACCCCCCCCAGCACCCCCCCCCCACCCCCCCCCACCCCCCCACGCATCAGCCGCCGCTTGACCCTCTCAGGGTCTGTCTCTAACTCCGCCGTGCTCGCGTGAAGACTCTCCGTTCACACTTTGCTTCATGTTTGTCACCTTTACCACTGATGAGGCTGTTTGTTGTTTTTCACTGAAGCAACCCCCCCCCCCCCCTTCCACCTCCATCACTTCATTGAAACAAGCATTCCACATGCCTCTTTTTGGTGCGACAGGGTCAAACAAGAGTAAGATGAAGGAAGAATAAAAGAGGGGATGCAGGTGTCTGGATGGCTTCTCAAAGAACAACTCCAATACTCGTTTTATCTGGAGCTTCTCCTAATCTAGCGTGTCACAGCGTTGACAGTACAGCTGGTTGTTAAAACTACACATCAACTCATTGTGTCTCCTGCCCTTTTAAACTGGCCATGACCTCACACCCACAAGCATGCTGTGAAGATCACTTTTCCCCCCCAATATTCACTGATGAATAGTAGATGAACTCATAAGGCTGGACACGTGCAGACACAGCATCTAACGGCTTAGACATTTTAAAGGAAAGAAAATGTACTGGAACAGAAAAAGGTGTTTTTTTTTGAAGGCTCAAACAAAAACTGTGTAGAATCATGAAGTACAAATCAAGATTTGAAGGGTTAATCAAAGGCCAATAATAAATACAAAACCCTTCAACACCCTATTATAGGATATTCCTGGGTTGAAGGCGATGAGTTATATCTTGATTTTTAAATACGTAAACAACAAAAAATGCCATTTGTGTCAAGTAAATTCCTTTCTAAAATAAAAGACTGACATAAATGATAACTTTTTTCAAAATTACATTTAAAGAAAAATCTCTAAATGAGACAAAAGTCACACAGTTATGTTGTATGTGTCTAAACTCCACTGGGTACTTGAATCTTGCAGAAAATGTGTAAAAACTAAAATTGTGGGGTGGAAAAAGCCATTTTGTCATTTGCCTGACCGCTTTACACAAGCAGTAATAAATCACCTCTCTATTTATTTACAAATGAACTCAACACAAAATTTGTAAAGAGACTATTTTCAAACTGATATTTTTTCTGCAATCTAATATTTCAAAACATCTTTCACCTGCTAAAGCAGAATCTGTATGATGAGACATGGAAGTGAGCAGGACCATCTTCAGGACTTGTACTGAAGCAACAAAACTTGAACTCTGACCTTTACTCGTACTCATTTCCAGTAGATTTTTCATCATTCAATAAAACAATAATGATGGAATTTACTATTTGGCAATATTTTAGTTGAAAAGTATGGAATCAATAGGTGTGCTAAATGCTTTTGGAAGTACGTGTAGAATTCATTTTAAAGTCTTTTAGAATAAACGAGACAGTTTAGAAGGTGGATAGACATCAAGAGCAGAAGCTTAAATGGATGGAAATCTTTAAAAACTCACTTTGTGGTTCCAGTAGAACCTGTGGACACGAGATCAGACCGGACATGTTCCCTTTAATGATACTTTGGTAACTGTTCCCTCCTCACTGATGTTGCACCAACATATGCGGACAACGCCTAAACAAAGCCTGCATTCAGGCCCGTGGTCAGTGTTTAAAGATGTGCCCTCGTCTGACAGCGGCAGGTTTTTCAGGTCATCTGAGGCGACGTGCATATTTTGGATGTCATTTTGGCTGTTGTATTATTGTTTAATTCACAAGGCATGGACTCATTATTCCAACAGCTCTCTTCATTGGGGAGCAGACTGACAGTTGCCATCATTGAAGTGATCAGTCTGTTTCTCGGACTTCGGCTGCGGCTATTTGATGTATATTAACAATAATTGGTGCCACCGCCACAATGATGTTTAGTAAACCTTTGTGTTATTTTCCAGGAGGGTGCCCACGAGGAATTTGTGGGTAGCTGCTTGGTCTGAAGAGATGCGTTCGGTCAGGACAGAAGGGAGGGCTGCAGATTAGAGACACCACAACCTAATCATCATTATCACCTTAAAGATATACAGTCTGTCCTATTGTTATCCCTGATGAACAGAAAATAACTGATATCCACTAGACATTCATCAATTGAGCGATTCCTTGATAAATGTGTTCACATTTATGCTATAATAAGAGATAAAAGGATTTGTACATGCAAGGGAATGTGCATCAAATGTGAAAAATGTTTTATCAGAACAAGAATTCAGGAGGTCAAACAGTATGCTTCAAGAAAGGTTTATATTTTCTTGTTTGGACATTGAAACGTTTCACTGCTTGTTAGTTGAGTTCATTCAGGTTCAGTTCAGTTAAGAAGTTGAGGCACGCCTCGGAGCTTGTGTGTGTTTGTAGTCTTTGAATTCTTTGGTTAAAGTACAAGTTAGTTTCCGATGGTTTTCTTGTAATCTGGCAACTAGTGAGGTGGCGATGTCTGAGAGTTCCAGCATCTAACAGCGACTCCAGCAGGTTTTGAGTCTGCCAGATTCTACAAGTGAATGAGAGGCAGATGTGTGGTGACAGCACTACGCTCATTAGGCTGAATCAGTGTCACACTGTGACAACTGGCCAACTTGAGGCTTCTCTCGTCACTTAGTACTTATTCCATTCAGCCAAGACCAGCTCGGACTCTCGCGCACCTAATTTGAAACCATTAACCGTTTTGGCTTCTCTCTTTTTTTTTGCCTAAGACGGCACCCCTGAAGGTTAGGTAAGGTGTCTGCAACAATGGCGGAATAAGTCAGATCAATACCTGATCTGGTTTAAATCTCGATCCCTGTGACATCCCCGTGTCTGACCACTGGTCAACCCCTGATCCTAAATCCCAGATGTGTGGTCAGTTTCAGCCCCTCGGGGCCTCCTACCCTGAGCTGAAGTTGTGATATCTATTTCAGTCCACTACAGACCAGACAGCCGCCACTGTGGCTCCAGAGAATTCCCTGTCCGGTGATTACCGATGGTCGCACTATGCTCATATGCTTTAGTATCTCCTGTGTCCAAACTGCTTAGCATCTGATGGGTTGCTTTAAGCCATTAAAGGCCGTTTGCAATTATAGATGTGTGGCTGCTGGACACAGAAACAGATGTGCTTTGATCTATTTATGGTGGGATGGACGAGGGAGTGGTGGTGGGGAGGGGTCATAACAGCTTACTTCCATGCATGGGTCAAATCATGAAGCTCTGACATCCCTTGTCTTTCAGTTCACTTGACATGCACTTGTGTTTTTCAATCAGCCAAAAGTTTAGTGATGAATGGGCATTAAAAGAGAACAGCGATGGCAGCTGCCCCGCGCTTGTGTGTGTGTGTGTGTGTGTGTGTGTGTGTGTGTGTGTGTGTGTGTGTGTGTGTGTGTGTGTGTGTGTGTGTGTGTGTGTGTGTGTGTGTGTGTGTGTGTGTGTGTGTGCGCCTGTCTCAGCACACATAATCACCCCCGTGCAAATGTTCTGCATGTGTGTTTACGCCTTTAATCCACATGTGCCAACCGTAACCAAGCATGTGTGGAGGTGAGAGCTCGTTGGATGGAAATTCACACAACCCTGTTGCACTAAATAAAAAAGGGAACCAATTCAAGCCCCATCTGTTTGAGCACCAAACTTCACCAAAGGGCAAAATACTTAGTGTTGCGGTACATTTTTAACGCCTTGTCTCCTTTTTTCCTACTCACATTGAGGGCTTTGGGTGGTGAAAAATGGAAAACAAATGTTCTGTTGACAGCTTTTTTTATGCCCAGGGTGTGCGAGTATTTATATCATCAAGGTGCCAACACATCCTGGTTTTACAGGCTGACCATGGCTGGGGGGAGAAAAGAGGGGGACAAAAGGGGGGCTATCCTGTAGCTCATTCTGGTCATTATCAGTGATGAATATACCATGATAGCCCTGTGACAAATTAGCTCACACCTAACTCTGCTTTGGCATGAAATCCTCCCTCATTTTAAAGGAATTAAGCGTTATGAAAGTAGGACATCCACAAATAATCCACCTCCTGACCCCATGTTGGGTTGTGGTGAGGCTCCAGTGGAGTCGAGGTCTGCACTACGTTGAGTTTGAGTTCATCCCTGAAGCGCTGCAGCCGTTACGCTGTGGAGAGTTGAGAATCAACACGACTCGGAGCAGAGTTTTAAGTAGCTCATGCCTCAGTGATATTCAGCTCCACAGTCCATATTTCTTTCTTGTCACTTGTCTTATTGTCGCCACTTTGCTAGTATTAAAAATTCACGGGTCACTTGTATGGCATTTAGTGCTTGTCTCCAGTTTTGTGCATGCTTATGCTAACTAGTCAATTGTGACCACTTTTCACAGCAGCCACAACGCCTTGGGCGAACTGTGATTTCATAATAATATGGTGTCAGTGGCAAGCCTGATGGGGGAAATGGTAATAACTCTACCACCAATATGAATAATGAATGAACTCATTTCATAAATGGGATGGGATGTACAGCATATGGAAATGGGCATGCATATTCTTTCCTCTGGGTTTTTCTGTTAAATAAAACCCTGCTACAGTGACAATGCTGTAACCTGCGTGATGTGGCAGCGTGCCATGAAAACGTTGCACACTGTACTCTCACAGAGGTGCATTTGATGGAGTGCACACGGGGAGTCAAGTATTGACAATGTGCTGCGAGCAGGTCTGTCCTCAGGTGAACCGTGAGAACACAACGTTTAGGTTCTCTCTCCTGTAGGTGTTTCTCACTTCACCAGCGTCATGTTGCAATCCCATTTAGTTCCATGTGGAGAAACGGACCACAGTAATGTCTGTAAGTAAGATTTAGCAATGCTGAGATATTCATCTTTTCCCCTGATTTGCCTTATAAATAACCTTCTTAAGATTGGTTTCATTCAGAAGCAATTTTATCTGCATAACCAGTGAAACACGAAAGCTTAATTACTGGTCAAAATGCCCAGCAAGTTAATATTCCGAGGTCTGGCTGGACCTGCTCATTAATTTAGTTAAATGAAGTGAGAGGGGCAGAATCAGAGTGAACCGAACAGGAAAAAAGCCCCGAAAGCCATTTCCTGTTATTTAGATAGCACGAGGATGAAATTTAAGGCTCCATTTATGTGTATCTCCAATTTCTCATATTTATCATGCAATGGTCATCTTGGTTTTGCAAAACATTTTTCATTTGAATAATTATTTGCTTCTCTCTCTCTCTCTCTCTCTCTCTCTCTCTCTCTCTCTCTCTCTCTCTATCTATCTATCTCTTTCGATCCCTGTTTTGCTCATGATTACTGGGTCAGTAAGGTGGACTGGGTCAGGGGGCGCAGTCTGGGTTTGTCCACCAGCTTTGGGCTGTGAAGGCTAATTCCTCCTGACACTCTCAGCTCCATCAGTCCTGGCAGCATCATTTTAGTAATGCAGAAGTCATCGGGGCCTTGGATTGCGTGAGGGCTCTCATCTGGAAACCCAAACAACCTTAACCTCACCGAATTCCTGTTGATGAACATAAAAGCTAATGAATGGGTAAAGTTGGTACTGTGTCTAACTGAATTACACCGAGCGGCAAGGGATCGATGGCGTTTTTGCAGAAATTAGTTGAAGGTATCCAAAAACATCCGCTGCAGTTAAACGGCATGTACTGTACATACATTTGTGAATGAGTTTCGGGGTTGTTGCCATTTCAGTTCAAAGGCGAAAGTTTAATCTGAGAGTGGCGTGGCCTCTGTGGCTGGTGAGCTGGTCTTTTCCAACCACACTCCACTTCCTTTACGGGCACTCAGCTGAATTGTTGCTTAACCTGCGCAGTGACCCTGCCACATGCTATCTGCACCATTCTACCCAAGATCCACCGCTACACTAGTCCCCTTGTGGGCAAGGATTTTGCCATGCGTCAACCCGAGCCACACGCTCGCGAAAGGGGAATCCATAAAACCTTGTGTTCGGGGCGGAGGGGGAAGAAGAAAAAAAAAGTCAACACCAGTGCTTACTCATCTGTTAAAAACGGAGTGATCTGCAAAGTTTGTATGAGAGGGTTTTTGACGGTGCCCTGCTGCTTTGTCAGTGCAGCACATGCTGCAGGCACTGGCATCCCCTATTGCCTTCCAGGTCATTGGCCAGGCTCAGCAGGAGGTGGGCTTCTAGCCCCATGACACGTCCCTGATTCACAGCTGGATCCGTAACAAGGTATCATAGTAAATGAGTCGGTAAAACATCACTGGTTTGAAGAGCATGAAAAATTGTCATGATATCATTTGTAATTTCTGATCTGGACTGCCGTTTGTAAGAGAGAGAAAGAATGAGGGTGACAGATCCGGTAATGAAAGGGTTTTATTCCTCCTCACCGTCTCCACCAGTCTCGGTTTGTGTTCTGCCTCACCAGCCCAACAGTCCCAGCCGCAAACTGACGCCCGAGGCGCCGAAATCTAACTTAATGTGAGGAGGCAATAATTAAACATCCCACGATCTGTGGCCAAGTGGCTTATAGGTGTTGCACTCTTAACATGAGCGCTTCATGACACATTGTCCAGTTCTTGAACGTTGCCCGGACTCCTCATTGCACACACGGATTATGAGGTGGTGGTGGGGTGTCAGATTGGGCCCGTCCTGGTGGGTTTTGGCGATGGCGGTGACGTTTGAAGAGGTTTAGTCAAGCAAATTAGTCAAAGTTAGTCAAATAGTGCCAGGTCTGACAAATGTAATAGCTCCTGAGTACATCAGTTACAACAGGATATTGTATTTTTTTTAAGACAATGAATTTAGTAATATACAATAATATTTCAAATCACAATAAGGCTGCCCCACCCCGCCACCCCCCACAAAAATATTCTTACTCAATATAATATTAGCAATATGTTAAACGTATTCCTTTTTTTTAACAAGTAAATTGAATTTTGTTTGCCAAACTGTGCCTTGGCTCTAAACTGAACTCTTATCATTAACATATTGTTTTCAGAATTAAATGATTAATGAAAGAGATCATCAAAATGCTGTGTTTTGTCTGATTTTGCCATTTCAGTTTTTTGTCTTTTATCTTCCTCCCAATAATGAAAATCAATACACTGTCTTAAAAAAAAAAAACAATAACTCTGCATTATGCAATAAAATTAGACACACACACCCTTGTGATCTTTAACCTTTCTATGTTTGGAGTACAGTTGGCTGTGAGTCAGTGTGCGGGTTTGATGGATGCAAAGAATGGACAAACATCAGCTCCCTCTAAAACCACAATGGAGACCTTGGATCTAAATGTCATGGTTTCATAACGGATACACTGACATTTGTGTGATGGGATTTAGCCATGGGTTAATACAGCCATTGCTGGCACACTGCATTGATGTCCATCTCACTTTGGCTGTGAAGTCTATCTCACCGGTTTTTCTCCTGTGCCCTCACAGAGGTTTCTTTCAAAGCAATGAATCGGATTCTGTGCTGGTTTAAACCAATTATTTCATCAGAAAAAAAAACCTGTTTGATATGTAGGTTTGTTTTATATGATGTTAATGTGCCTCAGGATCTGTTCAGATCGTTCTTTTTTTTTTTTTTTTTTTGGTGAGTGTTGGGCTGGGGGTAGGGGCTGCTCTGGAAGGCAGGCGATCAGCATTAAAATCAGAGCCATGTAAATCTAATCAATTATACAGTTTTTCAGATAAAATGTTGGTAAATCAAAACACATTTTCCAAAAGTCACAGTATAATGAGAAATTTAAATTGGAAACAGAAACCATTTGTTTATTATAAATGCCAGGGTGAGGTGGTGACTTGCCATCCATAAATTTTGTTATCCTTTCATATTCCTTTTATCTATGACTACAGCTTTGGCACTCGTTCAAGATTTTAATGAACCCAGACTTCTGAGGCATCAAGGCCTAGTGATGCATTGTCCATTTGGATAGGGGAGAGCAGAGGGGGGACAAAGGCAAAATGCTTACTCCTTTGACATAATATTTTATATTCTGTTGCCTTACAGGGGGTCATTAGGTGATCGCAACAATCAACAACATAACAGATTGACAAGAATATACGCATATTCAGCATATATCTGGAATTAATACCAGATTGATGAGCGTGTGTGTGTGGGTGTGTGTGTGTGTGTGTGTGTGTGTGTGTGTGTGTGTGTGTGTGCGTGTGTGTGTGTGTGGGGGGTAAGGGGTGACTTAAATCAAAAAATAATTTTCTGTGCTCCATGAGGACACAGAGAACCCCCCTGCTCTGGCGCGACCCGGTGTCGGCTGCTTTCTGGAGCTCAGAGGTTCCTAGGGGAGACCAGAATGGAAGTTGAGCATCTTGCTGTGATCCAAAGAAAGTGTGCCAAATGCTATCAAAACTGGATTAGTAGACAACAATTGTGTTCGATGAACAGACGGGGGGAGGAAAAGAAGTAGTTTCCAAGTAACCCGTGAATGGAATTTTTCTAACTCCACTGCATTTTTCATTTCTCTTGAGATTGGATGTGCACATAACCTCCCTTTGTTTAAAAAACCCTTTTCAAAATTGAGATTTATTTCATATTCACTTTTTAAAAGCATGAATGACTAAAACAAAGCGTGCAGCCTCAGGATCCATGAGGCAAAATTTGTGTCTTTTAACAAAATGTGTTTTAACCCTTTGGGATAAAGACAAATCTTCTAAATTCCATTGTTTGCTATATATTTTTCATTGTTTATGGTATCCAGTCATCAACTCTTTGCTCATCAGAATATTTGGAAATTGAAATTCCTCATCCCAAAGTGTCCTTGACGGATATTTCGACACTTTAGAGTGTGAATAAACACCTATGTGTATCATTTATGAAAATCAGGTCTGTTGAAAATGACACACGATTCACCGTTCCTACAGTAAAACAAAAAAATACAGGACGGATGTTTATTGATGGTTACACACTCTTTAATAACACAGTAATGTATTTACATGTAAAATAACCCAAAATGTGACTTATTTCAGTTCTATTTCTAAAAAGGGACGCTTGAATGAATTGTATGATACAGTTCATATTTCTAGTTCACCTCCCTAGAAATGTATCAACCAGGTGCACTGACTCTGAGGAAGTTATGCTTTAATAAAGGCAAAGGGGTCAAACAGAAAAGCAGTACCATCCCAATGTGTAATTGAACTGTTATAGAGTTCAACATGGTTAACCCTTTCATTCCTGTCCAAGATGTACCATGCATGTTTCTCATATCTTTAACTCTCAGGCAGGTCATAAAATCTAGGACATTTGAAAACTACCAGTCATGCAGAGAAGTAGGGGTTTGCATGCAAGTATTCGATATTAAAGTGGCTCCCAGGACTTCCTCAGTGAGACGCCAAAATCACAGACAGGTTTCACTAGGGCGTCCCACTTCAGCTTTTACAATCAAAGCAATTCTGGAGAACTGCCGAGTATTAGTTAAAGTTATCTGGGGGGAAAGGGCACAAAAACTAATTATTTGCATATTTTTAAAGGATTAAGCTTGGCTGTGTTATAGCTAGAATTCTTTTTAATATTCTGGCCACCACATAAACACACATAAGACAGGTGGGAAAATAAAAAAGGCATTCTCAAGATTTTGTGTTCCAACTCAATAGAATAGCAAACTACAACTTCTAAGAGAGTGTAACTTTCTCTCAAGTATATTGGATTACATCAGATCGAATTGCAAGCGTACAAAGACACTGAGTGTCTGTGAATGTAAATTAGTATTAATAATGGTCTTTTAAAGTATTTGGAACAAGTGACAAGACTGGATAAATTAGATATAAAAAGAACCTAAGAAAATCCTCAAAGGTCAATTTTATATTTATCCAGTGAAGTCACTTGTACTTACCCTATAAATACATTTTCTTTCTTATGTGTATCCAGGAAAACATCTGTTCTCGATGGTGTTAGTAACATGTTTTTTGTTTTGTTTTGTTTTGTTATATTTTTAAGCTTGGAATGATCTGTAAGAACCAGACAAGTTGGTTTTTTTCCCTCCTCTGAGACAATAGTGAAAAAAATAACTGGTGGACATAAAACCTTCCCTGTATTTCTCCCCAGGTTTACCACCAAATACTTTTGTGTCTGCAGCTATCATAAAGTATGGAGACCAGCAGCACGTTCCCATTTAAATACGTGCTTGGCCCAATAGCTGCCCTCTGAATGCTGACATTTGGAGCAAATCCCCTGCTGACTTAATCATGGAAAATACTGCATGTCATTTGTGCACCACACTTGGACCTGGCTGATGGTAGTGCTGGTAATTCACCACTGCTGTGAGAGACAACTCCTGGGGTGGCATGTGCTCAAATCTCTTTCCTTTTACTTCTCCAGTAATTCCTTTTTTACCAGCTACTAACTTTCTCCTGTCTCACAGAACATGACACCTGCACAGAAGCATTGCATTTGTTTTTTTTAAGTATAATTTGAAAATATTATAAAATTGTGACGTAAACAACCTACGGCGTTTATGAAGCATTCATCCTTCACATGTGCTGATGACAGTTCAGAGCCCGCCCCTTTTCATCCATTGGGCCAATCACAAGAATCAAGCTGCACGCGATGACTCGTCTTTCGTCGAATCGCGGCTGGCGGCTGTGTGACGTCACTGGGAAACATGGCTGCGCGCATGATCCGAGCTGTGCAGCGTCTTGTCCCACAGTAAGTCAGCTGGTGTTTCCTTCATCTTTCTTAATGTTCAGCTTCCTCTGTCTCCCGTGGAGAGAAAAAAACACACACATGCATCTACTGCATGCGAATAATGGGGTTTGTTTTCACGCGCCGCTTTCAGCTGTTGCCACTTGTTTGTTTAGCTGTTTCGAAGCACAACACTTTACAACAAGGTTGTCAGTTATGCAGTCGCCTGTCGTCTGCTCAAGATTTATCAATATTTCATCAAATATAGCTGATACCGTGACGAGAACTGGACAGATTGTAATTTGTGCTCAATCTGGTGAAAGACCTGTGATATGCCTGCAGAAGATCTGCAAAAATGCGGTGCACTTCAATGCCATTTACCATAAACACACTTAATCTAGGTGCAAGAGGACTTCTTAGGAAAGAGTTTTTTAGGTACTAAATGAGTAGAAAGTTGCAATTTTATCAGTTGCACATTTCAGAACATCTGCTTTTGTAGTTTGCTGATGTCCTGCACCTGTGATGTGAACTGAGATTTAGCATTTGTAATGCCATCCCATGAAGTATTTCGGAAATAATTTACAATCTTATAATATAGTATTTTTGTAGAGGGAACCAAGATGGAACACATTTTCTGTTGTGCGCTCAGAACACTGAAACACTTGAAATGGCTTTGCAAGATCCACTCTGCTGTGGTGCACTTAAGTCTCCTGTGAGTTTGGATAACAAGAAGATTATTATTTATACCACAAACACATTTAAGACAAAGGGATGTACAATTATGACACAAAAGGAATTAGTGATGCAGGTAAAATGAGGAAAATTATTCATTTTATGATATTCTCGATGAAATATTTCAGTTGCAGATTGTAAGAAGTCTGGGAAGCCATGTGTAAAACTGATGTTTATTTATTCTATTTCTATATATTCACTTGCGATGGGTTAAGGTTAGGGTCAGATGAAGGAAAGAAGACACAGGGACAAGTAAAAAGTAACACCTTAGACACAAGATTTTTTGGTTGAAATGAAGCTTTTTTTGGGGGGGGGATTAATCGATGGAATATTTCACTTTAAATGCTGAGATCATGTAACTGTGTGGGCTAATTTTAACTTGACTTTTACGATAAGCCTGTATTCAAATAGTATTTTTGTTGATGGCATCAGGATTATATAACAATTTTCAGCGATATGCAGTCATTCATCATCATTGTTAGAGCGAGAAGGCTGATTATGAGTGACTGACAATTACAAGAAAAAGAAATGAAAATGGAAAAATAAAAGCAGTGACTAAATGGTGTGCATGCAGGAGTTCAAACCAGGGTCAAAATGAACTTTATTTCCCCTAGTGGTTTGTCATTGACTGCAGCTGTTGTCCTGCAGAACACATGTTTTGGAGCATTAACACTAGTGGGTGTCTTCAAGGGACTAAAGAGACTTTTTAAATATTGCTTTGAACAGTCGTGCCGGCTTTGCCTTTAATGACTTTATATTTGGTATGGTACAAAGGAATTGAGGTGCAACATCTGGTGCAAAGTAATAATAGTCATATTCAGAGTTCATTCCGACATAAAAAAATACAGTATAACCTATTTGAGAATGGAAAACAGTTGAGGTGTCAGGTGTGATGCAATTGTTGTAAAATCCAGGTCAGCGGGGAATGATTATGATTGTCCAAGAGAATAGCTGCTCATTAGAGCGCTGCCATCTTCTTCTGTCTAAATGGCATGACTTTTAAGTAAGTTTTTTTTTATGCTCCTTGCTCACCATGCATGTGTATTGGCAAGTTGTTGTTTGAATTGTAAGACCGATTTATGACAGCGCATCACATTGACGTCATCGCGATGCTATACCTCTGCATTGCCGTGAACCAACTCCGGCAGAGCCTCTGTGTTGCCCGACATGCACCTCGAAAACTGTGTAGCTGCACGTCGCAGCGATGCCGACGACGAGGGCTGTGATTGGTCCTGTTCTGTATGCACAACAAATAAAACAAAAGTTTCTATGGAAACAGTTGGATATTTCTTCATGTGAAATTGCAAGTGCTTCAATTGCTGTCTTGTACTGGAAAATAAACACTCTACCAGTGAGTTTCATGCGATTTCAGGACAGCTCTTTCGGAAACTCAAGTTTCACTTCCTGTATTGACTCTGCTGGCATTTCACAGTAAATGAACTGCACCAGAGCTCACTTGTAAGTTAATCGGGAGCCACATTTTCAAGCTTTTTTGTTTGGTCTTTACCAATGTCTAAGCTGTATTTTTTTATTTTTTTATTAATTTTTTTATTTGTTTGTTTGTTTATTTATTTATTTATTTATTTATTTATTTGCTTGCTTGCTTGCTTGTTTCAATTTTGCTGTGTAGCTTCTTTCGGTAATGGTTTTGCTTTCATTATAGGGCAAACACGGTGGAAAGGGATATTTTTGTCGGCGTCACTGTAGCGCCATTCTGTTGCCATACAGGGACATCTAGTGGCCGCAGATGGTATGTATGGGTTGCTTCAAATACAAGATGACCAGCCAAATAACTTACGGTATTATGGTGAGACCACACACATTTCACAATAAAAACGAAAATATTATGGGATAGTTTCAAAGGTATGACATAGTCTCTTATGATGGGCAATTTTATACAGTCTTCTGCTCGGTTTGTTTTTAAAATGTCTTTCCTTAAAGTACCTGAAGTTTATAGACTTGAAACATTAAATTACTAAAGAGCTCCAAGCGTGCGTGTTGGTGCGGCTCTCTGAGATGAGATCATAAGCGTCGGTGACAGATGGTTAGCAGTCAACATATCCGCATGCTCTGCTTTTCTACCGTTTTGTAACTTTTCACACAAATCTCATTGGAGGTATAATGTGGAAGGGGAGAAAAAAAAAAAAAAACTTTAAACAGTTTGAACGTTACTTCCACTTAAGTGGGTTTAATATTCCAGTGATGTGTCTGGTCAACAACATTGTGACATGTGGCTCTAATTCGAGGCGCATGAATTTCCAGAGGCACAAAGCTGATGATCCTGCCAAATTAGAGTGTGAAGTGACTGTCACGCCACACTGGTGTGTGTGTGTGTGTGTGTGTGTGTGTGTGTGTGTGTGTGTGTGTGTGTGTGTGTGTGTGTGTGTGTGTGTGTGTGTGTGTGTGTGTGTGTGTGTGTGTGTGTGTGTGTGTGTGTGTGTGTGTGTGTGTGTGTGTGTGTGTGTGTGTGTGTGTGTGTGTGTGTGTCAGAGCATGTGGCTTGTACTCCTGGGCATACCCAGAACAAATACAACAAAACTAAATTTTAAATGTAGAATTTTCTTGCAGTGTCTATTTTTTTCAAAATGTGTATAATTTGCACATAGGCACAAAAAAAAAAAAAGAGTTGCCGTTCCTGCTGGGATTCGTCTTAAATTTTGAGTGCTGTTTCTGCGAAGCGGTACATTAATGGTTAAACGCAGCTCTCTCAGATGGCGGGGACCAGGAGAGGAATGTTTGTGCTTGTTTTATGGACAGCCTAGAGCCCTCGCCCTGGCATTGGCGGCAGACTGCTCTTTGTCACAAACACCCTCGTGTCAAAGATGCAACAGCATCCTGGAGGAAGCATTGACTGCCGCTATGAAGTCGACAAGTGATGAAAGTAGCCTAGAGGTTGTCAATTAGGAGAGCCAAGGCCTGGACCTTATAAGTTAATGGGCAGTTTCCCCTCACAGGGCCTGCTAGGGCTTTATAGCACAGCTTATAAAAACCCTAAGTGTAATGCACCCCTATAACGTTTTCAATTAAGAGAAGGGGGCATAAAGCAGTGCAGACACTTGGCAGTCATGCTAGAATGTTTATAAAGTGGCATTTGGCATAAATTGGCAGGGGAATTTTCAATTGCCCCAGTTGTTTTAAGCAGCAGCTACTGTGCAGAATTTTGTTTTGATGGCACTTCATGCTGACTGGAAGCATTACAGACTTCCTGGTGTCTTCCCATTACCAGTTCTTTCAGCTTGCTCATATGGACACACAGCCAGGAGTTTAAAAAGCCCCGTCTTCTCAGTCATAAAAGAGATGAGAAACAAGACAGGATTTTAATATACATGTGTAATATGTATTACTACAGTGTGTAGCTATGCATGCATTTTTTTTCTTTTGTGGTTTTATAGTTAATTAGGTAATTTAATTCTAAACTATATATTATCAAATGAATTTGCAATTAAATGAAATGCCATAAATCTTTGTTTGTAATGATTTAGGAGTGGGGCCCCATTTCCAAATCTTCAGCAAGGATCCGTTTGCTCATCTGGTGTCCTCTGCAGGCCGAGCTTTCCTTGGCTTCCGGTAGAAAAATAAATGAGTGTTGAACAAACACCAGCGTGTTGACACCTCATTTCCTCATTGATTGGTGGTGGAAGCCGAGCTTGAGGTGTGTGGCCATAATCCAATCAAGCAAGAAAACAACCACAGGGACTGTGTAACCAAATTCTCCAGCTATAGGAGGGCCGGCAGGTTGGCCAGGGGACCCCCGAACCCTCTGCTGCTTCCACCATTTGATGGTTTATCTAGTCTGCTATAAGACACATTCTTGGCCATTGCATCACAGTATCAAGAATTGTGGAACTTTTTCTTGGATTGTTTTGAAAAACCACCAATTCAATATTTAATATCATGTCTTCTTTTTTTTCCCCCTCAAGTTACGTATGAGACATTTCATCTCGCAGTCAAAGAGGAGAGTAAAGTTGAATTAAATTTCAATCCCAAAATACGCTGCCGAAATCTGCACCACACGTCAGGCCCTGCATTCACTAAGCGCTGGCCAGCGTCGCCAAGGAATCAGCCACGCAATCAATAAATCGCTCTATTACCTGTTGTTGACTCAGCTAAGCTGGCCTTTGAAATCTGTTACAGAGCATTAAGTTAACACATGTTGCTGTGTGAAAACAAAGCTCTGGCGACCGGCGTGGGGACCAGCTGAGTAAACAGGGTTCAGGGAGGCAGAGTGGCAGAGGAAAGAGGCCTACACTTGTCCTCGCTCCGACCAAGGTGGATCCATACGGCCAACAGATGGATACGTTAACCTGTATCCCCAAAGTGTGTGTGTGGGGAGGGGGGGGGGGGGGGGACGAGGCAACCAAAACAAGTGCCTCCACTCTGGCACTGAAACCTTTGATCAACAGAACATCTCAGGCTTCAGAGGTGGACCTCTTAAGACCCCAGAGCGCACATGGAATTGCATCTGTATAAACATGTCCGGGGAGGAATGTGTGAACAATGTAACAAAAGAATTTGGTCCCAGAAACACGGGGTGGACGTGGCCAACGGGTGGTTTATGTGGTTGCGGCTTTGAGCTCGGTGGTGGGACTGAATGAAAAGCTGAGGAAATAGGCTTGTGTTTTTAATGACAACACAAGTGGGGGAAGCTTGTGTTTTGGGCTTTTCACAGATGTGTACTGATCCATCGTCAATTCTAACACTACTACAGTTTCACAAGTCCGATTTTTTTTATTATTTTAATAATCTCTGAAAATATATTGATGTTGAAAATCATTTGTGCTTCATCCCCGGTTTTGGTAGTACGCTGAAGATGCTCTTGATTATTAAATTGAACACGTGTTTTATAAAATGATGTTTTTGCTCACTGCTATTACTAGTTGTCACCTCCCCACTGCTTATTGAACTGTACTCAAGGCTTTACTGGAGGCATGACTAAGAATTACTAATAAAATGTGTGTTTGGCTGGTGCAGTTTAGCCCATGTAACATTAATTGGGTAGCAAAGTTGTGTGTGGGCAGGATATTGCTTCCAGGTTTTTGGAGTCCGCTCCTCTGTCACAAGACCGTAGAGTTTGTTTTGGCTAATAAATACGTACAAGTTTGCATTGTGTATACAACTGGGACACCTGTAGGTGCCTATTTTTTTTTTGTATCTCTGGAATCGGTGATCCCGTAGCAATTTGAAAGGAAATGTATCTTGTCCTGTCCCCTCTTCATCAGCCAAGGTGGTGGTTTTTTTTTAGTCTTCTCACAGCACCGAGGTTGGCTCATTGCCATGGTGATGGTTGGCTAGTTCCAGGGCGATGAGGTGTAATTTACCCAGCATTTCCTGTCTGATACACAGCACCCTAATGAGTAAGAGGCCTGCTTTTATAGCAGAGTGTTTGTTAACCAGGCGCAGCAGGTGTGTGTGTGTGTGTGTGTGTGTGTGTGTGTGTGTGTGTGTGTGTGTGTGTGTGTGTGTGTGTGTGTGTGTGTGTGTGTGTGTGTGTGTGTGTGTGTGTGTGTGTGTGTGTGTGTGTGTGTACATGGGATCCATGCTGTGGCAGAGGCTGCAGTTCTCGGTTTAACCCCTCGGTGTCAGTGTAGACAGTGTGCCTTGTGCTGAATTCTCGGAGAAGCAGCCTTTTTTTTTTTTTTTTTAAATCAAGTGAGTCTTTTATCTCATAAATTTCCCTCATTAAATAGTCCTACACTGTCAGTGAGTGCATGTCCAGAAAATATCACTGACTGTACCTCATGGCCATATCCCATGTGTGATATTAATGCTACTTAAACTTGAGATCATCTCAGCAGTACTGCATAAAAATAAGTTTGCAAAGACATAATGGAGATGTGTTGTGCCATATATATTATAACAACTGTACTGTTATTTATTATTAAGTGATTCTTAATATTCAACTTTGATGTAAATTTAGGGGAATTTTAAGATAACTCGTGTATTATCTTGGCTTTAACATTTTATAATTCACTGTGATTAGGTTACACGATGCAGTTTTTCCCCTCTACTTTATGTCTCCACGCTGTAAATGAAACATTTGAGTTTTCCGGCAGCAGATTAATTATAAGATACTGCACAGGCGTGGGCATTTGTGATGGGCTTCTGTCACTTCTGACATTTTCCACACTTGACGAATTGGTATTCGTCTGCTGCAGCTCTTAATGGTTTGGGCTTAATTCAAAGCTGCATAACATTGAATATCTGTTGATGACCTGTACAAGTAGGTTGGCTTCTGAAAGACAAAGAGAAAAGACATGGAGAGATTGTTGTGACAATCCTGAATCAGATTGACACTTTTTTTTTATTAAATTGTGTCTTTCAGCTGGTGGGGGAGGGAAGTTGTTGTGTACATATGTGCGTATGAACATGTTTTTGAGCTGCCAGTCCCATTGGTGTCAAAAAGCTTTATGTCATAGGAGGCCAAGACACTATAGCAACAGTTTCTCACAATGAGTGTAGGAGTAACTGAGCAGTTGGGTGAGAAGGGCCTTGCTCGGGGGCTCACAGCTGAAGGATTTGAAGCAGTGGACGTCTGGTTGCTTGCTCTCCTAACCTCTAAGCCACCACTGCCCCAAATAACAAACACCATGCACATGCTGTAGTTAATATAAATAGATCTGTTTTTTTTTTTTCTTGGCTGTATTTTAAAATAGCTGTTCTAGTTCTGCCCATCATTCACATAATTGATATTCCAGATGTTGAGGTTATTTGAGGTGAATAATCACTACACTTCTCCACTGATACCACCGCTTTTGTGCAGCTGGAAAACCTGTACTCAAGGGTTGTATGATTGTAAACACAGAACCATGCAGTGGTGGAAAAAAGACTTTACTTTCTAGAATTCTTTTTTTTTTTTCTTCTTCTTCTTTAGTTAAAAATTAGATTTCTGTTACATCTGGACATGGAACGAAGTGTTGGCTGATTCTTCTTTCCTTTTTTTTTTGCTTTCTAAATTTTGGATGTGGCGTACGGGTTCCCATCCCATGGCTGGCACCGGCACCGGTTGCAGACAGGGAGCCTCCTGTTAGCGCTACACTTCATTAGAACCAGGTTTCACTTGTACCACACACATTCAAACAGCGGGGCCATCTCCCTCGCATCAAAGGATATTTCACACAAAGAGTTTGTCTCTGTGTCTGTCTCCCCATCAGCGCCTGCTAATGATGCATGCCGCACACATTTTTTTTAACATTGACACCCTCCTCCGACTCCCAAACTCGGCTTCCATGTCTTTTTCCCTGTCAGCCCTCACTCGCTTGCTCTCGCCGTGTCTTTACCGCCCCCCCCCCCCCCCCCCCAAACCATTCGCGGTGTTTGTTTGGCTGCTGGGTTTTGTTTGTTTATTGTTTCCAGATGGCAGACGCAGACTTCATTTGTGTGGCTTTCAAGTTCCCAGAGAGCTTTTTACAGCCTTGGCTCAAGCGCTTATCCTGTTTCCTCTAGCCAGGCTTTATGATGGGCCCTTTTATATGTAGCAACTGGAAACAACTGTCACTACCAGTCTGCGGCGGGTAGAACCGGAGAAGGCCCGAGAGAAAGTGTCTCCTTTCTTCCTCGCCATCGCGACAATCTTCGCCGCCGGCCGTCTGCCGCGGACGAGGTTTCTCCCTCTTCCCAGAGGGCGAACTTCATCGGCCTCGTGGAAGGAGAGAGGGAAACACTTGGGTCGTCAGCGGCCCCACAGAGAAATGGGACGCAGTGGGCAAAAGTAATGCACTGTCGACATGACGGGAAGGCATCGTGCTCGCAGTAGTGATGAAGCTTGTAGTGTTGTTTATTTATTTATTTGTTTAGTTTCCTTCAGGACCTCACTGAGTCTAGTCTGGGCATCATTAGGCGCTGTGACATCACTTATTTACAGGAACCCAGGAGGGCAACTCGCCCAGTAAATGTGGGGGAGGACCAGTGCACGTCTTTACTCATCGGATGCGGTTTTAAGACGGGGCAGTAATCAAAGCTCTCAGCTATATAAAACCCACCCCTTCTCCTTAAGGAGGCCTTTTCTCCTGGCTGCTGCTGAATGAGTGATTACCCTGGCATTCCAACCTGCCTAATCCCATTTCTAACACTGATTTAAAAGGGAGTTGCAGTGGCCAAAGCGCTGCATTCACCGGCCCACCTCGCGAAAAACCCGCCGCTGAAAGGGAAATGTCAAACCACTTTGTAAGTCTGTGAAGTACTGACAAATAAATTGCTCAAGCAAACGCATTTCATCAGACGAAGCCAACATTGGGGAGACCACCAGTGTTACTGTCTTACAGGAAGCGAGCGCTCTCACCTCACATGACATTACAGGGTAATGGTGTATTTTGTTTGCGATTTATTAGGCCTTTGTCGGTTTTCGAGGTAGAGCTGCCATCTACTGCATGTTTAAGAAACGGTGGCACCGTCATTACGCTAACCCTCATGTGACCCTGCACAAGGGGATCCGAGCCGAAGTGTGAGGGGATCTGACTTTAATGTTCACGTAATCAGTGGTGTTTGTGTTTTACCACCACTGAGCGCCTGGCTGGCCGGCTAATCTCATCAGGGTTTGGGCTGTGGTGCTGGGGTGAGGGAGAGGACAGCCTAGCATGACCCATATCTCCGTGCCAGGACGGCTGCAACTCTGCGACTCCACTGCGCAGCTCCACCCGAGTTTACTACGAGGCCCGTTGCCAGGGTGTTTACTACCCAACTGTCTGGCACAACAAGATAATGCCCGCACTAATGCCCTCTAAGGACACAGCCACTCTCGTATAGGAGGGTCTGCTCTTTTCCATCATGTCAAACTCTTTGCAGCAAGAAGAGATTCGTGGTTGGAGCTGCAGGAGGAAGGCAGGCTGGGTTTGCCTTGTGACAGGCTTTCATCAGCAACATCTCGTCCTCAAAGATGTAAGTGGGTTTAGTGACACTAAACTTTAATGACTCTTTTATTCATCATAAAACGCTTGATGAAATCAAAAATAAGATGAACTATTGAAAAGATTTTTCATATATTAATATAAAACAGTTGGAAAAGCTTGGATTTTTTTTTTTTAAACCATTTCCCTGTTTTTTTTTTATTGATTTATAGATAGATAGATATATTAAAGTGTAGTTACTTCCGAAACAGCTGTTTTTTTCTGCCATTTCCCTGATGATTTTTTAATGGAATGGCCGCAGGATAAACATACTGTGATATTCTATTATTGTTGCATCAAACCATCTCTGAATATCTCAATCAAGTCGGACAAATTAAAGTCCGACGGTGTGAACGGAAGGACCAAGGGACTTATTAAAGACTCATTGCAGGAAGTTCGACATACAATTATACCTATTAAATTGTTATCTAAGTGTAATGGTGTTTTCTCTACTTTGGAAGTCAGTGAGCGGTCACACTGTAATCTCAGCCAAGTGCCGTTAATCCCCATCAACACACAGGCAGCATGCCTGAGGTTGTGTTTAGGCCTTTCCGCACGCAACGACAAGTTGTTTAAATATTCTGATCTATGGTGTTTTCTCGTGTTCTGACATCGTATTATCTTGCAATGCACCAATTCTGGTTCTATCCGAATCTCCCGTATCATACATTTTCACCTCGTCGCCGCCCACACATGGATAAGTAGTAGAAGTCGGTTGATTTTATATCAGGTTGAGGCTGTTTGCTGAATTTGTGTAATTCAGATGCATCACAGCTGGACTTTACCATGCACTCTCACCAAACACGGTTAGAAGCATGAGCCCCGCAAAGAAATGAAACTGATCATACTTTGTTTCGTGAGATATGTTTTGAAAATACACATTGAAACTCAAGTGATTAACTCTAAACTCCCTCACTGCCTCAGTCTTTGGGTGAATTCCACATCTCTATTAGCGGCAGATTCAATAAAATGAATTGACAGGATTTCTTGGCTGATTATATTTGTCTGTAAAACATGGCGTTGTCAGCTGAAGGACTCCTCAGCAGAAACAACGTGGATGTAATAGAAATAAATGGGAGGTAAAACCCTTAATTTTTCTGAAAATACATTTTTAGACAATTTATCATATCATTGAGCCTTTTTAAGAGAAAATCAATTTCCTACAGCTGTTAACAAGAATTTCTTACCATGTGAAAATCATGAAGACGTCCAGCATTCAACAAATATATCCCGAGAGTCGTGTGGGGGCTGTGGGGCGGTCAATGGGGTTGAAGGTCTTCTTATCACACTTTAGAAATCCTCTGGTTCCTTCAGTTCGTCGTCCAGTTCTGATCTGATGAACTTGCACTTGGTTTTATCTGGCATAAATTGATTGACTGTTGCTATACACATTTCATAATTTCTTGAACACATTTAGCATATTTTTTTTCAACAAATTAGTTGGAATATGTGATATTTTAGTGCTTTTCAAATTTAAACCTTCCATTTCATTGTATTGGTCCATTTGTGAACTGACAATGCTTTTATTGGATTTTTTTCTTGTTTAATACAGCTGTTTTTGACCACTTTTTTAACATTTTCTCAACCATCTGAGAAGAGCGAAAGATACCAAACTAACAAACAAACTGAAGAACAAGATAGGAACATGTTAAAAACTCAATAGACTTTATCTTGTGTGTCACTTTCTGTGTGAAGCCCAATGTCCGGATGAAACAACTGTGTTGGACTCTCTTTAAAACCTTTTGGACCATCAGAAAAGTACTCTGTCCTTTCTCAGCTCACCGTCCAGCCACTGCACACACACACACACACACACACACACACACACACACACACACACACACACACACACACACACACACACACACACACACACACACACACACACACACACACACACACACACACACACACACACACACACACACAGGAAACAAATCAGGAGCGGGCTGTTTGATGGTCTAATTTAAAACAGTGGATATTTTTGAGCCGTGTGTGTGTGTGTGTGGACACAAGGGCATAATAAAAGTAGTTCCTTTATGCGAGGGATAGCTTTCCTGTTTTGATGTTCGGATCTAATTCTAAATATTTAGTTTTCCATTTTATTTCAAAAGGAGTCATTGATATGGAAACCACAAATGGTTGCACCACCCTTTTGTAAGTACCTTTTGAGCTACAGTTTAGATGTCGCAATTCAATATTCATGTACACTAGCCATCTTTAGATGGATGATGCAGTAAGATGTATAATCTAAGTGTCATATTTGTAATGCTTCTTTTCAGTCGTGTGTGAAAACTGAATTTTGATTGAGTTATGACCAAACTTGATTATCATTTAATTTGCAATAATAATGAATGCAGGATCCTCAGGCTTCCATCTGGGAACACATGTTCAAATCAAACCATTTAAAAGAGTGGAAATTCTCACTCGGGTTTAATTATCACCTAATAGCTGATGTGACAACAAACAAGTAATTATTATCTCTTTTGCTACTGTTAGCCCAACCGACAAATGAAGGTGCCTCTTTGCATGGCAATAAACAGGTTTGTGTTTATGGAAATCAATCCCTGTGGTGCTAAATGTGTCAAACACTTTCATTTTATTTTTACATAACTCCTTCCCATCTGACAAGTTTGGGTCTGATTTTTCTTGAGTGTGTTCCTGCAGATTTGACTGCATCAAAATGTCTTTTTTTTAGACATTCGTTAGAATTTCAGTTCATGCAGCTTCATTAAATGTAATTGGTTTCCTTTACTGAGAGGTAGTATGTGTTCTGTGAGGCATTCATCAAACACAAACCAGGGTGTACTACCTAAGATATTTTGCCTATATGCTCACGGCTGGCTCGTTTATAATTAGCCAACGACCTGCTACCCAAACCTATTAAATCAACAGATTAGAAACTTTCCTTGCTGTGTGATGTTAAATACTTGTCCGCAGACCCGCTCCCACAGACACACAAACACAAGCAGCATGGTAGGTTAGCTCATCTTTGATCTACACCGGCTGACAAAGAGACTCCCTCCTATCAAAGGATTACAAATAAACTCCAGTGAAGAGACTGATGCACAAAATGGTGGCATATGTCTTTTGTCTTTTTTGTGTGTTCGAAAGAAAGTGTTCGATATTTGTAGTATTTCTTTGTTGCTTTTGTTTTAAATCTCCAAAACGATGCGAACTAAGTGGGTTTGCTTTTTCTTATTTTCATTTTTTTTTTTTGTTCCTTTTTTCAGGAGGACCTTATTTAGCATGAGTAGTGAACGATGCACTGACTCAGATGGCACTATAGGACAGACCGTGAGCAAATTGCCATGCCTTTTAGTCCTATCTTCGCTGATGCGGTACTTCCTCAGCCTTTTGTCTTCAGTTTGGGGCACAGCTGTCAGGCTAGGTGCTATCCGTGCTCCCCTCCCAAAAACCTCAGGCCACGCGCCACTGCACCCCAAACACTAAATAGGAGCATTAGACACACCGTGTTAAGGGCTGCTGGTGTTTGAGCGGTGGCTTTGGGTGCCTGTCTTGTCTCATGGCCAGAGACATGTGCATTATCACACAGATGCACGCGCAGCTGCCCACCACACCGCAAAAGTTATCGCTTGGTCCCTTACCCGCCTGCAAAACGGCAGATTTTCTCAATTGCATTAAATGCCTATTGTCCTATTACTGACTTCTCTTGTGTCTGCTGTCCACTGACCCTTCTCCATCCTTTTAGATTCCCCATCCCAATCGCAGATCTGCACTGTGAAAATACCCACAAGGCCGATCTATCCCATATGTAGTGTTGCAGATTTTGATTATGCACCACTGGCATCACACCTCAGCAGGATATATCCAAACATGAAAATTAATTCACAGCTAAATGCTACTATATGCAGTCGGAGAGGGGAGGGAAGAGGGGAAATCAAACACAGGTTTACACTAGTGAAAAGCTCCAGAATTAAGAAAGAGAGCCTTAAGGCAGGCACAGAAAGTAGTGTTCATTAATGTGCAAAGCAAATGAAACACTTACTCCCCCTACCAGCAGACAACACACCCTCTGACTTGTGTACATAGAAAGACACGCACACAGACATGCAACGGCCATTTCAGACGAGGGAAGATCTGTTTGATTGCAGGGATTTTAGGCATGTTTAAAAAAAAAAATGGACCTTAGTAAAACAGATGTAAAACACTTCTTGAGCTGCATAAAAATCAAGTTAATGAAAAAGAATAAAATCAGCATAATGATCTGAAATAGTAAACAGAGCCTCTCTCACAAGAGAGCTGCATTGATCAGTCTGAAATAAGAAAGTTAAGAGAAGATTCTTGCTGTGTTTCAGAAGTTTTAACACTGTTGTCCAATTTACCTCCATACTGACAGATTCTCAACTTTACACTTTCTTGAACCTTTACGTTGAGGCGATACAAAAGAAAAGAAAGAAAAAAAAACACACCTCTATTTGTCGGATGTGTGATCTTGGACTAAAGGTTTTCCACTAAAGTGCATTCTCGCAGCTCTAATGATATTTTAGACTGTTTGTTATGAACTTAAGCATGAAAGTACTTGGGCATGACTTTGTCTCGGAGCAATGCAAATGGAATTGCCCCCTGATGGGGTGGAATGCACCCAGCTGGCCTTTAAAAGGTGATAATTGGAAAATACAGGATGAAGCCACAGTCAAAGTGGGGACCTTTGTGTTAGACCGAGTTAGCCACATTGAACAAGAAGGAAGAATTGAATACCCAATTTTTTTTAGTACACTATGAAGTCAAAAGATCCAGTGCATGCAAGAAAATCCAAGCAGGTTTTCCAAAAATGATTCAGGAGTGACAGTTTCCCCCATAATGTGAAAAAATGAATAAACCAATGAGAAACTGTGTTATATAATGGTGCAATATGGTCTAGAGTGCAAAAGTGAAACCACAGTGCTTGTTGAAGTGGGAGAACCTCACTAAAATGTGGCTAATACAAATACTGTAACCACCCCACCAAAACAAATCTTCTCTCATTTTTCCAGTTCAGGTCATGTTTGAATATTTTTCCTGAGCTTTGTTGAAATCTTCGGACTTAAATTCTCTTAGCTGCTGTTTGAGTAGATGTCAATCTGTCTTGGGGTATTGCTTTCCAACCAGGGGTCCAGAACCTTCTCCAGGGTGGGTGTCAGACATGACAGGGGAGTCTTGGGGCTTTGCCTGGCCTGAGGTTGACAACATTTGATTTCTACTTGTGACATTGACTTGGAAAAGCATCCATCGCTTTAAGTTTTTGAAGTTCCTTCGATGGGATTTCCTAATGCCATCATCATCCAGGCAGATAATAGTGATTTTTCATTGATCTTCAAATTGAGCTCTAACTCGGAAATGTTTTCAAAATAATCACCATAAGCTGACCTCCGTGATCTTGTAACCACCCCACCACAGCAGCATTAGTAACACAGCGGCTGTTCACAAAAACAACAAACTCTGGACTTTTAAAATGATAAATGTCCTCGAGAGAGTAAAATGGTGAGGCATTACCGAGAAGGTGGCTAAATTTATCACATTGGACAAGCAGCCCACCTCCGACGTAGAATCTCAAGGTTTTGGTCATCTTTTCAAGCGGTTGGATCTGCAGTATGTCGGTATATTTACATTATAGTCATTGGATTAATTCCAACACTTTTCAGTTAAATTGAGCAGTGTTGCCAGTTTCATATTTATTCACTTATAGAATTACAGAATAAACAAAGAACAGGTTCATGTCATCTGCATATAATGAAAGCAGCTTACAGGTCAATATCCCAAGCAAATGTAAATATCTTGATCGACACATACCAGCCTCTAAAAATAATCAGATCAGGATGAAGAACCCAAAGTTGTGATGAGACATCCCTCAAGTTTCTGCTTTTTGTATGTTGGTGCATGTGGGTGGTCTCACCGTCGTTTGGCTTCACTGTACTCATTGTCTAAATCAGAGCTTGGGGTCGGGGGTCCACAGCTTGTCTACAAAGCAATCTGGGGTGGGCTCCAAGGAAGTGTTTGGAAAACCAATGATGGCAAAAACTAAATTCAGTGAGCATGACTTTGACAGAGACATATCGAACATTCTAAATCCCAGATTTCATTGGCTTCATGTAAATTCTCTTTATTACACTCAAATCAGATTTGTATGCATACATGTCAAATGTGAGGTGTTGACATATTTTAAAAAGAGGCAGTACTGCAGGCTATAATGTTTTTTATTTTTACTACATTGGTGGAGTAAATTTCAACTTATAGACTTTTGTGCTGTTGTGTGGAATAGATTTAGAGTCCCCCCCCCACCAATTCTTCCCCCACAATATTCCGTAAAAACAAAAAGAAGGTAATAAAGACTGTTTGACATAATGTATATTGCCAAAGGATTATACGATGAGACTACATTGTTAAATCTTGACTCTGCGTCAGGCAGACGTGGATTCAAAGTCCCGGGTCTTGCAGAAAAGACATCTCGCATGAAAACCAGTCAAGTCAAGTGGCAAATACCTGCTGAGGTGGCCTCCATAAAAGTGACATTTTTACTCAACTCCAGATTGAAACCAGTGCCATATTTGTTCGCTCTACATTCAAGAAAGATACACTGTGCTTTTTGATCAATGATTTAAGATTTTTTTTGTTTTGCAATAAATCCACGATCAGGGAGACATTTTAATGAGATAAAGTCCTCCGCTGTTTACTGCAGAGCATCGTACAAAACTCGTATCATTGATCACAGAGCTTTTTCTCTTGAGGCTCCACTTTCATGGAACGACCTGCCGGAGAATATGAGTACGTTTCTTCTTTTAAGTTGCTCCTGAAAATTCACTTTTATCGTAAGGCCCTCTTATAATCTTTATTGATTTATTTTTAGGCTTCTTTAATGATTTATTTGTGGGAATGTATAAGCAGTGTTGCTTTCTCCACCTTTATGTCTGCCTCGTAACAGTGCTGATTTTGGTAAACGCTACAAAATGAATCTAATTATTACTGATATTGACAGAAAACCGACTGATATACCCACTGGTGAAAAAAACAAAACGCAGTTTCTCTTTCATCTAATCTCTTGCCATGTGATGGGGTGTTTGAGAATTTGTTAAACAGCAAAGCTTTTCTATTCTCTTGAAAGCTTGTTTGAAGGGTAGCTGTCATGCTGCGTCTAAAAGCTATTGCATTATGTTGGTATCTTTTACAGAATTTTACACTGCTGCAGTTTGGTAGTGAAAACACTTTGCACCAGCTTTTACACCACAATTCTTTTAAGCCACAACCTAACCTTGTGACCTATATTTGACGATTTGTTCCACCCGCTTTCATGACATCGGATAATGTCATTAATTCCAAGCTTCTCTTTGCCGTTTGCTGAGATAAAAGGCAGAAAGAACGCTAAAATCCACATTGCTACCAATTCATAAAACCTGACACAGCATTCCTTTACTTCTCAGGAAGGAAGGAAGTGGAATGGGAAGGTCGGGAGGCCTGTACCGGAGCTCTTCCGTTTACAAGGCGACATTCAAAGCGTTTCTTCTCTCCTCTTCTGGTGTGCGCCCAACCTGGCGTAAGCCCAGGCATCAGGTCTCCATTACAGCGCTCGCTTCCCGGACAGAATGTGACGGTGATAAGGCGCTTTTTGAAGTTCAGCTTCAGTACAGCACATGAAGAGAGGGACGGGAGCGAGCAGCTTCACTCCAAAGGAAAGTCCTCCAGCTCTCTTTATGTTGCTGAGCTGCGATGTTATGTCTGACAAGTATTGTGAAGTATTTCTAAATCTGAATGTTGAAGAAGTGATGAAGTTTAAAAGTTGGATGGAAGGTTTAAGTCATCGAGATGTCTTTATTACTTATGGAAAACCAAGCTATCCATCCGTATATCTATAGGTGGAAAAAAGAAAAGGTTAAAAATGAACTACCAAAAAAAAACCTGGTGCTTTGGACATTTTCTATGTCAATGTCATGAAAAGGCCATTCATTGCTTGTTTATTTGGTTGTGATTGACTGAATGCTGTTTCAGGTTTCCTAGAGCAGGTGCTTTATCCACAGTTGGTCATTAGTCACAGCCTTTTCAATGAGTTATGTTTGTTCTTATCACAGAAAACTGGAGGGGGTCAGCTTAAGGTCGAAAATTATTCATCTGTTGTCTCCCAACAGCCCATATGTCACAATGTTCTTGAGCAATTCAATATACACAACCAATACCAAACTCTTTAGTATGTTTATTTTCACAAGACAGGCTACATTTTTATAATTCTTAGGGGGGTTAAGCATTTGAAATTAGATTTTTAAAACAAAACTTTCCTATGTCCTGCGCATGTGCTTTGATACCTTTTAATACAAGGTTTGGTTATCCTCCCATAAGTTTTTCTTTCTTTTTCTTTGCTCATTGTCCCACGCTGAAAACACAATAGCATTCCAAACCTTTTAACCCAAACTAATGAAATGATCGTATATCGATGCGTATTCAAAGGAAATTTCTCTATTGTGACGCTTCAGTAGCACGATGGTCATTAGGCTGGGCTCCAGTCAAAACAGTCCGTCAGTCGTCATGCCCCGTGTCAATCAGCAGACCTTTCCAGTATGCCAACACCCATTCTGCCCAGGAAATCTTTTGCTCGCTCCAAATGGAACATTTTTAATGACTTCCTGTACCTGATGCCTGCTATCAATGTTTGGGTCGCAGCTATGCATCATTTCGACTGAGCGCCAGACTTTTGACCTTCACACATAACATTTGTGTTGTTTTTAGGAATCACTGCTGTTAATGTCCTTGCCATGTTCGAACCTCCATTCTCCATACATTGCAAATATAACACAAACATCTTGTTTCATTCATAAAAGTGTGATATCCTCTGCTTTGTGTTCAAAGACACACAGTATTAATCTGAGTAGAATTAAACAAGATATGCCTATATAGACTTTGGGAAGGATTTTTATGTATTTTGGCATTATTAATAGGAAATTGTTGCTTGGTGCCATGTGTTAAATTTTGCTAATGCTCGGATGAGATTTGTTGAAAGGGTGTATACGATATGTTTATTTGGAAAGTTCGTGGTAGTTGTGATTTAAAACAACTATTTGACTCAATAATTTGTACCTTTTATACTAAAGGGGTAAATATCGTCTGAACAATTTATGACAAGCTATTTTCTTTAATATTGGTTCACTATTGTGTTATCACATTTCACTTTGTCTTTTATTTTGTTGTAGCTTTTATACCAAAACTGTTCCGACACCCCCCACATGGTAATATATTCTTGTTGGACAATGAAGAAAACATATTTACAGCGTATGTACATCTGAAAGACCTGCATTGATGAGGTTTAAGAGTAGGTTATTGCTTTACCATACTATGGAGAGATACTTCTCAAATTCAATGTAGTTTAATTTATGAAGTGCTCATTACAATGCAGCCCCTTCATAGCACTGTACATTCAAATAAAAGACGGAGGAAGAGCCAACATTTGACAGGAGAGAGAACGATAAACATGGTACTTCACCTCACAATCATTCTTGCTCTGAGCAGTCAATGTCAGTTTTTTTTTTCATGAATAAAATCATTCTTTGCAGAAACAATTAGATTAAATCAACAACAGCCTACATAGTACTCTCATATTATCAGCTGCAATCAGCTTAGTTAACACCTTTTTTTTTTAACACTGAAATGTCTAGACTGCCAGCTCAGTTTAAATATAGTGGGTGCTAAGATGCATGTTTTCCGTCTTGTTCTGAGGTAAGTTGGTGCCAAACAAATTGAAAAATTGAGTCGGGGTGTTGTTTCCATGATCCTCCCAGTAAGGGAAGGAAGGGGCCTGGTTTATTGCATGCCCCCACCCACACCGCGCCCTCAGTGGAGAAAGAGGCCATGCCCAGGTCTTGCACTTTCCCTGTTACTTTCCACATTGTGGACGCTTCTGTGTTTACGTTTCTGAATGATTCATGTATTCACTTGCTACCAGTAGGTTTGCTTTATTAGCTTCTACAGCGGGTCTGACAGAGCAACACAGTCGTAGTTCACATCTGTTCTTTCTCAACTCGGACACAGTTGTATGGTTTATTTTCTTATTTGTTTTTGGAAACAATGGTGGTTTGTTTGATTAAAAGTTGTGTTGCTTGACAGCCAAAATGAAGAAAAAGCTGCATGTGTCGATGCGTATGTGAATTTCTTGGGAAGTGGCCTAAAGTGACTGATCTGTCCGGCTAATTTCCTCATCTATTAAGAAGATACTGATCAAACATAAAGTCATTTCATTTAGGAACATTTGTACGTTAGACTATAGATTGGCTTTGAATATGTCAACATAGAACTGTTTTACAAGACCCTCTTATACCTGTGACATGATGATAAATCAATGCTTAGTGCACACAGACTTGTATGCATGTGCTTTATATCATGCATGCTTCAGCACAAACCATCTGTTTATTTTCCATACCTTCTTCTATATTACGCCATGATCACATAAAACCGACCAGGAATATTTCTACGGTGAGTCGTCAGTGCTAACTGCTCCTCAGTCACCCTATAAACATTGATATGTTGGCAGCGTAGAGCTGTCGGACGTCCAATGTGCTGAATCTGTTGTGAGAACCGTGTTTCTGTATGTAATCTTAGACCTCGTTCCGAGGGGGGGGGGTCCGTGTACACGATACCGGTGGTCAGGTCCACTGTATCTGCAAAGTTTTTATAGCGGCTCCCAGAGGTGGAAAGATTCTTTCACGGTCGCGGTTCCCACCTACGGAGACTGCCAGGGGCGACAGAGCATTGTTACTGCGCATGCTTATCTCCCCCCCCCCCCCCTCCCTCCCTTTCCGTTGAAATTAGTTCCTTCTTCTCATGCACTTGTAAACAAACATAGCGGACCCATAGCGGTATGACTCGTGGTCAGTATTCTAGTGTTACCCTCCATGTCAGTAGTTTTATAGTTGAGACTCACCCCTGATTGCATCCGATGCGTCATCAATCCATACGGATGTCGGGTTCTCTCCATTTTCTTCACATTTATAGCGTATTGTTCTCTACACATACGTGTGTGTGGTTTCTTTACAAAACCAAGCAACAGCCCCCGGGGTCCGATATACTAACTACATCATTGTCAGTATGGCTGCTGCTTCAGCGTAAACGCACTATTCTTTTTTTTTAACGGATTACTTGTTGTCAGGTGAAACTTTGCCGTGTAAACGGGGCCGTACTCAAAATGAAGAAACCTTCACTCCTTTATATGTATATCAGTAAAAACAATCTACTATCAGGTTGGCAACAATGGAAAAAAAAAAAACAATTATTAACTCTAACAGGCTCTGAAAGTTGCACTGTCAGCAGGAATCAAACCTAATGTTCACAGGCTGAAAAGTACTGAGTGTACAGTCTGATACATGCTTTTCTTTAATGAGCTCCAAAGCTCCCGAGCCGTCGGGTTGCTGTTTCTTGATTTATAAGCAGCAGTTCAGAACGTGCAGCAAGTGATGAGGACAGCTGGTGTCAGCATCACTTGTGTCAAGTACATAGGCCTGTATGTCTGCAGCACTCAACAATTTACTCAGTGAGTGCAAACAGCTATGGCACATAAGTGAAAGATGTATCTGTCAGTCTTCACCTGCACTGTATAAAGCAAGGTGCACTTTGTCACTCAAGTCAATTACGTTATTTGAAAGGCCCCTCCATAGAAAATCAAACACTCTTAACTTGTTCATGTGGATTTTTTTTTTTTTCAGTTCTGAAGCTCGTTCATGAATGAAAAATAAGTACCATACCCAAGTATTTCTACATTTGAGCTGCGGTGTACCAATGATCATTTTGTTGGCAGAAATTCAGATTTGAAGTTAAAAGGAAACCTGTATTGCAAATGACTGTGATCATGTTTCTATGCACGGTGCGTTCATGTTTTGCTGATGCAAATTGAATATGAAAGAAAAGCACTAATAATGCAAATTAACAATGATTGGCAGCGCTAATTATTTCATACCTGTTGGCCACGGGGCAGATGTCAAAATCACAAAATTGACCAGAATGCCAGTGGAAGCTGCAGACATCTGCGAAGGAGAAAGCCAAAGGGAGCAAAAACACTACGTCGAACACAGGCGGGATTTAGGGGGAAAGAGATGGCATATTGAAATGCCCAAGCACACAGACATAAACCTGTTAGACTTGAAGTTGTATTCATCACAAACCCTCCTCGTGAGGCATCTGGATCCTGAGCTTGACAAGTCGGCTGGACTGTCACAGCTTGTGATTATGACACTGTTCAAACACTGTTCTTAATTCTGAGCCTTTTTTCAGTTTGGCCTTGTATGTCAGAATACCTGGAATATTCCCTCCTGGCATACGGTGTATGACAGCGAGCCATAGCATTTGCGTTTGAAAAAAGGTGTTGAGGTGAGCAGGTAAGCTGCTGCTACAGATGAGCACTAATGTGAAGGCTGAAGCCTTTATTTGTACATTTCGGAGTGCTGGTGCTGAGTGACGGTATGGAGTTATGTCCAAGTCACGCTGAGGCATTCATGTTTTTGTTTTTTCTTGTAAAAATGTATTGATCGGGAAGTGTGATGAAAAGTGAGGTGTCCTGTGGTTTAATCAAGTCCAGGAAAAGAACATATGGAATGTATAGGCCTACATGTATACATACAGCTGGTAGTTACTTTGGAAAATAAAAGCAGAGTCGGCAAGAAGAGGTCAACGCTTTTGTCATGTCAGACTTTATAGTGTGAACATATGGCTGGCTCCTGAAGGCACTGGATGCTTGGTGTTAGTTTTTAATCAAACCGGAAAAACATGCACTCGCTGGCGGCACTTAAAAATACTCAGGATGTGGTTGGTTTTGCTGACTAAATTAACCCTCATTGTTCCTGCCTTTTGTTTGCTGTTAAAATAATGAGCCTTGTCACACATGTTAAGTTCCCTGTTTGCATATAATTAGCTGTGTTTGTAGCATTTATGTCATCAAACAACTCTGGTCTTGAGGGTAATTCAGAAACACCATGAGGGATTGGTCGTGCTCGTGGAGCTCTTTGCACTTTCTCGGGGCTCCCTGACTCATCGGTGGCTGTGTTGCGGTGAAATCTGGTACAAGACTTCTCCCCATGTGGTTCGCAACACCCGCAGAACACAGCGCTCTGACAATCGCACAATCCCAGTTTCCTATTTGCATCACAGCTTTTCGTTACAGGAAATGTGTTGTTGGTTTAATTATGTGGCGGCATGTACGACCGTTGCTGTTGGGGAAACTGTTGGAGTTCACCTCGCTATAACAAACAAACGATGTCCTGATAATACTGCCTGCCCTGTGTGACTGAAACATTCTCGTCTGCGGTTTGAAGAGCAAATGAAGCATGTGTCTACAAATCATACTAAAGAAACAGAAACCCAGCTGAAAGTGTATTTCCGACCCCTAATTGTCTTTCTGTCACTTTTATAGCCAATGCCAAGAGATGTAATTTTCAATTGTAATGGGAGAGAATCCAGATGTAGTTATCAGGGTTTAATTCCAACTGTATGGGCTTACCTTACTGCAAACTGGAGGGGCTTTCAGCTTACAATCCTGTTTTTATGTGGGATGTAGGGAGGGGCTGCAGGCTGCTCCGGGGGGCTGTGGCCTATATAATACTTCCATGGTTTTGGCAGTCAGATTTTCAAGAAACTTCCTGGTGTGTCAGGATCAATCAAGCCTAAGCCAGTCTTAATTAAAGGCTTGGGGCTGGGCAGAAGTTGAGGGCAAAAGGCATCCCTGTTGGTTAAAAGAATGAAGCGTCTGTCATTACAACACTATGGGGAGCATCAGCTTTATTACTTAAAATTCCTCCTTAAAAAGTCTGACCATTCAGGCTGACACATAATGATTTATCTATAGCCTTCTCCACAAGAAGAGAACAGAAAAAAAACCCCAGTGCCAGTCTGGTCGTACAAAAGGTTGTAGTGGAAATGGTACGCTAATAGTCTTCTGCAGTCTTGTCACTCACAAATTGACAGTTTGAGCTCATTTTTATGCATTCAGGGGTATTTACATTCATACATGCATTATGACGAGGCAGGCTTGATCCTGCGCATTAGACCATGAGAGAAGAGCAGTGTTCACCGTTCAACTTGGCTCGCAGTATTTTTATACTTGAATTATGTAAAGATGTTTCAGTCTGCGAGAAAAGCGCTTCAGTCGAGCGCCATCGTAGACCCTCGTGCTCATTTGCAGCCACTTTCCGAGTGCTTTTTAAATAGAACAAGAGCAGAAGAGGCTTAATCTCAAAGTAAATGTTACACCTGAATGAGTGGGTTTTTCAACGGTGCTGAACACTGAGGCGGTTTATCGTACGTGTTAAAAACAGATGCAGTCATAAAGCATATGCAGTTATCATTTTTAACCACTTGGGGGCACAGGCAACTTACACGGGAGGAAGACAGTGAGGAGTTTGGGTGTGAATGTTGTGAGAGGGGTGTGTGTGTGTGTGTGTGTGTGAGAGAGAGCTTTAAAGGGGGGTGTTCATTAATTAAATGGAATATGATCCAAAAGACTCTATACTCGCACATAACACATCATGCCTCACAAGAGAAAAAAATAAGACAAATGCCACAGATGTCCCTTTTCTTCTTTGCCCTGTTTATCTCCGGTTCTAGTTTCCCTCCAAATCCAAACGTCAGACAGACAACGCCTTCGTATGTTTTGGTCTCCTGAGTGGATCTTTCCAGTACATCCATCTGTCAGAGGGTTTTTTTGTTTTTTGTTTTTTTTCTGAAGTCCGAGAAGGGGTGGTGGTGGGGTGTATGTTTGTGTCTGGGCCCGGGGCGGGTGAAGGGGTGGGGGCATGGGACCAGAAGCAGGACATATCACATCGCAGGCCAAATATCCTTACAGTCTGATCTGCCTTCTGATCTACTGTCCCAGTCATATCAATATCCAGGGCTCAGCCGGGCACATCTCATCCCAGACTGTCATGTAGTACATCTTATAAGCCCCATTTTTAGGCTCATCCAACCAAATGTCTGTTTTTTTTTTTCCCCCCTGTGATCATCTGGTTTTTGTTTTTTTTGGGGGGGGGGGGGGGGGGGGGGGGGGTTTCCAGTCAGGTCTAAGTAATGATTTATCTTTCATCCACAAAGTTAGTTTTTTCATCCCACAATTACTGTTGACACCTGTGGAGTCAACCTGGCATTATCTTCTCTTTAACTTCAAACTTTGTGAATCATGCTTTGGGGCTACGTGGTATAAGTTTGAAAAATAAGCAAATTCCTGTTCGTTCGTTCTCATTTCACATCCTCCCTTGGCAGTCGGCTTTGAGACCGAATCGGCAGTTGTTTTAACTTAACTTGATGCAAGCTGCTCTGACATTTTGCAGCATCTATTATGTAAATGTGTGTCTGTGCCATTTGTGTGCAGTGAGAAGTGTTCTCACCTGCAGAACTAATACTGTTAATGCATTCATATCATGGAGGGTTATGTAACAGCGCGAGCTGGGATGGAAAGAGCAGCCACCTTGCCAGTCGTAATGCATTCAGGCTCCACAGTGTCAGATGGCTCCGGTGATCCGGGGGGCTCAAGATGGCAATGCTGTTTAGCAGTCCGGATATGTGTGTCCGTGTGCGGGCGAAAATATGTGTCTGTGTGCCGCTATGTTTGTTAGATTAGGCTCAGATATGTGGGTCCATATGGTTCAGTGGTGACACATTTGAGTCCTTCTGGCCTTTTTCCAACTATGTGGAATACATGGTGTGTGTGTGTGTGTCTGTCTGTGTGTGTGTGTGTGTGCGAGAGAGAGACTGGAATTGTGCTGATTCCTTTCTCACCATATGTGTACCTCTTTTCATCGGTTCATGATCATACGGTTGCAGTTTGTGTCACGGAGCCAGAACTGGTGAGGAACGCTGTGTATTGACCCCTGGAGAAATCTGCATACTCGTCGCTTTGGTTTGCCATCAGTTGTGAGGCCGCTTAAAAGTAAATGCCAGTCAATCCTTCTTGGCTCCCAGTCTCACCCCCCCCCCCCCCCCCCCCCCCCATCCCCCCATCCCCCTCCACTCCTGCCATGGCACGCGGGCCCAGTGACATGAGTTGTGAAGAAAGCTCCCCACCTCTCCTACGCCTCTATTCTCTCGTGCACTGTAATCCTGACACCAAAAACCGCCCCTCGGAGAACAAGTGTCAGTCTCAGAATAGAGTGTGCAGTCTGCTCCCCCCCTTCTTTTCCCCCTCTGGTTAGCATGTTCGAGAGTGCTAATGTTCACGGAGGTGACAATTAACTATACAATGATCACAGTGATGCCGCTTGTACTGCTGCCTTACAGCCTCGCTAAAGAGATAAGTAACTGATCTTAACACGACTGGGACTGGGCAGATGACAGATAAGCACATAAAGGGATAGTTGCTTTGGTGAATATTGTGTAAGCTTGCCTACCAGATGTTCTGCAAGCCTTCCGTGCTGCATATTTGACTTGCTAATCAGCAGACTATTTATAATTCTTTGAAGCTTTGAACCTTAATAGAGCCCTCATCATTTTATATGTGTGATAATGATGAGACATCAGATAGGGCACTGTATATACATAAGATGACTGTTCTCGTTAAATATTGCTCTTTGAAAATAAGACTTAAGCTTTTAACCCTAAAAAAAAAAAAAAAACAACCTCTGAATTTATATTTAAAACAAACCAGTGGGGAAATAGCAAGAGGTGTGCTAAATGAACAAGCTCTGGCCTTGTTTATGCCCACAAACTGATAAGCCCACCAGTGCGCTCATCCTCTGCTGCTGCCACTGATTTGCACTTCTTAGCCAGGCACCCATCGGTGACTCTGGAAAAAGAGTGGAATTGTTTTGGAGACAAAACCCGAGATACTGACCATGTTGCAGCCCCCATTGTCAGGGTGTGTTTGAGCCCAAAGATATTTGCATTAAATAAATGAGAATATCGCCCATGTCCAGCCCTGCTGCGGCCAAAGGTTTACTGTCACAGATGCATGCTCCATCTGGCCCTGTTCTCCTCATCTCCAGTCTAGCTGTTCGCATTCAGCAACGTGGCCCATGTTCATTTAAGGATATTATTTCAGAGATTCAAGTTGCTCTCGGTTTTTGTTAACGTGAGATTTAAGTATGAGGAAGAAAATGACATTAAATGAATGTCATTGCTTTGAGCTGTCACAGCGTTTCCAAATTGAGTCATATGCCTCCTCGTCTGCCTGGGATTCTGGGCAATGCAGGGTTGAAAAGGGTCAAGTGATCCTCCATCCTGAGCAAACAGGGACGTGGTGACAGCCGATGGGACAACAAATCTCCACGAGAACCGTGCTGTCCCCGCCGACACTCTCCCCGCCTCTCCACAACCAGCACAAGCCCCTCACCCCTCAGCCCTCAGCCCAGGGCTGTGATCCTGCATAGCCAGCATAATGAAGCCATATAAGCCTGTTATTTGCTGCTTTACGGCTTGTTTTATGAAGGTGAGCTGACAAGCAGCTCCCAGAATGGTTCCTGCCACTTTAACAGACAGCATTACCAAGAGAAAAGGAGCCGTGAGGAGGGAGGGCAGAGCAGGCTGGAGAATGTGCCGGGCCCTTTATGTTGGCCCTACCAGAGCTTTGATGGGCAGAGGTCTGGCTGCAGGCTATCACTGGTACATTTTACGTCTTCCACCTTTTGTCAGGGGGACATTATTGACGTTTGACCTATGTTACTATTCCCAACTCCTCTCCACTAATCAATTACCACATTGATCCATTAATCAGACAGGGTGATGGCCAGTGAAAGGGCCCATGGGTATGTGTGAAGAATTGTGGGAGAGGCCTCAGGCTATCGCGGAGGAGGGCCTTCACCTGTAGAGCGCATGGTGAGAGTTTGGCTTAATGACTAGTTCTAGCCTATAGTGATGCTTAAGAAGAGGCACAATTCATAACAACACACTTTTTTCTTCTTATACAGTCCACCATAATAAAATGTATATTTATAGAAAAATAAGTCTTCCCATTAGTTTCTACTAATTGCTGTATTTTATAATCAGCATCATTATTAATTTACCGTGTCATATATACAGTATATACTGAAACATCAAAACATAGCCCGGGTGGGCTTTATCATGTGTTGTTGGGTTTTTTTTTTTTTTTTCCGGTTTCACACACTGAGAAAGCAAAAACTTCTCAGTTGTTTCCATAGCCCTCAGGGAAAGCAAATAGTCAGGATGCGTTTGTATTAAGGAAGCATTATTTAATACGACTCATGAAACGTTGGCTCGAATACCAGCAGCCAAACCACGATGTCACTGAAAACAAGGATGTTGTTTGAATGAGAGCAAACATGTTTTTGTTCATCTGACTGTTTCCATGGAGGTTAGGCAGTAGCATAATTGTGTTTAGGACAGAAACAGATCAGACACACAGACAGCCAGCAGATCAAAACGGAAGCTGCGGGAGCGGAACCCGCCATGCTTTGATTAGGTTTGGTTTGGTTTTGGTGTGCGCAGACTAAAGCCATCACCCCAGTCTGTCTCTGCCCTTGCCAAGTTGTTTGCCAAAACGGGGGAAAGATTTGGAAGAAAGTTGGACAGGAAAGAAGTGTGGGCAGTTTCAGTCCACCCTCCCGCTCCTCAGGCTGACCAGAGTCCAGCCGACAGTCACCCAGCTCTTGTGGGTTTTGTGAATTGAGAAGACACTTCATGTGTGGATTTTTCAATTCTTCAACATGTCATTTGGCTGGGAGTGCCATTGTCCCCTGCCCCTTTTCTCCCTGCTCCTTCTGCCGAGACGAGTCGTGTCATCCCCTCGTGATCAGCACTTTTGTTGCCTTTGTTTTTGGCCCTACCTCAGAAGTCCATCTTGTCTTTTATATCCCTGCCTTTCATGCATAAGGGAACAGTTGTGGCCTGTTGTGGGCCTGTTCCACTGCATTTCCACCAGTGGGGTTTCCTTTCATTCTCTTCAAAGTACTACAATGGGCCTCTGAAGGCCTGAATGACCAATGCGGAATGCACAATCCTACAGAGCCCGCTCATTTTGTTTTGGTAGAGTCAATAAAAATGCTAAGTTAAAAGCTAACCCCCTTATGCCCTCCTCAGATGGAGTGACTTGCATGACCCTTTTAAGCTTCTCTCTCAATTAACTTTTAATGATAAATTCATTGATTTTCTTCTTTTTTTTTCAGCTGTCATTTTAACTTTACTTTTGTCATTCATTTACCCGACTCCCATTCAAACTATCCTGTACATACAGCACGGGCCTGCTGACCTGATTCACCAAGCTCTCTGACGAAAGGAGAGCCGTGTTCCTGTGCACAGATAACCCAAAACTGTCAATGTCAGCACTCTGTCCTTTACAATCTGACTTTTCCTTGTCCCAAAACCTAGATTAAGATGTCTGTGTTCTCTTAAGGAGGTGGATTCAAGTAGTTTCATATGGAGGGATGGAAAGAAAAAGGGGGGAGGAGGGGGGGGGGTGGCCATCGTCTCAGAGCCGTACGGCAGAGGCCGTGCATGAAAGCATTGCGTGCCGATTTGTGAGCTGGAAGAAAGCTTGGGACTTTGAGAAGGATTACAGGTAGGCAGACATTGGCTGCCGAAGATGACTGCCATGACTTCATCTTCATTGTGTAGCTTAAGGCATAAAACCCAAACTAATGAGAATGGAAAGGGGCGTAGGCATGGACAGGATGATGAGTAAGGGCTTTTTGGTGATGGTCAGCATCTTAACTATATGAGAAGGGAAAAAAAAAACGTACAATCTGAAATATTGAGATTTTTTCCATTTTTACTGTAAACCTAAATAACTAACTTCATTTCAGTGGCCAAAGGCTTGAGTTGAACAGGAGTGTTTTGGTCTGTTCTGCATGTAGTTGAAGGGTGTTTAATATTTTCTGCTTTCTCGTGTCGCTACTGAGGGGTGTCGGTTTCACAAATGAAATGATTGCAAATTCTTCATTTCTGTTTTTTGGGGGTTTTCTAACACAGTGCAGTCAATACAGACATTACCAAACAAGTGCCAGTACGTTCAGTGTGTGATTGTCTATCCTGTTCCTACTGGTAAAAGAGAGGCTAGAATCTGCAGCCCCCAACTGATTTAATCTGGTGGGGAACGGATTGCTCATCCTGAGCTCCAACTTGCTGGAGGGCAGGCAAACAAAGCAGGGGGCAGAAAAGTAGAAGAAAAGTGTTTGATTCTTTCCTCTCCCTGTCTTGGGTGTCTCTGGTTAATTTTTCAACATCCCTCTGCCATCCAGTTGTGTCCTCAGTCCTGAGGCAGTGTGAAAAAAAACACATACAGCATCACGCTGGGAGGAGAACCGTGTGCAGGGAATGCTTCACCTCTGTTTTTCATTCTGAAAAACAAAAAAAAGTGTCAGACAGGCAGGTGGACAAGAAGCTAGGTAAATATTGATGACTTTTTGACCATTTTATTTCCCACCCGCAGACAGCTTTCGGCAGACGGCTGGTTTGTTGATGCTTCAGCGCCATCGATTTCCTCCCTACTCTTTATTCATCTTTATTTTCAGCAAATTTAATCTGGAATCTTAAGCACCACAGACCACCGAATGTAGTTTGCATATTAAGAAGTGGCTGATTATTGTGGGGCAGGAACACCGATCTTTAATTTTGTGCATTTTAGACACAGCGTCTGCCTGCGCCACATTGCAGGAGATGATTGTAAAAATCTACATATTGAGAGGGTGGCCGTCATCGGGGTCTGTTTTGGAGTGGGCCTCTTGTTATCTGCTGTAATTCATGTGGTAGGATGAATATTACCACCTGAATTAGGCTATTATCTTGCCATGTGGAGGCCAGTAGAGTTACAAGAAATAGCAATGATCATGCCATGATAATGAAGCAATTACTACAGGCTTTTCATAATTCAATATTGACGGCGAGACTGCAATCATCCTTTCTTTGAAACTGTATTGTATATCGCATATCTCATCTTGAATTTATTCTTTGTTGGGATCTACAATATTGTACAGGTGGAGCATTTGACTGGCAAGAATACAATACCAAAGACACCACTGAAACCTGTTTCTGAAGTCTGACAGATAATCTTTATGCAGCCACTCCAGATTGAGTTCTAGATGGACTTAAATAAATTATCTGGACAAGCTCTTCAATCTTTATCTTCACTTGTACTGTTCTGCTTGTGGAGTCACCCACTCTCAGAACTCGAGCCATAAAGATAAAAGTGAAGGGCATTTTCCCCAACTATGCTCTAAATTCTAAAAGGTCTATTGTGATGGTTTCCTTTTGTCACGTGCAAATCTATTTTTGATCATCTGAGAACATACCAAGCCTTCTCATGATTGCTGATTTTCAAAGGGGGTCCTGGACTTCAGGTTGGGAACCTTTATAGCTATAAAATAAGGTTATTCTCTTCCAGTATCAACCACATCAGAATCCATCATCCATCTTCTTCCATGGGTTGGCCGCGCTGATTCAAGCATCAATGGACAAAAGGTCCATAACAGGGCAAACTCAGAGAAATCTCACAAGACATCCATTTACACCTGTGTCCTTTTTAGCCTGATCAATGAACCTGGAATGCATGCTTTTGAATTGATGGAGGAAACTGGAATACCAAGAAAAGCCCCCATTGCACTGTGAAAGCGAACATTCTGACTCCGTAAAGAAATGACCCCAAGCCTGGAATCTGGGTTTTTTTTTTTTTAATGATGAAGGAGTCCTACTAATGTAGTTTTACTGTGTGCTTGTAGAACTTCTGAATTGCATTAAATGAAAGTTACTTTATAAATAAAGTTTGTTGTTGTTAGTAGCATTATGAGTATATCACCCCATTCAAAACAGAAAATAAGAAGAAAATAATGTTTAGTGAGAGCGCAGAATGTAACAAATATTTTGTAAAAGAAAATAGATCATTGGAACAGTTGTCGATCAGTCAGTTTCTGGTGAGGTTCTGGCAGGTTCAATGACATCTTTTTGTTTATTCTTTTTTTTGTAGGGGGTGTAATTTATTGATCCCTTTGGATTAATTATTTCTCTGCCTTTAACTCATCCTATTCATAGTTACCCTTCACTACATTTGCAGTGACTGGGGGTCAAGACCTTGCTCTACAACCCACAGTAATAACCTGCCAGCACACTTCTCTAATCACAAGGCCACCATTTAGTGCACCTGAATACCTTGAGTTTTTATTTGACTCAAACTAAACCAGGGAGTATGACCAAATCCTGATCTCCTACTTTAGATTTGATTAAGAGGTAAATTTCCCACAGTTGCCAGAAGGAATTCAACAGGCAATGGCTTCCAAAGGAAGCTCTTTTCCCATTTATATGGGATATGGGGATTCCCATCTTGCATCATCCTTGATAATAAGCAAAGGTTATCAATTTATAAAGTGGAAAAAATATGTGAATGGCTCTCTTTTTAACTCTCAAATGTTCAATGACTGATCAACTGCTTGACATTTAATCCAACATACACACATCACTCTGCACAGACGTAAATATTCTCGGTGACGTGATCCGGCCTGATACCTTGTGAGACATCACGATGCACCTGTCTGGATTAAATAAGAGGATTTCATAGATAAGATTAATACGATCAGCCATGTTAGTTACATAGTTGTCTGAGAGTAGCGAAGATGAGATGTGTATTTCAAGGATGTGTGGTTCAAGGTGGATTTATTGTAGTTAGACGGCACAGAGGCATCTAGCGGTGAGTGTCAGATCATCACAGCCTATTCGGTTGGATTGAAGATCAGTTGTTGTCTCTGTACTTGTGAACCGCTTTGTCCAAGACGCTCTGCTATTTGAGGAAGACGCACGCAAATCTGCACGCAAAAGTAAAAGTACCACTAACCAAGCCGAGAGAAGTGCCTTGTTAAACAAAACAAACCCCAAACTTGTTAAGATAAATGTTTTTCGGCTCCTCGCAATCATTACTTGTTCGATTGCAGGCCCAAGTGTAACATACTGTGCTGCTGGCTCAGGCAGCGCCATGTGTAGTCTAACACAGAGCAGCTTGCCACCTTCTCGCCACATTGCATCACCACATCCTCTTTCAGCGCCACCAGGCTGCAGCCGGCCCGCTAATAAGAACCAGACCCATCTAGCACCATATAACCCCACTAACACATACTTACCTCTGATCTCAGACCAGTAAACGTTGTTACTGTGGCCAAGTCCACCCACTTTACAGCTGCTGTACGCCTGCACAGACTCGTGTTATCGTAACCTTTCATGTAAAAAACAGAAAGCGACGAAAAGGGAGAGGAGGAAATAATAACATGGGTGCATGTGGCACTTTACGGACTGGTTAAATATGTATAACGCAAGTGTATATTGATCTAATGGGGAAAATGTCAACCAGGTGCAGTATGGTGCAAACGGAAATATCCGAATGACTTTTTTTGTCTTCCGTTTGAAATCACTGCATGAATTATGCTTAAAGTTTATCATACAAATTGTGCTTTTAGGCTTATTATTTGTTATTATTTAATTGTTTTTAATAACAGCCAGTCAGCTATCCACTACAGTCAGCAGCTTTACATGGTCTTACTTTACTGGGAGGATTCCAAGTATTGTTTGTGTGCAGCGCTGATGACTGTTGCACCATCTTCCATTGCAGTTCTATGGGTTGTGTAAGTAGCTGCAGGTTGTAGCTGCAGTCACACTGTGACGTAGAGTGGGATGGTAATCTCAAAATTTCTGAAACTGGTGAACAATTATTTCAACTTATCTTTTATCGGAAGCTGTGACATTTCACTCTCTCAGCATACGGCGTAAAGCAACAGTTTCAGGCAGTCCAAGACGATATATTTTGCCATGATTGCCTGGAACATGTCCAAATCGCACACTGCATGCCCACCTGATGTTAGGAATATGTCATTTATCACAAAGGCTACTTGATATGTGTAAAAGCCTAAAAGATTATCAACCTCATTGAGAAAACTCTTTTTGGAGGATCTTTTCTGTCTCACAGAATAATGTCATGATGTTCACCTTAAGTCTTTACCATCCAGATGATTATAGAATCTTTTTAAAATGTTTTTACTTTTTACATTTGATATTAATAGATGATTTTATGTTTGTAGTTGTGGGAGCCACAGTTCGGTCTTGCAGTTTTCTTTTAACTCATATTGGACTGAGCATCTTCAAAGAAGAGATGCGATATGGAGCATTAAATCCAAACAGTCGTTATGTCATAGCCTTGTGATATACTGTTCCTGGGATGTGGTCTTTTGTTGTTTGATGGCCAGTATATTGTCTTTGTTAATTTTTCTGGGAAGGCAGAAGATTTCTTTTATCACTCCATCCTTGTTTTTTTTCCCTCATCGTGGCATGAATGGAAGCTGAGTATCTGTTCCGTTCCTTGGTTAATAGTTCAGTGTAAAGCAAGACCTTGCAGGGACTATTAGGAGGTGGAAAGAAGGAGGACGGTAAAGGAGAAATGCTGATTTTGGTCTTGGTTACTGACCTTTGCTTCTGTTTCTTACCAACATCAAGGCTCCTTTCTTTCCTTTCCTTTGTATCTTTTTCCCACTTCATAATGGTAGCCCCTTTAAATTACAATCATCTTTTTGTACTTAAATCATTATAATATATTTGCCTTTTAAGTGGGCACTTAGTATGGCTTTTTATAATTCTCCCCCCCAAAGCGGTAAGTGCAGAATAGGCTGATTTCATTCAGGTGACAGCAGTACCTAAAACACTTGACATTCCTACTTTTATCCTCTCAACTACTATTTTCTGTGTTATTATCGTACATAGATTTTCTTTGACATCCTCTCCATTATTATTTTTTTTATTTTTTGGGGGGCTCCTATAACAATCTTTATCATTTTAGGATTCATAAATTATGTCCACGTTTTTCAACCGTTTTTGCACCAAGGCACTTTTTTTTTTTTTTTTACCTAAAAAGTTCTTTAATGATACTCTGTTGTCTGATAGTTACTTTAATTATGCTATAGTCTCTGGTTTTAATGATTTTCACTCAGTATGAGACTTGGGCCTCTTTACGTGGTCACAAATTTGATCTCCTTACAGGGATTCAAGAAAAACACACACAAAGTTAATTCTCAACTGCTCCATCTTAATTTCTTAATTTAAAAAAAAAAATTTGAAGTTCATAAAGTCATGCTTGAAGAGCTCAGCTCACATCTACTGTAAATATGTTGTTTAACATTTGACCAATGTTAAAATACAATGCGAGTTTGCAATTGAGGGCAGTTAACCAAAAACTGTCCAAAGATAGGTAAACTTTAAGTTTAAAGTCAGATCAGGAGGGTTGTTTATTTCCTCTTGTTGTTGCAAAGTCCCTTTCACAACTGCTGATAACTGTTGTGTATCCATAACCCAGTGATGGCAGTCGGTATCGGCTCAGGTGAGATAAAACCACAACTTCTGTTCAAGAGTCTTCAAATGTTAACCTATTGTCTCACAGTGAGTGGGAACATTTACAAGTTAGACATTTCCACATGCTGCTGCAAGAGCTTTTTATTTTGTCTTTGCTCCAGAGGAGATTTTTATTTCGGCTTTACATTCACAAATTCTGTCCATTCAGATGTTGAAATATAGCAAGCCTTGCACAGCACTACTCGCTCGCCAGCAACTTTGCGTCATTGTACTTGTCATTTGTAAAACACTTTGAGTTCCACCTGCAGCTCATACACAACCATGTTGCCGTGCAACGCCCAGTGGACTTCGATATAGAGCAGTGTGATATTAAGCTCCACTGCCAGTTCCTCACACAAAGACGGAAAAAAACAGTGCGCATCAATAACATCCTGAACCTTCGAGAACCTTTGGTGTACGCCTTGAAAAATACAAGTATGTCTCCGATGGCATGTCTGTCCACTAAAAGCCAGGGTTGGGTAGTAACAGATTACTTGTAACGGCATTACATAATTAGGATACAAAAATGTTTTGAATGTAATTCGTTACAGTACATAAAGAAATGTGTAATCTCGTTACAGGTACATTCGGAAAAAAACTGATTACTGAGCAGGATTACAATAGAAAATCAGATGGAATAAACTAGAAATGCAGCTGTCGCAGGTGTCGTCTGCTGACATTGCGACACTTCCCGACGCTTTCAGGCTGGCCGGAAACTGACGCGTTGCCATGGATACTGCAGCTCATCACTATGTTTTAAAGTGGGAGAAGTCTCTTAACCTCTCTGTACAATGCTAATGATGCCTCCCAGCCGTGAAAGTGCTGTGAACATCCAGGAACTCGACGTCTCACCTGAAGAAACATCTCGGTAGGATAAAACCCGCTCACTTTCACTGATACACACCTGGACTGTCAACTAGTTTTATTAGCTCGTAACCTGCCAGTAACCTGCCAATACCAGTACTGGTGCTGATGGTAGGAAGCCACTCTCAATACGTTTAGAGGATCTGATGTTTCCCCCCCCCCCCCCCCCCCCGATCCATAGCTTTTCAAGAGCTTGAGTTTCAATGGGCCGTTCTTTTATCGCAGAGAGCCTCTAACTACTTCACTTACCACGTCGGGTCCGAACAGCATATGTACCAGGGTTTTGCAGGCAGATAGAAACATCTCTTCCACTGTGCGTCGCTCTTTTGATTGATTGAGCGTTTCAGCCAATTATTAGCTATCCTTAAGAGCTTTTTCATTCATCGTTGCCGTTTTTCTTAAACCTGATGAGTTTCTTATTTTATTTTACTTTTTTACAAATCATTGAACTTATTGTTTTCCAGTGAAGGGTGCTCAGTTTGAACGTTCTCTGCTCACCCAGCATAACTGAGGATTCTTTCGTCAGTAAATGTAGATCCAAAGGAAATGTAACCTTGTGCTCACAATGGGGTTTTTTGTTTCTTCCTCTGACCGCCATTTATTCTGGGGCTTTCATCAGAGGCTTGTCCAGGGATCTTCTCAGTCGTACTTCTTTTCACACACTTATCCATTGCTCACCCGCGACTTCTCTCGCTTTGCCTCACTGACATTGTCCTGGATTAACAAGGCCATTCACGACCTGCTCTCACCTTTTGGAAGAGTGTTAAATTGTTCTACTTTTTGGGCTAGACCACCTAAGTTAAATAATATATAAAAAAAAAAAAAAACAATTCCATATTCACACCATTTAGCATTACTTTATTTATTAAAACCACTGCACAATTCACTGTCTTTTAAAGCTTGTGAAATCTTCTTCCCTTTTGGCATTCCACATCTGCTTTAACTGCCTCCAACAACTGTAACATCTCAGTGTAGATTAGACCTTCCTGGGACTGGAGGGCTTGTAGAAGCGTAGTTGACGAGATTAAGAGGCTATTGAAGTCACTTTAGCTCCTTTTATAGAGCAGAAGACAAGAAAAGAGAAAAAACTCAGCCCTCTCTTCTAACAAAAGGGATATCCCCTTTCGAACTTTCCTCAAGCAAATAAGGACACTATCTACCAACAGGTTACCTCAAAGGACTATTGATTCCCAAGGAGCTTTAGTGGTAGGAGGAGCTTTTTGCCACTGTAATTAGTTAAATCCGATCTTAAACAAAAAGCTTTTTATGAGGACCAATTGTTTCAGAAGTTAGATTATTGAAATTATCCAACAGTGGTGTGGTTGTATGGGAAGCAGCACACAGGATAAAATTAATGCGTGTGCGTACGTGCGTGCTACGGTGTGATCATGCAGAACTCACAATAACCCTATTGGGTCCACTTTGACATGATCTGTTGTGTTCTCTAACTGTAAAAATAAAATCAAGGTGACAAATTCACAACGATGAGCTGTTGTATTTGCAACCCTGAAACTTCTCTGGATTTTGTCAGATAGTTCATAAACCACTCCAAAGAAGTAGCTCCGAAGAGAGCAACCTAGTATTAATGGTGCCAGAGTGGTGTAGAGAGTAGAACATCGTATAAAGTACATGCTCTTTATAAAGAGAAAGAAATAACATAATTAGCAAAAAGCAAGATGAGGAAATAAATACACTTGGGCCCATTTCCAGATGGAGCATATCATATAGGTTTAAAAAAAAAAAATCTGATTGGCGCTCCATCCTGCATTGGTGACATTCAAAAATGCACATTTTTGAAACCTTCCTCCAGAGTGTATAACTCTGAAAAACCTCTCCCAGCGTCTCTGTCTCTCTCATCCCCCCGTATCGCTCCGAGCCTGCGTGCAGTGACAGTGGCAGTGGCAGATTACAGGGTTGTGTTCAAGCTGCTGTCAGAAACTATTGAATTGCATGACTTTTAAAGCAAAATGCTCACACACTCAAATTGTTGGTTTTATAATTCAGTGTGACTCAAAGTTCTACTTTTGACATCGGTTCGTAAAGCAGATACTTGTGTTTTGATTCCATTTTTTGCCGCCATGTGTTTTGGGTTGCATGTCTATGCTTCGTGTCTTTTTTTTTCTTGGTTTTGGGTGTATTTCTGTCTTCCTGTGGTTGCATTACACCCCCACTAAAGGCCTGTGTCCTTATTCATAAGCATCCTAAGACTTAAAGTCGCTCTTAAAAAAAAAAAAAATCTTCCTCAAAATGTACGATTTTTCTAAGAATATTCCCTCACTAAGATAAAAAGTCATTCACTTCGCATCTTAAGCCCAAAGAGAGCTCCTATGGTGGAAAACCAGTGAGGAAGAATTGTAAGAAGCCTAAAAGTTTTTTAAACAGGTCAGATGATGGGAAGAGAAAGAGAAAGGACACATGTTCTCCATTTGTTTAACGACAACGATTAATTACACGCTACCGGCTCGATCGTGGGGGGATAATGTTTCTCGTCGACCTCATCACGGATGAGCTTACTTCTCCCACAGCAAAGCAACGCAATAACACCCGAGATGAAGTCGATCACAACATTGCAGTACGTGGCTACAGGGAAGCAGCAGCAGTGTCGACAGAGTGATTAGTCTTCTTTCGCAGACCCACACTGGTGGTAAATCACAGGAATTGGTGACGGCTGCGTCCACCATTAATACCAAATGCATTAAGTGGTAAAAATAACAAGGATGGACAGAAAAGATAACAATAGTCAAATCAATATAATAATCAGTACGTGAATGAGGTAAGTTTACACATTTTTAATCCAGACCAAGATATTTGATGGGTTCATTTTACTCTCCATTCATTACTCGCAGCACAGAGGCTATTTTCTGTCTCTCTAACAGCCAATCACAGCAGACTGCATCGTGTGTAGCAACGGGGTCGACCACACCTCCCCTCCAAGACAAAAGTTGCTGTCAGTAGAGTTAACACTATTTATGAGTGTGTTTCACAGCTTATCCAAACCAGTTCATGCTCCTTGTATGTTGGACTTTAATGGCAGATTGATGACGTTGTGAAGATAAACATGATTATTGGTACTTTGACATTCCAACTCTGGCTTATTTGGAAGGGGTTTTGAAAAGTGCAGAAGACAAAGCAACACATTTAAAGGTGGCAGAAAAGAAGGTACTTTTTATCAAGTCAAAAAAAACAAAACAACAACAACATATGTGTCAGTGTAACTTTCCATGACTCTGCTCCTAACGGCTACTTTTACCCAGGCTCATTCACTTTCTGCCCTGCCTCGAAATTCAGCCGTGTGGCAACATTAGCATATGAGTGGCTCAGTGTTTGGGTGAGTTTGCGCTCAACAAAGAGTGCCAAAGCACAGGTCAGCATCTCACATTCACTTCAATGAACAGCTGAAGGGCAAACAGAGCTCCCAAAATGAAATGCTTCCAGACTTTCACTCCAGTCTGGAGGAGGTGGCCTCGGCCTGGATCTTCATATGTGATATTATGAATGCAGCAACAACCTTTAGATATTCATCGCCCTCAGCCCTTTATTGATACTGTGGGTGCTCATAAGTAATATATGCAGCCATGTGTGCATATGTTGTGTGTGTGAAGGTTGTGTATGTTTGTGCAATACACAAATACGTGTTTATGTCCTCTTTGCACTGTGTGCTTATGCATGTATACGTTGCTGTTGACAGGGATAGCAGTTGGCTCCTGCCCGCAGGCTGCTATAAAGGAGCATGGCGTCATCACCACCACTCTGCAGGCGCCGCGCTGCGCTACATACCCCGCAGGGCGGTTCTCTACTGCCCCGGCAATGATGAGCGAAAACTGAGGAAACTCGCCTCGCTGGACGTTGACTGTGCCGTGTTGGACTGTGAGGATGGCGTCGCCCTCAGCAAGAAGGTACGGAAATGCATATATAGGCACATGCAGACCTTAAATGTGCTATTGTGTGAACAAATTAGGATGGAAGACTTGACCAGATGCATATCGGTGTGACCCCGAAAGGCTTTTAATCCCATCTCCCTCCTTTGGACAGGTGTTGGGTCTTAAACACTGAAAGGAAAACTACCAAAGTGAGATGTTTAAAACAAGCACATTTCTCCCCATTATGATGGTATAAAGACAGCCCCCCCCCCCCCCCCCCCCCCCCCCCCAGAGTCATTTAAAACAAGGTGACCATGTCCCACTGGGTGAGCAGTGGGAAAGCACCAGATGCAGCAGGTTAAAAGCATTCTCCTCCTGCCCACACATCCTCCCCATTGGTCCTCCTGAACTGCCCATGAAATTGTGATTGGGGAGCGGAATAAAGAAGGGGCCCCGGCAAAAAGTTAACCAACAAAGGTTTTTAAGTCATGATAATAAAGATGATTGATATGGCTGGAGGCTGTTCCTGTAGAAGACAAAGACGATAAGGTGATGGCCTGTGTGACTGACAGCCTGAAACTGTGACCCTGCACTGGTGTTGGTGGATGTCAGAGCTTCTGTCTTTATTATGTGTTAAAGGAGAAATGTGGAGAGGAATGCAGCACTGGGGAAGCCATTCAGACTTGAGAAGAATTCAGACGCTGGTTTTTTTTTCCTGTTTGTCAGCGCGTCAGAGGTCCATACCGTTATTGTATTACATGTATTTAATCAAAGGTTTTTGGCTTCCATCAACCTATTTTCTTCAATCGACCTCTAACGATATATCTAACGATATCTAACCTCATATCGCGTAAATCATTAGATATTGTTCTCTTTACAGGTTAGTAATTTTGCAGGAAACAATGCAGAATTTTGAATAGAACAAAAATGCTTTTTTTTTTTTCTTTTTTCCCACCTTTTAAAATGTCTTTCCTCTCTTTGCAATTATCCAGCGCCCACCACTTGAAAGTATATGCTGTTAAAATTGGACAGAAAAATTATATTACCTGCAGGGTAGTTCCATTCCTGTAACATGCAGAATAATACCCCTCAGCAGGCTTACCACTTTGTCTTCCTCTCGTGAAACACTCACAAATGCACAGTAAAAATACCAACAATAAATTCTGGGATATAGAATTGCACCTGTATGGGTTGTATTGCTTTCAACATTCCGGCTTCAGTTAGATCGGTGCTGTATTGTACAAAAGAAAGCCTGAAGCACATTTCAGCCACTTTTTTGACATGTTAGCTTCCAACACTGAGTGCTGAAATTCTCGTACCCTATTATGTGTTGGTTCGGTCGTGCTGTGTAATATAGAAATTAGTTATTTACTCAATAACAAAATGCACCTTCCCCACTGGTACCCTTTCTTCACTTCCCACACTCTCGGTGTCTTTCTCCACTCTGGCAATTGGAAATCCATGGGGGTTGATGTGTATTTGTACCTTCTCTTAAGACAGTATTTTTTTTTTTTTTTATATTCCTGATGGATAAACAGCACTACTGGTGGGTATCTGTATTTGTGGTTTTCTGAAAATACTTTGTTTAATTCATAATGTTTTGTTTTGATTGTTTTGGTTTCATTTTTCATCGGTTTAATTTCCTTTAGTAAGTCCCCCCCCCCCCCATTTATTCCCCGTGTTTTTATTGAAGTAATGAATTCATTAATTTTAAATGCTAAAGTTTTTAGCAATTTTGTATTCTTTTTTTATAAACCATACATACTTGTGGAGTTGTTGTTTTTTATCAACCTTTGTTATTTTGTAAGAATATGTGCTTCGCTTAGTACTGAGACAGCTGCCACAGGATTATGTGTCATAATGTACAATTATTTGCTATTTGGAGACGGAGAGCAGGCTCCTTTAGATGTACTTAAATAAGTGCCATGGTTTGTCATTGTGTGTATCTACAGAGCCCTGTGCATGGTTGCAGCCTGGTACATGGATGGAGGTTTGAAGCTGCTGCTCCAAAGCTGATAATGTACAGTTTTCACTACAACCACCCGTGTTGACATTGTATGAGGTGTAAACACACAAGTGTTATTGAACTCAGAGGGAGAGACGGTATTGCTTGGTCAAAGTGATGAATGGGTGTCGAGCCAACTGCATTCCCTCTTTAGTATCAGCTCAGAAAATGTAAGCTCCAGTAAAGAATATTGGATCACTTCACAGGAGCTCCGTAGGGCCTAATTCTTTATTCTCTCCTCATTCTGCTCCTTATAGGTAGTTTTCCTTCTCGGGAGAAAATGCTCACAGCACATATGTTGTCTTTTTCTCACTTTAAATAGTAAATCAATTGTAGATCTACGTGGGTTTTCATGCCTTTGACTTTTAGTGCATTTGTTGTGCTGTATATGCCTCTTCGTTCAAAGAATCAGCCAGACAAGTGGAATGTAAAGTTGCTGGCTTGTTGCTTTTAATGCCTGTTAGATACGGATGTTGCCATACGCACTTGCATTGTATCATAATTGTTAATGTCCAGGTAAAAAAAAAAAAAAAGGATGACTGCAATTTTGTCCCCTGACTGTAATTTGCATGAAGCTTTGTAAACATACCCCAGCGTCTTATCAAAAATATTACACCGAACTTGACTCTTTATTAAGCCAAGGTTAAGAGCTGCTCTGGGACTAAGCTAGAAATGAATAAGAGACGTTGGCCATTACGTTGTGAGAGTGCTGACAATTTCAACAGTGTACACCCTAGCGGCGATTATATTCACCATGACAACCGCACTGTGGGTTTGCCAAGACATGCCAGGCCTCAACAATGTCTCAGAGTTCTGTAATGCATGTTTAATGGGAGTAAAGCAAAGAATGAGCTTGCTAAATGCCACCCCGAACCGCCGCTTTTGTGACGGCAGGGTGCGGGGTGAGAAGTGAGGTTAGTGACGGGGTTTGCATGACTCGGCCTTGAGCGGGGCAACTGCTCACCTATTGCATGTTGGTTAACGTATTCTTTTCATCATCATCTCACCTTCACCTAAAAACACTGAAGGGCGTTCATGACAAAAAGGTACGTGATGGAGGTCACTTCGCCTTCTCTGCGTGAAAATTGAAATTTGGAAGCGTGCGCTTTAATTGCCTGCCACTTTGACTCCAGAAATGTCCGCACTCCATCTTGGCAGTAGCTGCTTAGGCAGTGAGGAGATAAAAAAAAAAAAAAGGGGGGGGGGGAGTTAAGGGTCGCTGCCACCCCAGAGATTTCTAACTGTCGCCATGGACCCAGAGGGGAGAGGAGGACGGGGAGGAGAGAGGGGAGGGAAGACAAGGCTGACTGCTCTAACACTCTTACACATATCATCATATCTGTATGATCAGTGGGGTGGAGGAAGAGGGAGGGCAAGTTGAAACCCCGGAGCGGAACTGACGGCTACACCTGTCCTCTCTCCTCCTCACCGTCTTGTTCTTTCACTGTCCCCCTCTCCCACTCCCAGCTCCCCTCTCCGGGGTCCTCGGGGTTAAGATTGTTTATCTCTCTCTCTCTCTCTCTCTCTCTCTCTCTCCCCCATGTTCTGTCTCTGTCTCTTAGTGCCCTTTGGTCCAGTATTCCTCCCGGTGCTTCTCTCTCCTTCTCTTTTCCCCACATGGGTCCCTCCATCCTCCATGACTCCCCCCTGCCTCCCTGCCGCAGAGATTCTCTCCTAATCCCTGGAAGTTTGGAACTAATGAACTAACTGCTGAGCCGCTGCCACGGAGCTTGGTCCCAAACTATACTGTACTTCACACTCGATTTCCTCTCCAGATGGCATAGTGGCGCGGCCGACACAACGGGGAGCGCCTCCTGCACACCAGCACGCGCCTGCAAATCCACACAAGACATGCAGAATACAAACATGCACACAAGCGTGTGTAGACACAAGCTGACATTTGCACACAAACACACACGAGAGAGGCTAAGCACACACACACACTCACACACACACACGCGCGGATTGTTACAGTTGGTAGCACCGCTGTATGTCTGTCAAATAAAACCAGAGGACCAGTGTCCGGTGGTTCCTTCTGGCTCTTACAGAGGCAGAACCTCGAGCTCGAACTCAAACTGGATTAAATCCGTTTATTTATTTATCTGAAAGTAAATTTCTACCACTTAGTGTAACGTCTGTTCATATTCATTATCCCCGCCTCTGCAGATTTTACTGGCCCCGTGTGGAAGCCAGAAAACAGTCATTGCCGCTTTAAAGGGTCCAGTGGGGACCTGAATGTGATTACACACGACAAAGTTTGGAGTTTGTGTCTTGTTGCAGTTTTTCAATTCAAATAATGCAATTTGCGTACAGTACTTTAGGATATTTTATTTCCTACGTGGTTATTAAAGTGTTAACTATTTTGCCTATTGTGACATGTAATTCCACATAACTTTCTTAATCGAGCTGCTCCATTGTGTACAGAAAAAATAGGTGCAGAAACACAATTTTACAGCACTTTATTTCAACCATGGTTGTGCGAAAGCACTTTATAAAGAAATATGGTATGATATGATATGGTATGGTCCATTACAATATTGGGGCACAATCTTTCCTCCTTTCCCTGACGATATGTTAAAATATCTTTGGGTTGACCACAAAATCCCAGTTGCCATTGATGTGCGAGTGTGTGAATGGATGAATTTGAAGGATCATGCAAACTGAGTTCAGACTGGTCAAACCAGTGTTCAAGCACACCACAGGTAGTCTACTTTGGTTGTGGAAGCAGTTAAAGCTCATCTGGAATCTGATACGGACCAAACAAGTGAACTCTGCTTTGCTTGATAATGTGGTTCTTGGTTCACTTGCAGTTGAACACTGGTGCTGGTGATTGTGTAGAGTGTCCTACTGACTTTATCACTGTCAACATATAATACACTGATCAGCCATAACATGATCACTACTATCAGGTGGAGCAAATTCCACTGATCATATGTTTGTCATGGATCATGCTACTGGCTGGGGAGTACCTTTAATTGATCCTTCTTGGGGAAATTGCGTCTCTGTATTTACCTCATCTCATTCATAGTTAACCTTAAGGACACATGCAAGGAGCGGTGTGCTGCCGGAGTAGGATGCCCAGAAAACTGGTGGGGGTCAAAGGCCTTGCTCAGGGATCCACACGTGTGTTTGCAAGCACAGAAATTGACAAATTTTGACTGCTTGGCAGCTGCATCAGAATGTCTCCACAGTGCAGCTCATGAATGGTGTTACCAGTTTTCAGTAGTCAATAGAAAACCACGGACCAGGATCCTGGCGAGCCAAAACTCAATGGTGCATGATCTCTTGGAGGGCCCAGGGTTGGTACCAGACAGCACAGGTCTTATCGAGAGGAGTCTATGCCTCAACAGGTCTGGACTGTTTTGACAGCAATAATTAGATGTATGAAGCAGGTGGTCATAATATTTTGGCTGATGTATGAATGCTATTTGAATGTGCCCAGTTAAAAATAGGGTCCATTTCCTTCATTCCTTCCACCTCACTGGTAACACTATGAACCAGTGGTCTGAACACAGACCTTTCAGTGGGAGCTGAGGGGGGAAATGACACATTGTGGAGTGGATGACATTATTACAGTCTATTACCTTAGTCTGTCTTTGTCAGTCATTATATATGAGCTCTGGTCTATGCATGAACTGTGTCAGACACCAGAGATTTTCAACTTAACATAAATTATGCAGCCAACTGTCAACTGATACATGACCTCAGTTCAATGCTCACTGTGTTCGTCCAGAGGACACCGAAAGATCTGCTCTCGTTTTAAGTGGATTCAAATGAATAAACTCTTGACAGCAAGTGCACCTGGGAAATAGCCGGCTGAATTATGAATGTTGAATGTTTAGTGTGCATGTGCGTGTATTTACATCACTGTATCTACATGTGCTTGGGTGTCTGCTTGTGTGCTCAACACCTCAGGGGACCCCAGAGACTTGAGAGAAGCTCAGTCAGGCTGCCAAGACTCACAAGTGGGATGTGAGCCGCTCAGCCAGAAAATAGAGCCCGTCCAGGCCACATCAGAAAGACCTTAGTCCAAACCGTACCGTCTGTCATAGTGTGTGTTTTCAGTGTCATGTGTCAGGTACTGTATTGATTGGAGTCCTGTGGGAGGGTGCCATGGGAGAAGAAGAGGTCAGGGTGCAAAGGAGAGTGATGACAGTGCATCCATTGCTTTGGAATGTGAAGAGACTTGAAGAAGTTGTGAACAATATGTGAATGTCAAATTAAATGTTCGATTTCAAGTATTACTTTTTGAGGTTTTTCCCCCACCTATTGATCGCCTGTAGAACCGCCCTGGCGTACAGTATGTGTCGTGACTGCAAATAGCACAGCTTGAGGAGGATGATTGAGGCCACGCAAGGCCTCCGAAAAATGCTGAGGCAGAGAACAGAGAGGTCCTCTCTCCCTCCTCTCCCTCATTATCCTGTTACACCCTCGTGTTTTCTCTGGCAGCGGCAGCGGCCTGCACCGCTCGGTGCTACGTGGGCTGAGCAACCCACCCAACACTTGGAGAGTAACCCCAGTAGGAGGAGTGATGATGGAGAGGAAAACATCAAAGAATGGGAGCAGGGGAAGAATGAAGCAGATGTGAGCTCATGATAAGCAAAACTGTGCAGGCCTCTATATTTTGTTTTGTAAGAAATTCAGTCAACTTTTTTCTTTTTTTCTTCCCAAATTGAAGGGCACATTCATGTTAAAAAAAAAAGAAATCCACAATTCCACCAGCTATTGAAAAGCCTCTTTAAAAGTCTATATTTATAAGGAACATGTGTAAATTCACGTTGAAGACGTGTCTAAGTTGCAAAGCAGATAAGATGAGATGTATTAAAAGCGAAACCTGAATTATTGTAGTTAAAATGTTTCTTTTTTTTAACCTTGAGTAATCCAGTGTTCTTTGTTTTGCTTTGTTTTAGGCCTTGATAGTGTTTTGCCTGATGTACATTTGACAACATAATACTGACCGTTTTCTAATAAAATTATGACCAAATCTTTATGACGTGCAGGAGTTAGAATTAGGTTTCCAATTGTGGTGCATTTACTGTCGTTAATTCAAATAACTATGAAATGAAAACCTCAGGTACTCAGAGGCACTTTGCACATGACGAGAACACAAGTGTGCATCAAATAGCAAGTGGGATCAAATCAAGTGCTAAAAGCGGCTGTGGAAAGGTTAGTTCTGAGTAGTTGCTGGCAATGTGGTTATGCTGCTGTACTTAATGCTTATTCAAGTTATAGATGGTTGGTCTCCTCCAAGATCTCAATCCTCACTTTGTATAGGAGAGGAGGAGGGAGACTGAGCCGTCAAGCAGAACATTTTATTACCAAGTATGACGTAAAGTATAATATTTTACATTTTGCTGGGAGGGCTTGTTACAGCCATAAATTTGGACGTTTTTAATTTAATGAAGACCATAACATAATAACTTGCCAATAGTGTAATAGTATATTGAAGCCATTGTCGTAATAACATTTAGCCAATAATCTAATACGTTGTTATATTAAGGAGAAGTGCGTTAAGAAAAACAAAAAACTTTTCAAAATGTATATTATTTCGACTGTTTTGATATTGCATAAATGCCACTGCATTTCTTGGAAATTAAAGATTTTTTTCCCTGTTTTTTCTTATCAAATATAGGCTTGGTGTTTACATAGTAAACATACCAATTCTTGAGGATGTAGCATTAAAAAAAGCCTGTTTTTATTGCATTACTGGCAAATTATTATGTTATTGGTCTTATTATATTTAAAATGGCCAAAATAATGATGTTACTGGCAGTTTTTATGTTATTGGTTGCTGCAGGGTTGCACAGTAGCATTGTTATCACCTCACAGTGAGGTGACAACAATAATAAGAATCTGGGTTCAAGGCGCTTTTGTGTGGAGTTTGCATGTTCTATACACGTGTTTATTCATGATAACTTGCAACTTGTCCATTGCCTGCGTTTCCTCACCAAGCTCTGTTGGATGAAGCTAGTTTGAAAGGTGGATGAATGAAAGCCTTCATGCAGTGACAGACAGGATGAAGGTTTTGGGTTAATTAACAGGAGTTCACTCCAGAAATGTCAAGACAAGCAGGTTTCATGTCATCATCATTGTGAACATGTCGACTTTCTGCAGTGTTTCAAGCGGACAGATGAGTACGAAGCCGCAAATGAGATGGAAAATTATCAGGAAAAACATCTTTGATAAACAAAATGTCAATTGTATTTATACAAAGAATAGAATATAGGTAATTTACATAATGTAAAAGCTTCAGCCACTCTTGATGCGCAGCTCCTCATTTCCCCAAAACAAATGCAGCTTTTAATGAACTGTAACCAAAGAGCCGTAATGAGATCCTTTCATGGCTAATTAAAGTGAACAAAAAGTGTGTAATAACTAGCTGTTTTCCACCTCAGGCTGTCAGTTCTGACCAACTATGACAAGCAGGTTTCATGATTTACAAATTTTCTCCTTCTCCGGGCTCCAAGTAACGTCTTGTTGTCTGCCCTGACAGGATAACAGATAACACAGTGTGCCTCCATCTGACAGAGTGAAGGCCCGAATCTCCTTCTGCTACGTCTCAGTTATCAGCATAGCCTGAATTAGTCAGTCATCTCACTCCAGCTTTGTAGAGTGCAGCATGTCACTTGTCAAAACTCATCCACAATGACTTGAAGCCTACTAACACACACACACACGCACACACACACACACACACACACACGCTCACTGGCAAAGACAGACGAACAAATGCATGTGCACTCACACTTCAGGCAGGCAGCCTTCACCTGCACGAGTGTACTGCTCATCTTAAATGGCATTGCGAGATTCACAGTGGGGTGCAAAACGCCAGCTCTTAAAAGGTAAAAAAAAAAAAAGAAGAAGAAGAAGGAAAAAACAACCACATTCATTGTGACTCATATCTCCTGCTCTTTTTACATACAACCATATATATATATATACACACTCTGAGAATAAAGGTACAGCTCTCTGCTGTTTGAATGCACCATGCTAGTAGCAAGCGGTACAATGTACACACAATATTATTTTGAAATGCAGAAACACAACTGTTGGCAGCTATTAATTTTGTAAATTATACAGTTTATGACCTTTTATTGCTGTATACTCATGATATTATGTGTGTGTGTATGTATATATGTATATGTGTGTGTGTATATATATATATATGTGTGTATGTATATATATATATGTATGTCTGTGTATATATATATATATATATATATTCTCCTCTTATTTGTCAGTGCATACTATGTTTTGAATGAAGGGACAGGGTATGTTTACACGAGAGTGTGTCCAGAGGTGATGTTTGACGTTGCTTGTTCCAAGCGGCATGACGGAGGCGCTGGACATGCGTGATCTGATGCTGGAGAGGAAGTCGGCCCCGCTGTGGACTGTATACACATCAGTTTGGACGCTTCAGTCTGATGTGGTGTCTACAAGGCAGCTGCCATGCTGTGTCGCATACACACACCACTCTGTAGGATCCTGAGCGTCAAGGCTCAGGCTGTGTGTTAAGAAGCTGCCCTCGCTCTCCTGGAAGGTCAGCGTCTCTGCACTTGAAAAGCTTCTCGTGTGCATCTGTGCGTTGGACGGCCCTGCTTGCCCAGCTGACTGCTCGCAAGCTTGCCTGCCTGTGTGTCAGCCTCTAATGATGAGGATGATGGAGGGAATCAAAGAAAAGATGGAGCTGACGTCGGGGCAAGCTCTCCGTGGGATACCAGGTGATTGGGGAGGGAGCTTTGAAGCAACTTGTTGGATGGCTGTCCATTAATGTAAAATATCTCCTTTTCAAAGGGCTTTATTCAAGCTCAGAGTAGCGGAGCCCATAGGGGTCAAGGTGTCTAACAGAATAATCTCTCGCTCACTTTAGGTAGAAAGAGAGATAAAAGAAAGCCTTGTGCATAGTGACCTGGCTATCTCCTTAACCATTCTCGGTAGCATGGATTCAGAAATACTGTTGCAAAAGGAGAAAATTGCAGGAAACAATCCTTGCAATGATGTAGCGAGTGTTACATTAAAATGATTCTGTACAGCGGGTTGGCCGTATACCAGGCCAAGTCTGGAGTGAAAGGTTGGACTTTTCCTGTCTGTTTGACCTGTATATGTTCTAAACCACACTTTTTGATCATTTCTGGATGTCTGTTTATTTAGTTTGGTCAGGGATCAATGTGACTCCAGCCACATGAAACAACCACCAAGTTCTCACAGATCCATTTTCCCCCGGTTGCCCTGCTCATCGGAGGGACAGACAGAATTTTATCCACCAAGTAGCAGGTTTATGAAGACTGAGTTATGGCTGCGTAAATCGCTCCATCCGTTTTAAGTTACCACGATACTGTTACAGGTCTGCCTGGGCTTATGAGAGCGGCGGTGAGGAGGAGAGCGAGAGCAAAACTTGAGCACGAGTCAAAGATCACAGTGCACTCATCAAATGGTGTAACAATCCCTCTTGCCTCATTCAGTGAGGCAAAAGGGAGACACAGATGACACACAGCAGTCCAGCCTGCTCATGACCCCTATTAAATTTGAGCAAATCTTTGATATGTACTTTGATACCGTCTTTTATTGATACTGGAAGGGCCTTCACAATATCAAATACAGTTCTGCATTCCAGGAGTTCAGAGCGAGGGCTGTTTAGTCCTGTGACCCTTGAGGCTCCCCCGAAACCCTCGTACGACTGAACCGACGTTGACTCTGGACTACTTACGTTTTTACAAGAGACGGTGATATATGGGCTCTTCACCTTGTATCTGTCCATGTTCTCTTTCATGCTCACACTTGCATTACAATGCATTGAGTAGAAAAGAAATAGTAACTGATTTCAGGCATTCTACCTTCAATGTGCCATCAAGCTGAGGTTTAATCACTAATTCATGTATGTTAGAATTGGCATAAAAAGTATCCGCACAATTTGCACCACTTTCAAAATGTTCATCTCCGGGGCACTTTTTGATTTGCAGAAATGTCAGCCTGAACAACAAAATAGAGAAATGTGTGCATCACGAGCCTACTACACATGCACTCAAGCACTCAAAGACTCTGGCCTCTGATCTGAGCTGACAACTCGTAAGCCACCGTTTCCTCATGCTGCTTAACTCGGACCACATTTCTCCCACAGAGCCTCTCTCCTCTCTCCTACCCTGACTTCTTTCCCCATTCCGTCCTCATTTCGCTCCATTCCTGCAGCCCAGCATCTGGTTTGAATATAGCGGCGTGTGCTACTGTGTTACTGATAGAAGTTGGAAGCTTAGGCCACTCTTTGATTTTTTTTTTTTTCTTTTTTTTTTTTTTCCATCCTCCTCATTTTTCTTCCTGCTCAACTCGCACAACGTCTGCATTGCAAGAACAAAGTTGAGTGTGCAGCCTCTGTTTGGCTGATTTGTGCCACTGTCTATACCTGCACAACAGGCGAGGCACATGAGTGGTGTTTCATTTTGTATTTTCACCCCCGAACATGTTAGTGTTTCTTTATTTATTCTAGGTTTGAATGCTGTTTGTCCGTTGCTCAGTTTGAGCTCATAGAGTTTTGAGATTGTAAGGTTTATTTTTATGTGCGTATGTAATGGCTGATGTCAATTATGGTGGTGGTGGGGGGGGGGGCTCAAAGGAAATTGCACTTTCATTAGATTCTCTTCCAATTTTTCAAATATAATTTGAGGAATTGAAGTTCTTTGCAACCCTGCACTATCTTTGTCCTTGCTGATTAAATCCAGTGTGAGTCATCCAGTCTCCAACTGCTTGCTTTGTCTCCGACTTGAACAGACCTTTTTGGTAACCTGATCTGACAGGATCTATATTGCATTCACCGTATTCATTTGTTTTCGTGTTATTGGTTGTGCCAAACTGTAAAGTGACTTCTTTAATGTGTCTGTATGCTCAGGGTTCGACATACTTTTTATGTTGCAGACAGAAGCCAGAGAGACGATTCCCAGGATGTTGGAGGAACTGGACCTGGGCCGCACAGAGAAATGCGTGCGGGTGAACTCGGTGTCCAGTGGTTTAGCTGACGCTGACCTGCAGGTCATTTTGCAGGCTAAAGTTCTTCCTCCCGCCGTCATGCTACCAAAAGTTGAAGACGTCCAAGAAGTGCAGTGGGTGAGTAATGGATCGCCGTCGTTTTAGATAAAAATGAGCTTCTTGTGGGATTCAGAGTCCAATGTGGAAATCAAAGCAAACAAACAAAAAGCTCAAGAAAAAAAAAAAAATACCGTTGGTGCTACTATCTTTGACCTCTGGGTTTCTTTTTGAAATAACACAGTGGTGCTCTTGCATAAACTCATGAAGTAAGAAGAAACCTCTGGAAACTTCAAAGCAGTCATAGCAAACTTTTTTTTCATTTCCCAGTTCAAAAAAAAAAAAGAAGGGGGGGGGGGAGGAAAAGGGGAATCGATCCCGGTGTCAAGACTGTCACGGACAGACGGAGTGTTGTTCTTGGCCGCTGCTCAAGAAGCAGATGACATTTCTTCGGATTAGCCTCAGAAGCCCGATAGCTTTCTGTAACAACACAATGGTGCCTTCTGCCACTGCTGAAGTCACCAGAGGCTGAATGAATGGAGTCAGGTCGTGGCTGCAAACTCGCTTCCTCATACTTCTCCACTATTAAACACTCTTTCTCATACATATCTTTTGACTTAAATTGCCATAAAATTGTCTTATAGACTAAAACTCGTCATTCAAAACATGCATCTGCCTTGTCTCGTAGCCAAATCTTTATTCTTCTTAATCCTATTTGTTTTGTTGTGCAGCTGCCCCGTCTGCCCTATGTGCCTTTTAATAGCCCCTCTGGTATTCTTTATTGAATTTAAGGTACACTGGCATTGAACAGTTCCCATCATTTTGAATAAATATACAAAGAAATTCTTTCAAACTTTATGGTCATAAAACATCAGAATCTAATGCAAGATATGAATGAGCACTTATCAAAATACTTGGAAAAGGAACATTTGAATTCCATAGTACTATTAAAGTTGACATAAATGGCCTTTTGTCCCATTTATATGGATAACATGTGTTGGAAATACCACAAACTGGCCAAAATGACATAGAATTCACTGTTCTTTGCATATAATTTCCTTAAATACCATCTCCATTTTGGACTGGGTTTCTGTAAAAGACTGGCTGTAGAGAATTGTACACCACTCTCCTGCCACTACTTGAGAAAGTAATCCTCACTGTGAGTTTTTATATGCATCTAAAGCATGCATTTATTATTTTTATTTGTGAATCAGATGCACTGACCGGGAGGAAGTCATGCTCTACCAAAGGCAATGGGCCAAAACATTATAGCAGCACCCATCTTGATGTTCAGCAAATCTATTCGCTCATTTTTATGTGATTGTTGTCTCTTACAAGATATTGATTTGTATGAATTGTTGGAAGTTACCACATATTTTCATTTGCCCAAAGGTTTTGTTTTATGTAGCAACATAGCTCATGGCTCATTTACAGTTTGTCTCAGTTCATGAATCAACACTTCCTGTTTAATATAGAAATAAATGAGAGAAAAGTTCACTGTTTCCAATCATTTTCTGTAGTTGGTATAAAAGTATTGCCCGTAAGGGAACTGAGGCGATAATTTGGTGATGTCAGGCCGTGGAGATCTGTCTGGTTTTCCATAAAAGGGTCCTGTCAAGTCCCAAACGTTCAGAAGACGGTAACATCATTAATGTCAGCCTTTCTGATCACCTCTGTATGATTGACTTCTGACTACTGTCAGTCCACCTTGTTCTTCAAAGGTCATTCATGGAGTTTAAAAGTACTTGCAACTCCATATCCTTTGAGTTTTTCCTCTGTTAAAATGGCTTGATTCTGGTAGTCTGTCAAAAACTATACAGAAATGTTCTGAACTGAGGCACATGCGGAACATTGAACCCGAACATTGGGAGGGAATGAATGATGTAGTGAAAAGTGTCCGGTCTGGCTTTCAACGTCAGGATTACACACACACACACACACACACACACACACACACACACACACACACACACACACAGTTATACTCATATGTGGTCTTGGGGCAGAAGCAGGAAGTTTTTAACTAGTGGTTTTAATTAGAACACGTCTATTTCCTGCTGCCCTTTTCTTTCTTCCAAGCATAATTGCTGACAGGTGTTCACTAATTCTTTTTCTCAGCTCTTTTCTCCCCCTGCTCCTACTATTCCTCACTTAAAAAAAAAATAGAAGTCATTTTTGTTCCGCATTTTCTTTTTTACCCATCCACTGCTATTATTCCTATTATGCTGAAAATCACAGGCATCACATTGAAAGCTGTAAAATGCAGGTTACTGCCGCCTGTTTTTCATTTTGTAATGCCAGTGCGTTGTAGTAAAAAGCACTTGCAGTCTATTTATGTCAGCTTTCACACCGGTATAGTTGGTTTTCTGGAGAAATGCTTATAAGTGCACTGTAAAACTGTTTTCACATTGGATTTATTTGTCCCGTACGTATTGCGTCAGCAGGTGCAAGTAGTGTGCCTGAGACGAGGTCAAGTTGGAGGATTCAGCCATGCATGCTGGCCTAAGCTGATATTTGCCACCACCTCACCCCAACTTTTGAAGCTTTTTATATTTGATAGAGGATTTCCTGCTTGTGTGCGTGTGTTTGTGCGTACTCATTCATCGGCGTTGTAAGCATGTTTGATTTCGCCCAGTCTTTTAAAGCAGCGCAGTAAATCCCTCACTTGTTTATTTTCCTCACTTTTTTTTTTCTTTTCTTTTTTTTTTTTAATTGATATTAACACAGGAACCTCCAGACTGATTTGTCGCTAAAAGATGGGCTTGCTTGTTTCTCTTTGTGTGGAAATCTTTTGCTCTGTCTCTCCACTCTCCTCCAGCCCTTGTGTGACTGACAGGCCTTATTGGGCTATAACAGGCGTAACTCCCTCCTTTGTTTGAGGACAATTCTCACACAGATTCGGAGCCGTGTGCATTCTTTGCCCACCACACTATTTGGCGTGCACTGGGAGCGAAAGAATCGCACCCTGTCCCGCTCCTCCTCCTCTACTCCTCCTCCTGTCCCCTCCCCTTCGTCCCTTTCTCCGCTTCCCCTCTGTGAAATGAACACTTCAGCAGGCCGGAAACATTTAATCTGGCCCCCTTTTGAAGAAAATTAATTGAAACTTGTCCCACTATAGCCTCCTTTCTGCAGCTCCGTCTCTCCCTCCTTCTCTTTTCATGATTGGGAGGTGAAATTGTCAGAGGGCTTGTTTGTTGCGTGGCTCTGAATGGCAAGAAGAGGTGTTATTTCTCCTTCATACATTTCTTTTATTTTTTACAATTTGGTAGTGAATAACATCCTAAAGGGTCCCAGTTTTGAGAGCCATTGACGACTAATGGCTGCTGCATGCGTCGGAGGAACAATGAGCAAGCACTACAGTGCCTCTTATGCCGTGTAAATCAGACCCTCAAAGTGTATAATAGCTGAAGAGGAGAATACAGCGCAGGGACAGAAACATATAATCGGAGAGGTTTGGAGGCTTTTTTTTCTCTTCTTTTTTTTCTTTTTTTTTTTGCCAGCGGTGCTACAGGAGCTCTCATTTGTTTTCTTTTGCTTGGAATCTAAACAGCCCGCCGGGCTCACCGCAGCCTTGTCAGGGTTTTGCGTGGCGCCGTGTATGGCTGGTAATCTCTGCTTGTAATATCAGCTAGGTTTCCCCACAACAGGCCATATCTATCTAGTCTGCTCTGTCACAGAAATAGGTTTATCTACACCCTCTTTTCACACTCCCTCTCGGACACCACCCCCCCGCCCCTTCCTGTGTTTGCAAAGGGGGGGGGGGGGATATTATGCTAAGCCCCCAGCGTTAGTTTTTATGTTGCCATAGCAGCCTTGCTCCCACAGGGTTGTGACCTCAGATGATTACAGTACAAAGCCTATTGGGTCTTGAAAACCTCTTTGAAGATGAAAAGTCTTTGATGGTTTGTATTTATGCAAATCTCTCAGATATGATTTATCCAACTGAGATTGAATGGAGAGATGATTAAAATTGCCCCTATTTTTGAAATCCTTCAATGGAGGCCCTCTCTTTCAGTTTTGAGGACAAGAGTGGTGAGTGTGAGCACGGGGGTTTTTTTGCTCTTCATTTAGAGAAATAGTAGCACCGTACCTGAGGTTATTTATAACCATCGTTTTTTTGTTTTTTTTTCCTTGGTGTGTCAAAAAAACGGAGGAAAGAGAGGTGGAAGGGGAGGGGGGGCATGGAGGTAGACATTTCTACTCCGAGCTTCTGCACCCTTTCCCTCGCTTCTTCTTTTTCTTTTTCTTTTTTTTTTTTTTGTCAAGCTTTGAAAGGAAATATCTGACGGAGGGGGCTTTTGTGTGTTTCCAGATGATAGATTTAGGAATTTGGGCTACCCCACTGGCAGTCCAGGGCTAGCTGTGAACTGGTCTGTTGGAAAAAATTGGAATGCTTTGGTCTTCAAAGAATTAAACTTGGTTTTAAAGCCCTACTTAGGTGAGCTTGCATATTAGCAGGAGTCGTGCAGAATAAAGGCCTCAGCAAAGTGTCACATCACACTCTGATTGTTGCTCCAGTCTCCCAGTTCCCTGCCATGGAGGAGGCACGCAAAACAGAATAATGTAGCGGTAAAACACACTCAAAGACATCCCAAATCTTGTTTCTTCTCCCCCCCCCCCTGCCCCTTTTTTGGGGGGGGATATTTTGTTTTTTCTTCTTCTTCTTCTTCCTCTCACTGTGTGTGTGTGCATTTACATGTGTGTGCACACACTCTCGTGGGAGCGCACGCTGTAGTGGTGCGGAGCCTCTGAAAGAAGGTAGAGCAGAAGACTTCAGACGAAGGGGGAACCCTGGAGATAATGTAAAATACTTCATTTCTCTCGCTTTTGTTGCCGCTCTCCCGCGCTTGCTCCCCGCACTATTTGAACCCTCACAGATGTGTCTCTGAATAAGAGCTGAAATGGGAACCGTGCAGGTAATAAAGGTGTCAAGTCTTGTATCAAAAGTGAGTTTTTACACATTAGGGTTTCCTATTTTCCTCCTCTCTGCCTGTCCCACCCCACAGTGGCTTTTTGAAGGATGTGTCAAGTCATTTACAATTGTTAGTGCTGAATATATATTTAGTTTTATATTCAATCTCACACAGTAACTCAGCATCTTGGTCTTCTTTCTCTGAAGTTGTATGCTTCTTCTTTTCCTTTCTTTCTTTTTTGTACATTCGTTGGAGTCATAATTGATAAGTTGAGTCGGGGTGGGGGCAGCAATTTGTCACGCATTGTTCAGAAGAACAGGAAGTTCAGGTGAAATCCATTTAAAGCAAAACACGATACCTTCCTCTGGATCTTTTATAAGCTTTACACACGATCGCTGCTGGTTCAAAGTGATCAAATACAAGAGATTTTATCACTTAAACAACGACTGCAAAAAACGTGATGAACGTGATCGTGTGACAAGGATTTACAAAGTAGTGAGAGCTCTTTATTTGTTTTGGTTTTTTTGGTTTTCTTCCTTTGCTGTCTCTTCCCAGAAACCGTGGGTTTTATTAATGAGTTGTGCATGAGATGGTCCCTGTGTGCTTAGTTTGTTGACAGGTTTCAGCACAACTTGAAAGGACGGGCACTGACAGAGCCCATTCGCCTGGTCACCTTTGTGGAAACCGCTGTGGGCCTGCTCAGTTTTAAGGTAAATTACAAACACACACACACACACACACATACATAAATGCCTCCCCCCAAAAAAACTGCACGCGTAAGACATTTTGCTGTTGGTCCATTGTTCACTTTAGATTAAAGACTGCATCAGCGAACAGAGAACTCCACATGTCCAAAATAAAAGGGATTCAAAGCTCTCGGACTGTCTCTGAAAATGAGCCTTTTGAGGCTTTTTTTTTTTTTTTTTTGTGGTTTTGTTTTGTTTCTTTTTCTTTTTTTCTCTGTCTGCATGCTTCTTTCTCCATCCCTCTTCAGACACGCTGACATTTTTTAATTAGAAGTGTTCTAATATCATCACAGTGGAGAAGTTCTTAATGATATTTTGGCGAGAATCAAAGCGCCTTCAGTTATATTACAGCATGACCTTCAGCTACACGGGGAAAAGGGCATGGTTTGGGGCATTTGGGGAGAAACCAGCTGTCATTCCTCCTTTTGATTTTTCTTTTAGTTCCTCGCTCTTAACTCTGCGACTGTGAGTGTGTGCCTGTGTGTTCGGATGGCAGGGGGTGCTTCTGTGTGCTTTCTTGAGAACACCCTGTATTTCTTTTTTTTTTTTTTTTGCCCAGACTGAACCCCAGGTTACAAGCATGGAAAAAAAAAAAACTTGCTGCGACACAGCTAGTGGTGAAATTAATTTCGAGGCCAACAAACGCGCCAAACACAGTCTCATTGTTTTTACGCTCTTCACCACACTCGTTTTTTTTTTAACTGTTATACTTGCCTTTGTTATAATTGCCACCAGTCGTCTTCTTTGACACTTTTTGGCAGGAGTGCAATTCCTTGTTTATACTCCAGTGCCAGCATTTGAGAAATATCAACTGGATTGCCTTCAAATACTTTTTTTTTTCCTGCATTTGACAAAATTAACAAATTTCACCAAGCATCATTAATTATTGTCAGATTTTCTCAAAATGCAGTTTGGGGACCACAATTGACCAGAATATATTAAAAACAAAACTACTTGAATCAGATGGGTTGCTAAATGGACATCTGGATGGAAGGAAATGCATGTGGGCAGATTTTCCTAAAGCAAATAAAAAAATATCCAAATAGGAGCCTATTGTGTCAGAAATAATTGAGGCTCAACAAAACAAGGTCATTTGCACTTTTTTTAGTGTTTCACAAGTCTGAACCTCTTCGCTTCATCAGAAAAACTGCTTCCAAAAAGTTTTTGACAGTGAAAATATGTTTCACTACCTCAGTGGTGGCTTGTGTTGGTTTTTTTAATCTAAATGTAGGCCGGTGTATAAATAAATAGCAGTTGTTTTTGGGTTGGGTTTTCTTTTTCTCCATTGTTATCATTGAACTTTTTTTTTTTTTTTTTTTTTATGAGCGGATGTAACCAGATGTTAGAAGTTCAGCACTTCACATTGGAGCCTGTGTGTAACTGATGGTGTGAAATGGCGTTGAGGCTGAAGTGGTAGGAAAGAACTTGTTCCCTCTGCAGTGACCATCCAGTGACCTCCTGAAATTGTTGCACATACACTTCCTCTGATCACCATGGCCTTTTAGCAATGCTTTTGTATATCCTCATGTTGCTGTGGTGATGTATTGTTAGTGACCTGCTTTTGGATTAGTTTTATGTATCTGCCAGAAGTCAAAGAAGTGTCGTTATTTCATGTAAATGTGATCTTAAAATGCACTACACGTGTAAAAGTCAATTTCCCTTCAAAAAAAAAAAATTATTAAAAAAAGCAAATATGTAGTCACGGAAGTGTTTATTTCTCTTTATGGGGATATTGTTTTAAAAGCTGTACTCCACATTTCCGGCCTTGCTTGTATGTGATTGTCTTTACTTTATTTATTTTCTACAGGCAGTGTGTGAGGAAATCCGTAGCCTTGCACCCAAGGCGGGTCTTCACCATGACGGCGTCGTGTTTGGCTCTGACGACTTCTGTGCCAGCATCGGTAGCTATGTTGAACTTTCTGCTTAATTCTCCAAGAAATGCTCTATTTTCTATTTTTAAGCTAAAGATCTGTGACTAAGTATGAAAATATACAAGAGTTCAGACAAGTTCAAGGAACACGCATGCAAATATAGTATAATCTACTGAAGATGAAGAGTCCTGATCGATAAAGATGAGATCTATTCATACCTTCAAGCTTCAAATTTCCTCCATCAGACTGGATGGCTACTTTAGTTTCTGTGCACTTGGTGAAAGTAGAACACAGATTTTGCTCACAACACACATTAAAGAGAGGTTAAACTGGTATTTAGCTCTGTGTTTGATGCACACACTTTTATTTAAATACCACATTATGTGGCAGTTGTGGGGTTTTGAACATTCGACCAACAAAGAAATGAAAGCAATTGACCTCAGGGTACCTGCAGTTCACAGCTCCGTACCTTTTTTTTTTTGGTGGTTGTTTTGTTTTTTTTGTTTTTTTTTTCTGTTCCTTGGCACATCAGCTTGCCTCGCTTTGAGGTCTTGACTGACATCTGGCCTGCTGTACGCACTGTGTGTGTGTGTTCCCATATTCCTTTTTTAGGTGCCACAAGGACTAAGGATGCCAGGGAGCTGCTTTACGCAAGACAGAAGGTAGTTGTGACCACCAAAGCTTTTGGCCTGCAGGCTATCGACCTGGTCTACATCGACTACAAAGATGTGGAGGGACTGAGGCAGCAGGCCAGAGAAGGAGCTCTCATGGGCTTCACAGGTAAACTTTGTGTTCCTACATCTCAAATTCCACATTGTCTTTCCACATCCTGACTTGAGACAACATGTCTTTCCTTATGAAGAACCTCTTGCTTTGTGTATTACTTAATCAGTGTTGTTTATACATTTCCTTGTAAAATATCTCATCGCAGGTCTACAGATCATGTTCATTGAGAAATATTAACTTTGTTTCCCGTTATGAGCCTCTCTTGGTCTATCTGCGTGTTTTTAACACATATTACAAGTATTTTCTTTTAATTTCATTACGTCATATTTTAAATGTGACACAATAGGTTGATCAGAAACGCCACTTTTTTCTGCAGTGTTGTTATAGCTCATGGGTTTTAGTAACAATCATCTCTTTTACAGTTTCAATGGCACTCACTAAAATATGTACTATTAAACAGTTTAATCCTAGGGTGTCATTTGAACACGAAGACTTTAAAGCTATGAGAATACACCCCATTACGATCCGATTATAAAATCAAATCTGCTACCGAAGCTGACACATAATCATCATTTTTAGTTATGCTACAATAAATCTGTTATTTACAATACGTATTGGGTTTATGTTAAAAATAGGTCTTTATACTGTAATACTTTAATACTGTCCTTTGCGGTAGGTTTCTGTGGATTTGCTCATGTTGAACCACAGTTTTTCACCATTTTTCCACATTTTTATAAAATAAAAGCATCAATTGGGTGCACTGATAATTTAAGATGCTAAGCTAATGGAAACTATTCCAAGTTTCCATTAGTTCAGAGGGAAGCGAAGTGTTGTCAAAGTTACCAAATGTTGTTAATAGAAGGTTAAATCAGCACTACATTTATTTACTTACTTCAACTTTTTGCTTCAGTCATATTTCAAAGATGAATGGAGAAGGAGCTCACTGATAAATACCTAAAAATGTGTCTTAACAGCCTGTGGGAGATGATGGAAATCCTCCTGGTTTGTAGTTGATATTCACATTAATCTTTTGTAATGAAGATCTCACCTGGTAATTGATCACTGTGTGTGTTTTCAGAAGGCCTGTTACTCTTTTTGAGTGCCGTCGATACCAATGAAGTCAGCGAGCGACACTGCAGCCTCTGTTTGCACTCCGGTGCCACCATGGATGGAAGCATACTTGCTCATATGCAAATGTCCATGAGTGTCCAAGGGCGGATTTGAGAAAAATGTTCATTCACTTTGTGTGTCTGTACACTTTCTGATTAGCTTTGTGCACGTGTGCCCTGCAGAGTGCAAGCAACAGACCACAGTGGATAGGACACACTCTTCCAAATCGGAATCAAAAATATAGATAACTGTGATGTTTGTTGTTGTACTTTATCTCTTGTCAATGTGCAAATGCGCATGATACTACCAGTAATACTGTGTTCCAAAAAAAAGTGATCCTGCTGCATTGGCTTCACATGTTACCTACACTTCACATCATCAATTCAATTTGCAGGCTGAGCTTTTTTCCTGTCTGGTACAGAAACCCTTCCAGCTGACCTCATTTGCCACCTCTACGGTGTGCTGCTGCAGGCTTGTGTGAGCGCGAATATTTGTATGTGCCCGCCTTTGTGTTTGGATCAGAATTACTCCCCGTCACCCCCAGATTAAACATTATGTGTCACACAAGGGTTCCTCAGATTTATGCAAATATCGTGAACATAATATGGCGTTTTTAATTGTTTGTACTTGTTTGAATCAGACCGATTTGGAACTTATCTCTCTTCGAAAATAGAAATCCATCAAGGTAGCTCAAACTGTGATTTACACGCAGTAAAAGGTATAAAAGTTAATGAAGAGAAACAGCTGGTTGATGAAATAAATGGTTTGATTTGATATGGAACAGAACAATTCAAAGCACTGGATTAGTGGCTCACAGGCCGTGGGCACTCTGTATAATCTTGGTTAGTAGCTATTACTGGCCCGAGTGCTTAAGCAATAATAGGGTGCAGCCAAAAGCCTCTACCTGTGCAGTAATTGACCTTGGCACTATCTAAGCCGTGTACAACACCCATTAGCACAGAGCACAGACGGCCTGTGCACTTCACTGCTAAACCGAATAGTTTGGGGGAAAGAAAACCTACACTTTGACAAATACGAGATACGTTGGGGAAAATAAGCAATTTGGGATTTGATTTTAATTTTTTTTTAAATGTTTTACTCCATATGCTCTTGAATTCTTGTGCTATAAACTGGATGTCGCTGTTAGAATACAGAAATAAAAGTATGACTCCCAGAGGTAGAAAACGTTTCCACAAATACCCCCACCCACCCCTTTTTTTTTTTTTTTTTTCTTCAGGGACCACGTGTCACTTCCATCCCCAGGACCCTGCCCATCATTCGCCTGAGAGCACTTTGCTAAATAGCAATCCTCCAATGAGATGCCAGCACCACATGGCAGGCCGGGATTGGCTGCAGGGCATGAATGATGTATTTTAGGACAACCAATGGGTTGTAACTGAGGGCACCTGAGTCACCCAGTCTGTTTCTTCGCCCTGTCATTCTTCTGTCGTCCTGAACACGTATACACACCCTCACACAGTGTATGAAACCCGGTGTGGAAACAGTGAACAGATAACTGTACTGCTGATGGAGGGGAAACACACCGCTCACTTTAAATCATATTCACTTGGTGTTCAGAACCTTTTACAGTTTGGACAGTTCGGGATATGTGTTAACCAAATAAACAGGACTATAAGTTCATGCGATCACTCGTTCATACACGCACATCAGCAGTTTAATGGTAGCTCGCACATGTTTCTTCCTGGAGAGAGTACTTTCCCCCGGAGGTATTCGTTTCTTACAGACTGAGTCTCACAACCAATGTTTGAATAGTTTTATTAGTTGATTGTTTGTCTTCGCCGGGGTTTTTGGCCGTTTTCCTCTCTTGCCCTCAACTTCTCCCCCATTTCCCTCCTTGTGTCTCCTCTTCTCCTCTCCTGGGCTAAAAAAAAAAAAAAAAGAAAGAAAGAAATTCTGCCCGTGCAGCCCGCCTGCTCGGCCACCTTGAAGGATTTGTTGTTGGCGACAGAGCTAAGCCCTAAAGTGTCGAGGTCCTGCTGGCTGCAGCTGAGCCGTCCGTTCCTACCAGACGATTCATAACCTTAACTTATCACTACAAGTTTGATCTGCAAATGTACACGGGATTATGTCTGTGGCATTCGCCCACATTTAAGTGGGAGGGAGCGCGAGAAGGAAGGTTTATTTGGGAGTGTGGCAGATGGGAGTCTGAACCCCGGAATATAGTTCAGAAAAGAGGATTTCTCTGCTTTAATGCGAGTTGTAAATATAAAGTCCTGTTGTCTTATTATGCGGGGGTAAATTGTCAATTTTAAACAATTTACCGAACCGTGTTTGTCTGCTGAGGCTCTGTCGAGGTCTCATAAATCGTTCAGCGCTCTTCGGGTCGACTTCAGTGGCGTGATAAGTCTACTCATGCGTTTAGGTTTTGCATATCAGCAGGCACTTCATTTCTGTCATGATGCACAGCATCCTCTGGTCCTCCGCTGACCTTCTGACTCACCTCGATGCCAAAGGACACACTGATGCATACGCAATTCAGTTGTCTGAATTTCCTCTTCCTCCTCTCTTATTGCCTCTTCAGTGCCAACTGCAATGCCTGCCAATATTATTTCACCCCTTCTATACTCTTTGTATTGTAGGCATTGAATGCAATTTTTTTCAAACACATATATGTTTAAGTTGGGGGTTTTTTGTGTGTTTTTTTTTTTATTTTGCAGTCACGGCTTTAGTGATCCACACTGTGAATTGTATGTGTGTTTGACAGGTAAGCAGGTTATCCACCCAGGCCAGATCCAGGCTGTGCAGGAGGAGTTCTCCCCCAGTCCGGAGAGGGTCCAGTGGGCCGGAGAGCTCATTGCCGCCTTTGAACAACATCAAAAGGAGGGAAAGGTAAAAGCGCGTTATTTCAAAGCTTTGAACACGATCTAAATTACTTCATCATGAGGGTGTTTTGGTCTAAAACGGCTCGCTGTTGTCTCATTCCGAAATTTCAAGATTGTCTTTTCCATCAGAAAAGTACAATTAATTTAAGATGTTCCCAAAATTTCCACACACAAAAAAAAAAGTTTCTCCACAATTTAGCTTCATTAGTACAATAATTTCAAAGTGTGTGTGTGTGTGTGTGTGTGTGTGTGTGTGTGTGTGTGTGTGTGTGTGTGTGTGTGTGTGTGTGTGTGTGTGTGTGTGTGTGTGTGTGTGTGTGTGTGTGTGTGTGTGTGTGTGTGTGTGTGTGTGTGTGTGTGTGTGTGTGTGTGTGTGTGTGTGTGTCAGGGGTCCCGCTCTGCTCTGACGCTCAGACTGATCCTTTGTGTATCTTCTCACACACCTCCGTAGTTCCAGAGAATACATACTGTACACCCCTGGGTGACTCTCAGAGACAACATAGGAGAACAAGGAGGGGGGGGGGGGCAGGGCCAATTAAGTGTACAATATTATTGTTCCTAATTTAGTGCATGGTTGGATCCTGTGTGTTGAGCTCTGTGGGCTATCTGCTGAGGTAATACACAATCTGCCCACACCTCTCTCCCTGCCAGGCCTGTTCCTACTAAGCATCGCCCGAGGGATTCATATTCTGCCCATCTCTTTGCCGACGAGTGCATCTGTATGTGTGTATGTGTGTGCGCGTGTGTGTGTGTGTGTGTGTGATGGCTTGAATGGTGAGCAGGGTTAGTCCCTTTGTCTTACAGCGTACCAGGTGCTTGCTTTTCATAATTCTTGCCTCAAATCATTGGCAGCATTTTAGATAGTGGTTCCTGTCCATTTTTTTTTTTTTTTTTATACAAATACACAAGCTGTTGACACTATAAGAGACCAGGTTACCAGGAAGATTCGATTCATATAATGTGAATTGAATGACATATATATATGTATACATTTTTTTTCTTCTGTTGTTTATCTCATGTTTCTCCTTCTGCTCTCGCTTGTGTTGCAAACCTGCTCAGGGTGCGTTCACCTTCCGCGGCAGCATGATTGACATGCCCTCGCTGAAGCAGGCTCAAAACATCATAACGCTCGCTGCCGCCGTGCCAGAGAAGTGACACGGCTGCTCAGGAGACACATCGGAGGAATCACCCGCCACTGCACCCTGACAGCAGAGGCCAAAGGGAAAAAAAACAAAAACTGCCAATGTTTTGCAGGTCTCGTGACAAAAATATCACTTCAGAAACTTTTCAGTCAACGTCACTTTGCCTGGTGTACAAATGCGATGGTTTTTATTTTCATGTTGCTTGACAATATAATAATGATTCGATTTCATTTGAGACGATTTGTGCTGCTGCGAACGCTGTATACGCCGAGTGCATTTGCCTCTTGTGTACATTACGGCCCTGTCGGCCTTTTTTTCTTGGCATGCCCTGCAGTATGTCGCCGGTCTCTCCTGGGTCATGATGAATGCTCCCCAATCTCCACGGTCCAGGCAGCTGAGGGAAAGGGTAAACAAACACAACAAGCCACTGTTGAGGATCCATTCAGCAGGCCCCAGTCTTGCAGTCAGGCCTCAGCCCCCTGCCCGGGTCCTGACTCCTACACATCAAAGTCCTGCTCGCTTATAAAGAAGGGGAAGGAGAAAAAAAAAAAAAAACAGAGAGAAGAAGAAGAAAAAGCTCACAGATGGAAATGCGTAAATGCACAATTTAGCTGTTTTGTGTCATTCTCTTTAGTAAAGGCATGCAGCTGACCTGCGGTCGGCGGCGCGTTGATGGAGGAGGCACGTGGCATCACAAACCGCCACGACCTGCGCTGGAAAGAAAAAAAAACAAAACAAAACAAAACCTGCATACATACACGAGCGGCGGCGGTGCTCTTTAACTCGTTTAACACCGGTTCAAAGTGAGCTGCTTTTACATCAACCTCATCAGAAACTAATTAATCTGCCCGGCGATAAAACTTAAAAATGAACTCCTTAATGAGTCCAGTAAAGAAGTTTGTTGTCTTGTCACAAATGGAGGCACAAAGGGGCTTTGTGGAGCACTTGTCCATGTCTGACTTGCAGAGACAGTGAAGTGGGTGTGATGTTAGAATGAGACAGATTAGTGGCCATGTTGCTCCAGCAGACCAGGACTGAGGCTTTGTCTCTGTGACTGTGGTCGGGAGGATAATTGGGGGGGTGTTGAATGGTTAATAGTGCCATTGGTGACCATGGTAATGAAAGGCGCCATACCTCCTCTACCCCACCTCATCCACTCATCTCTCCCTCTTCCTCTCTCTCTCTCTCTCTCATACTGTATGATCCATTGTGTCTGGGGCAGGGCTGGTGTCTGTGCCAGGGCCAGGCCAGACAAAAAGATCGAAACCACTCCTGCGTCCAGCCACAGACCCCAACAGTAAGCCGTCTCTCTGGCATTTGGCCACATATTTCTCCCACCCCTGGTTCACTTTTTTTTTTTTTTTTCTGTCCTGAATACACATTCGGCTTGTTTGTTTGTTTTCACCCGTTCTGCTATTATACGCCGAGGTTGGTGGACAAAACTGCTATTATGTGAGACATCCATTAAATAAATTCTAAATTATCATCCGGCTACAGGTTTAAAATAAAGAAAAGAAAAGCTTTGCAGATCAACACTATTGTGTGCTTGAAGTAGAAACAATGGGATTCTATTTGAAATGTTTAATGTTAAACTTGCAAGATGTGTTAATTATGAGGATCTTTTCTATTGAACTGTGACTTTTTAACTTGTATTCATTTGTTACAAGAGATGAAAGGTTTCAGGAATAAAATTGTTTCGAATTCGCACTGCAATTTCATTTAATGTTGAACAAGCTGCACATTTATTCATGGAAGCTGCACATGGATGAATTTGGGTTTGGGTTTTTTTTTTTGGGGGGGGGGGGGGGGTTGCTTCACTGTAAAGAATTTTCAATAATAAAATAACTTTGGGGCGAAGGCAGACACTCGACAGCACAAAGCCTTGATGAGAGGAAGAGGAAGGGACTTTAGTGGCGAAGGAGAGGTGAGTGTGATGGGACGTCTTGGCTCTTCTCTGCACCAACAGGTGTCCCCACACACAGGAAGGAAGATCTCAGAGCAGAGGAAGCCGCTCTCTGCATCCTGCAGAGCGGAAGCCAGAAAAAAAAGCAGCTCTTCTAAGGAGCATCGGGGATATTATTTGGACAGTTTACGTTATAGCAGAGCACAACATCCTGCCAGGGTCTCTACACCACTTATACACACGCGTTTTCATTCCACCCAGTAATCCTGTTCTTATGAGGTATTTCCACCTACTGCCACACGTTTTCACCCCCCTCCCTCTTTCTTTTGATGAAAGGTGAAGGAAACTATGTCTGATCCTGCGTGGAGCTCCCTTTTTTTCCCCCCAGCTTTCTTTGCACCTCAACGGCTTAGCAACTCTCTAACATTTGCAACTGGAGGGTAAAAGAGAGAAGAAGAAAAAAAGACCCGGTTTCAGTGACATCTCTGTAGATTAGAGGAATGCATCCCTGTCTGCCTCGGCTGTGTAATTCTACATGACATTTCTATTATGTGTGGAACTGATAAAATCCTCTCACTTCGCACGGCACTTTTATTTAAATACATCTCGCCGGTATTCCCTGAGAGATTAAATTACAATTAACACGATTATAACCTCACAAAATTGTGACGGGAATCAATTAGGCTGCGAGCAGTATTTCATAGCCCGGTAATGTGTTGGTCGAGATTGCTTTCATAAATAATGAGGGACAGCACAGGCGGGGAAAATGCATGTATGCAAAACACTGTCAGAGGAAAATTAAAACGAAATGTTTTACATATTTTTCCATTAATCTAAATGGGACCCGTGTGGCAAAGATAGTTTTCTTCTAATTCCCCGCCCGGGGATGCCCAAATAATGACTTGATGTTTTAATAGACTTCTAATGACAATATATGACAAACTAATTGCGGCAAAAGATTATTCTAAAGCAATAAAACATCTCGTTATTGTGGCTGCTGCACAGTTAGAGAAGTGTAAAGCTATTATCTCCCCCCCAAAAAAGGGGGCTTAAAATACAACATGTACACAGCTGATCAGCAGAACACGTTTAGTTGAAGATAATTAACTCTGTTTCAATATTTAGGAATAATGCTCAAATAAATTACAGCGTGCTCAGAGTGACTTTAACCGGTTCTTCAGAGAAACACAACTTTTATCCTCCCTAATATCCAACATATTAATACCCTCACACAACTAATGGTTTGGGGGTTTTTGTGTGTGTTTATTTTGTTTGTTTTCTTTGATTAATAGTCATTGAATAAATGGCACAATAAAATGTGTCGATTCAAAACGAAATAAGCTGTTTATTTTTTATTATTATAATTTTGTATTTTACCCATATAAGCATTTTAGAATTTGGAAATTTAATAAAAAATTTGTTTTAAGAAAATACATTTTCTTAAATTGTAATTTCAGAGTACAATTTCATTTCTTTTATAAACAGGCCATAGTAGTTCTGATTGAGGTCTATTGATTAAGATTTTTTCTTTTCTTTTTTAGATCGTGCTATGAATAAATGTCACGAGTCTGGACAAAATGTTGTATTATAAAACACAGCTAACCACTTTATTCTGCGCTTTAATTAATGTGAGTTTACAGGAGACGTTTGGGTTTTTTTCCTGATTGTTTTATTTCAGCCTCCTTTTTCCTGCGTGTTTGCATAAAAATCCACCACTTTTCCAGTCATCTGGCACATTTGGACCATTACTAACTTAATTTGAGGCTTCTCTTCTCTTTAAAAAAATAATAAAATCCCCCCCAAAAAACCTTTTGTTTGAGCGTCGCAAAAGTAAATGAGATTTCGAGAGGAATTACAACTTTCCACTTCACTTTAATTTCGTGATGGAAATCCTATTCTGGTGTTACAGACACTCTGGAAACCACATATAAACCTTATATCAACGCTGCAACATTTATTTTAAAAAAAATTTTTCCAGGAAATGTAGCTCTGATTTTCGTCGTCGCCCCCCCCCCCCCCCCCCCCCTCCCTCCCCCTCCCTCTCCCTCACTTCATGTTGAAGGATGTTTAATTGTCAACACACAGGTGGGATACGTGTGCAGAGGCCGCAATGCACCTGATTTTGTCCAAACTTCTCCTAAAGGTGATGGACGGGGAGATGCAGGGTCTATATTTATTTAAATGAGAGTTGCGCATGAAGGCCTCTGAGGGCCCACCCTGGTCCTGCAGCTCCTCATCCTCCGCTGTGTTTTTTTACTTGTCACGTTAAAACCAACTGCACAACAGAGAATAATATAGTTTATTAACAGTGATATTAGATGATGGTAACACATTGCACTCATTGGTTGTTAAATTTTAAATTAACTTCAACCCAATATTTAAATCTGACCTTTTTTTTATTATTATTATTATTATTAGTGCGTAAAATAATTTCTAGGTGACTTTACCTTGTTGCACAGCCATGCTCCTGGCCTGACTCCCCCCTTAGGTTCACCTCGTCTTAACAGGCCCACATCAAAGGCTGAACGCCCCAACGGAGACCACTAAAACCCGCCCGCTTTGTCTGCTGTTGCCAGGAGTGAGGAAGGGTGTCGTGGGAGGAGGAGGAGGAGGAGGAGCAGGACGTGGAGGAAGGGTGGCATGGTAATGAGACTCGTTACAGAAGCACAGAAAGTCTCTGCAACTTTTTCTGTCTTATTTTCCACCACCTTCACTGTCCCCCCCCTTTTTGCTGCATCGCTGTTGACTTCGTGAAATCAGAACGCTTAAATGATTAATTTCTCCTCATTTTAATTCTTTTGCAGTTTAATATTTTTTTTTTGCATTTTTGGAGTTACTGGAGAAAAAAAAATCCTTACATGTCATGCACGCTTTATTACGTGTACACATTCTGGCCGTGGATAACTTTAAACACGTGTAATATTACCGAAATTATTTGTGGGGGAAACCTCGTAAATCGTGGAGCTGAAACTGCTGAGAGCGAGAAAGGTCCTGATTGTTGTTTGTTTTTCTTTGTTGTCCCTGAACGCACCAGACGCAGCAGACCAATAGAAAGTTTACGCGGCCCGACTCAGACAGTTTTAAGGGAGGAAAAGGCAACAGCACCTCATAAAAGGAGCAGGTCTGCGGAGGTTGGTGACCATTGCACACGAAGAACACGGATCAGATCTCACACCTGCCCCTGGCTGCCAATTAGGCTGCTAATCCGAGGCTAAACGACACAACGTCCACCTGTTTCTAACTTGTTTAAATTGCTGTTAATCGAATTTAAGGACAAAAGTCCCAAACGGGAATATTTTTCGAAACCATTTAGAACTTTTCCGATGAATATCAGAGGTTTACGTGTAGAGGAAGCGTGTTCTGGTGCTTCTACCTGGTTCTGGTGATTCAGTATCTGAAAATTAAATCTTTAAAATAAATCGCAAATGACGATTTGGCGCAAAATACCAAATCATTGTTGAAACTCCCAAAATATCCTGGGAGGACACTTGTGGATAAATCCATTGAGTTTTTATTCAGTTTCAAAATGTAAAAACTGCACTAATGTTTCAAAATTTTACTTTTTTCACCATTACCAACTGATTTTATTTAGATTTTCAACTTGATGGACGGAATAAAGCGTGCACGGTGATCCGGGGCAAATTTCCCACTTTTCTTTCTGAGCAACCAGAAACCAAGCTTTTCTGGTGTGCAGAGGCCTCCTCCTCCTCCTCCACTACCACCACCACACACCCCTCCCTCCCTCCCTCCTCCCTGCGCTGTCGAGCAGGTGGAGGCCGCGCACCTGCACGCACAGCTGCGCGCACCTTGTTATTGCCTCCGCTGCTTGACGCACAGATGAGCGCAGCCGACAACACAATCCCGACAACACAAACATCTCCCGTGCTTATGCAGAGACACAAAAACACGCACTTAAAAAAAAAAAAGGAAAACGAGATGATGTCTTCCTATTGACGCGCTTTCTATCTAAATTAAAATAAAGAAGTTTAAAGTCCAGTTTATTGCTGATGGTTTTCATTCCCAAACGAATTGTAGTTGCGCAATGCCGTATTTATCCCAGTCGTGTTGCCGAGTATCTCTTGTTTGTCATGCTCCCGACTTCAACATGACACCATTTAATCCAATTAAACACGATAACCCTGGACTCACGTATTATTCTCTTCCTTTTTTTCCTTCGAGTTGCTGACAAGCACTCTTGGTTTTGTGTTGAAAGAGAGAGTCAAGAGCCCTCTCTTAATCCCGGGCACGACTAGAAGTGATTGAAAAGTGAAAGAAAGCCCTCATTGGTCCTCGAGCTGGATGGTGTTTTCTTTGTGGAGTATTGTTGCTTTTTGTTCGGTGCGGTCATCATGCATAGCAGCTCCTCAATTTAGGTCTTTGGAGGGAAAGCACTCCGACTTGAGCCGGTGGCAGCTTGTACGACATGGGAGTACTTTACTGAAACAAAACCAATAGATTCAGATGCTGAGTTAATATTGTAATCAGAATGCCAGCTAATAAGGGAAACAATTCTACAAATTGAATTGTAGTTTCTTTGAGTAGATTAGGCCTGTGCTTGTTGTGTGAGTCTTTTACGCGTCAAAAGGGATCTCAACTTTTTGGATAAACAGTTCAAGTGTGGCTCTTTTGGAGTAATAACACCCAAAAGTAACTTTTTGAAGGTAAATTAAACACACGACCCTATTAGTTTTTATTTTTTCCAAGTCGTTGCCAATGCAGCACTTGCATGCATTTCAGAGGAGAGGGTGGAAAAAAAAGTGACATGGTTTTAATAAGCCCGAGCAGGAATAACATATTGTAGGTGTTGCAAAATGACAGGTAATTGACATTAATCCGCTCTCTCTGAGACTCAGGGGGGATCTAAAGTAAATGTGGATACGGTTAATGAAGCCCCACTTGCCCTTTGAATCTCGGTCACAGTGTGCAGCCGGGAAGTTTGAAGAAACTCCATCCGTTTAACACACTTTCCAGGCATGCGTCATCAAATATAATGAGGTGATCGGTGAATGATTGCGCTAATGTGCATGCAAGTCCCCCCCCCCACACCTTTTTTTTTTAAATACTTAATGGAAGGATGCTGTTGTATTTACAGGAAGAAGAAAAAAAACTGCGACATGGATCAGCGCTTACTTTCTAAGTGATGACTCAGTTTATTACGCTTGTTTTTGTGACACATCGGAGGTGTATAGTCAAATTGATGCTCGCCTAACTGACTGCAATAATGCCCCTTTACAATAGCCTTTCGGTTTCCACCCTCAACCGCGGGGTCGTTATTATGCTTATTATGATTCATAGGGAGAGATGGCTCAATAGGAGCTGTGACAGACAGACAGAGGCCAGGTGAGAGAGGCGGACTTTGAGCGCGAAGAGTCGCGGCTCTCCTCCTCATGAGCGCGCAGCTCCGTGCTACAGGGGCCCCGCTTAATGAGGGCACCTATGGGGCCCTCCTGGATGGAGAAGTACCCTAACCTCGCAGTGGCCCGGTCAGAATTGAAGCGCAGACACCTGCGCGTCACCCCCCTCTCCTCCTCCTCCACCCCCACCCCCCTCCCGGCTCCCCCCGGGCAGTGCCAGCCGCAGACCCACATCAGAGTTCACGTTGCTTTGTGCAACTTTTTGACAACGATAATGATGTGCACGGTGGTGCTGAAAATCAGGAGGAGGGGCTGTCGTAGGGAAATCAGCTCTATACTCTTGCCTTTTCGGGGATGAGCGGGTTATGCATTCCTCCTCAGCACCGACTCACTTCTGATTGCGAAGCATCACTCTGCAGCCTCCCACTGCAGCATGCGGCGCATGCATAATCTTGTGGCTGGTCTTCTTACGATCCACTGCCGTCCAAACATCTGCCACATATATGCAAGTCGAGTAGAAAGAAAAAAAAATAGGACTTGTACATGTGATGAATACGCCACCTTTGCAAATTACAGGTGATGTTTTTAAAATGTGCAGTGAACAATCAGTCATGTTATTAAAATATCTCCATCTCTCAAGGTATATGTCACTAAGATGGATAAGCTTTGATAGTTTGTGAGATATAATGTCATTTACCATGGCAAGTGTCTGTGAAGGGCCAAAAGGTCCGAGTCCCCAATGGAGCTGGCCTAATTATACAATTAGTCTTGTGATTGGGACAGTCCAGAGCCCAGTGTCCTGTGGGACAAGCAGACACATTATGGCTGTCATCAGTATCTCCACAGCAAGCAAAAGCGCTTACTCCACCAAGAGAGCTGTTTATGTGTTCATATACTTTCTTTATATTTTATCCCATTTTGTTTGTGTTTCACGAACATCTACTCTTCAGTACAAAGCAACGTCAGGACTTGGTTGGAGAAGACGAGGAGCCGTCAAGTCTGTTTGCTGGACACCATTAATACGATAGGTCATCTCGGTATTCCATCTTTTATGTCTTAAGCCTCATCTGGGGCCTCAGCAGACCCAAACCACAGCCGTTTGAAGCCCTGGGTCAGATGGAGACCCCATATCTCAATCTCATTGCCTATCCAGCCATATTTCCTTTCTGGCTTATCCCTGGTCAGTTGGAAACATCAAGACACCACATTTTCTTCTGCCCATTCAGAGCCATATCTGTCGCTGCCAAACCCAGGCCTGTTAAAGAGAATGAGTGCGGAGCTTGTGATGTGTGGGATTCATGCAGACGTCTCCATGAAGTCAGAGGGAGGTCTTGGCACTGCATGGTTGAGTAGCAGTGGTGCGTCCACATTGGACACTTTATTGCTACTGCACTGGCTTATCACGTTGGATTACAGCTCCGACGGTGAGCCTGGAAGCCGGGGATGATTGGTAACCAACTTCACCAGTTTGCCTATGATGAACACATCAACATCAACTACTGGAGACGGTCAGATGTTTGTGGGGGAAGAAGGAGTCGTGCCCTTATCTGTTGTTGTCACAGACACCCCCTTGTCTTTCTTTTATTAACTGGACTGTGTTTTTGAGTTGACTTTCCTCGTGTCCCACCTTCTCCTTATCTGGACAGAACCCATTCCCTTTTCTCCACACTTGCCTCCAATGATGCTCCTTCTCCCTCCTCCCCAGCTGCGACCCAGTCACCCCCCCCCCCCCCCCCCCCTCTCTAAATGCTGACCTTTTCTGCACTAAAACCAGACGTGTTCAGGACTGGACTGATGTTGCGGGCACGATAGTTCTGCACAAATCTGGTTCTGATACCAATCTTTTGCCCACAACGGCGAGGGTGATGGTCCGAAAGAGGAAGCCAACATATGGAGGTGAAGTATAAGGGGCTGGTTTGGCAGCGTGCTTTGTGAAAACCATCATGATCAATCATAGATAACTTTCAACATGTGTTAAGTCAGAAATGAAGCAGAATCCAAAGATTTATATTAGATTAACAGAGATTGTGGTCATGAAATAAATCCTCATAAAAAGCCTCAATGTATATTCGCCCCCTGGTGAGTGTATACGAACACAATAGGCAATCACATGTGAGTTTCGTTGTTTATAGGCGACAAATCCGCTTGTTTGTTTTGGTGCCAATATTCATCTGGTTTTTCTTCCCTTTAAAATGACCATATATAAACAATAAAATGCACTTGTAAGTAATTAAACATAACAAATTAAAAGTCATACATGACACTCTTGGCGTGCCAGGGATGAAACAGTTTGTCGTCCCCCGGCACAAATCAAAGTGTCTTCCACGTGGAAGTCCATCTGGTTCTCTCTCTGATGGAGTATAGAGTTCACTATTCCCCTCCACCCTCTCAGCCCCAGTTTCCAAGTACGCTGAAGCCTACATCCTGCATTTAGAGGCTTTTAGGAAAGCCCTGTCATTCAATAAGACACTACTGGGGCAGCATGCTCACGCTTATCTGCACTTTAGCTTCTACTTTCTGGCCGGTGGGCGATGCGAGGGCCAGGTAGCAGAGCCCGGCTCATGCGGTTGTCCGTGGACGACCTTGCTCTCCTCACCTACTGCCTTGGAGTGGCTCCCAGTCCTGGGATGGGGCTTTGGACCAGCACCAAGTCTCTACCCCCACAGATGTTACTGAGCCACTAGATATTATGTCAGCTTCTGAGTGATGCATCACGCTATTTGGAAAGAAGAAAAAAAACCATGAAGTAGCCAGGATGCTTGTGACAACATGGAAAATGTGTGAAATTACTGAGTTTATAAAAAGGTTTCGGTGAAAGTAATGACGATAATAAAAGCATTCATGTGCTGGTCAGATGGATAAAAAAAAAAAAAAACTCACATTGGAAACCCGTAAAACACATAAATGGTTCTTTTTAAAAAAAGATTATATTATTTTAAACAACATGTATAGACATTGACATCAAATTATACATTTTATTGTTTTTCATTTATTCAAATACACACAAAAAGACATAAATCAATGTAATGTGATGTTGACTGTAAATATGCCTTCATATTTCTATGTTGAGAAGACAACATTCCATATATTGACATTATGGTGAGGCCCTTCACTTGTTTGACACTAAAACATAATAGATCAATTATTACTGTTTGAGTGTTTTTGGAGAAAAAAAATGTAATCTTTCTCTTTGAGCTTGGATGAGGGAATATTATAACTCTCTAAACGAGGAGCTGTTTTTATCTGCAGCAGGAAATCTTCGCCAGTTTATCCAGAGCTTCGGTAAAGGACACGGTCTAAATGTCAGAACTAGAATAAAACAATTTTCCTCACAGCACACAGAGTAGTATTCAGCTGCTGATTATATTTAATAGAAAAGCTTTCAAACCTGCGAGATGCCATCATGTCTGTGTAGGTAGCTCTGCAACACTCAAGGGCAAAGACTGTTTGTTTCTTTTCAAATTACTATTAAAAGAGGGGGGGAATAGAAATTTATGATGTGCTCACTGGGTAATTGATTTAATGAAGTTCCTGTTAAACTAAAACCAAGTACAGGTCAGTTGAACAACCCCCTGGAGTGAGCATTGTCAGATGTTTAACTCCCACACTCCTTGGAGAATAACATCGGGGCTAATAGGTGAAACCGCAGCTGCTGAAGTTGGGCTGGAGAGGAGCGACGCTTCCCCCTGCAGACGTCCGGCAAAGCCCGGTGCACAACCGGACAAAGATTTTCTTTTACTCTCCCCGGCGTGAATCAGGGGGAAGATCTCTTTCCTAAAAAAAAAAAAAAACAACGCACAAGTTTCCAGTCACTTCGGTGTGAAGTTTCCCCCTGCAGGCTGGAGCGCATCTTGATCTACTGTAAAAAATAAAAATTATGATAATAATAAATGAATAAACCTCCACAGTTGGATTTAACCGCGAGGCTAAAGAGCCACCGGGGAAACTATTATATTAGACAATAAGTTATAAGATCTGGAACGATGACAATATAATTATTTTTTTTTTGTTCTTGTACTGTACAAATGGAAATATGACACAGAGAGTCAGTAAAAAGTTGAACAAACAGCTGTCGTTTTGTGGTAAAGCCTTGTTTAGATAGACACTATTCAAAATTCAATACAAAACAATCACTCAATTGTCTGTTTTTTTTTTTTTTTGGTGACTTCCACTTAAGATGAGAAAAAAAATCGCAGTACAAAATGAAGCTGTTAATTAATTTCTTCATCAATTACACTATGAAATTAAAATCCCTGCAGACTGAGGCCATTTGTTTAAGTTGAATGCCCAAATATTGTTTGAACTTTATCGAATGAGTATAAATATACTCTCATAAATAAAGTAGCAATTTTTCGAGTAAAATCGATTTATCAACACCCCTGTTTCTTGTTTGCAGGGGTCCTGACTTCCGTTTATCACCTATTTTTAGTTTTCACTCGTCCCATCTATGAAGCAGAGACGTGTGATTTCTTTCTTTCTTTCTTTCTTTCTTTCTTTCTTTCTTTCTTTCTTTCTTTCTTTCTTTCTTTCTTTCTTTCTTTCTTTCTTTCTGGGCAAAAAAAAGGGGCCAAAGCTGTCACAAGGTGCTGCTGTTCTGCTGTATGAGACTTCTGGGTGGAGGTGAAGTAAGTGTGTGTGTGTGTGTGTGTGTGTGTGTGTGTGTGTGTGTGTGTGTGTGTGTGTGTGTGTGTGTGTGTGTGTGTGTGTGTGTGTGTGTGTGTGTGTGTGTGTGTGTGTGTGTCTGTCGACACCTGCTTTCTTTTTTTTCTTCACCCCAAATTAAAAACCAAGTTAACTTGGAGGAGTGCATTTGCTTTCTTCTTGTTTTTTCCAATTACGCTTTTATTCTCCATGGCAATGTTTATTTCTGTGTTTATTTATATTAAGTGAGATGTTGCGTTCAAGGTGAGCCAAGAATCCGGGCACTTTGTGGGGCTGCAGGTGCTCGGATCAAATGACCTGCGCGTTTTCTTGACAGAGAGAGACTCTTAACTTTTGTGCCCAGGACGATCACTTCACGAGCAATTTTTTTTATTTATTTTTTTCCCTGAGCATTGTGCCCTGCAGCATTCAGGAGATGGATAATGCTTGTAAAGTCTGACACGACAGCGTTTGTTTTGGTTCTACGCTCGTCTGAGAAATTATCGTTCAACCCCTTTAAAGGGCGCAATTGAGAAGCAGCGGCGTTTCTCGCTGCGACTTTTCGCTTTGTCCTCTCCAAAGTGGCGTCTGCATGTCTGACTCCGCCGGTTACTGATTTGCAGGCAGTATGTTAAGGTGGCCCATGTAAGTGATTTCCACGGACATCCCACTAAAGGAGAACAAATCGTTGACAAAGGAGCGCCTTTCCCATTCAGCGGCGTCGTTAGGACAACCAAAAAGTATTTCTCAGATAATAAGTTCTACTTCAAAGCGTTTCTCACTGAAGGGTGACTGCTTCACTCCTTTTATTAAGTCTCCCTCCTTGTAATGCCCAAAAGGACTGTCTCAGGTTATTTTTCATCCTGTTTATTTTGTAACATTCATTGAGCATTTGTTTCCAAACAGAACCTACAAGAGGGGTGTAAGACTCCTTTGGCCCTTTGCCCCATAAAAGTCCACGCTCGGGGGAAAAAAAAATAATAACAAGAGGAGGCCTGCAAGTGTTTGAATGAAGCAGTGGATGGAGTGTTTTTGGAGAAATTGTAAAAAACCAAAAAAAAAGAGAGAGAGAGAGGAACTTGCAGGTGCTCATTGTGCAGCTGCAACAATTCTCCTTTTGGGCTGTTACAAAAACAAACGTTCATATTTGAGCTATTTTATGCTATAGTGTTGTTTAGGTGGGGTTTTTATTTATTTATGTATTTTATTATTTTATTGCCAAAACTCCTACAGCTCGACCTTAAGTCAAGTGCGCGTGAATTGACGCAGCGTTGGCAGCCCCATAATTATTCCCAAGTTTGTCCTTTTTTCTAACACAACTTGTCAGCGGTTGGGAAGTTTGTATTTGTTTTGACCCTGTGCAGAAGGTACACGTGCGTCTGCCTGGAGCGCGTGCGTCATCATACCTGCCAATGAGGCACTTTATGTGTTGTTGTTTGGAGCGAGTGCATCCTCTGCTTTGATTTCACCTATTTTTGCGCAAGTTTCTGTTTCTTCTTCTTCTTCTTCTTTTCTCTTTTCTCCACCGGACATATTCAAATGTGAGCGTCTCACCACCCAATCGCCATAGAAATCCTAACGCACCATGAAGACTGTCAAAGCAGCCAGCCTTCCTCTGTGAAGCTGCGAGGCTTTGAAGTGGTGCACGACCGGCGTTGGTCAATTTTAATTCTATAGACTGGACAGGCAACTCTTTGAAAGTGAGATTGTGCGTTTTAATGGAGGAAATAAGAGGGAGGGGGGGGGGGACTTGTTTTATACACTCTATACACGGCTTTGCGCATTGTCAGATATCTTTTTATCTTTTATTTTTCCCATGAATGATTCATGCACCGAGCGCTTTGTGTCGTCGCGCCTTTCAGAGGTAGCGCCATCAGGGGGCTATAAGTTTTCCCATTAGCTCAGTGATTAGTTTCTACCAGCCTCCTTGGCCCGATGGGCCCCGTTTCCGAGAACAGTGGATAGTTTATAGAAATGTCAGCAAAGTGAAGAGCTGCTGCAACCTTATCCATTCAAGGTGAGGCTGACACTGATGTTTTCTTGACTCTGACCCACCAACGTGCGTCTTTCTAAAAGTCTTGAACAAAAAGGAAATATCTCACAGTCACCAGAGAGCAGCCAAACAGTCAATTCATACCTTGAAACATGTCCACATAACCTCAATAATTCGAGTTCACTCATAAATCATAAAAATGACATGTGGATTATTTAATGTATAAGCCTTGAATGGTTTTTTTTTAAATTCATTTTAGGAAGAGTTTTATATTGCAAATTAAATCTCGAACATCAAAGATCTGCACAGTCATAGCTGATTCATCTCGCTCTCTCTCTCTTTTTTTTTCGTCCTTTATGTCCAATGGCACCATGCACCTCAATATGAAAGACAGATCACTACAAAAAGGCATGCGAGAAAGGGACTTTTCACATTACACAGCCTATTCAAGTAAATGTTTTCTTCGTTTACAGAGCACAGTATAAAAAAATTAACCAAAATATGTTAAAATGTAAATTGTAAAAAAAAAAAGAAAAAAAAAGAAAGAAACGAGAAAACAAACATCAGCAGGGTACTACACATCACCAAAACTGATATTATTATTCTTTGGTGTTTCTGTAATTCCAGTACAACATTGATACCAACAAATAAATTACAATGTACAAAACAACATTTTTTTTGTAATTAAAACTACACAACATTCACAAGCATCAGTACAATTACATATATACAAATCCTACAGGGTCAAAGCCTGTCAGTGTAGACATTTAGGGTCTCATGGGACTTACTGGACTTTTAAACAAGTAATACACTTGCGTATTTTTGCATAAAATATAGTCTTAAATAAATCTTAAATATTACAAAATTCCATCCAAACACAAGTATTGTATAAATCTGAAAAGTAAATGAGAACCCTTAGGACACTCCGATATGTGTTTCTTCGTGTTTTGTCTTCTTCTTCCTTATTGGTATTTCAAAGTGTGTACCACATCTTGTGAAATATTGTGAAATAAAAAAAAAAAGCCTAATCTCTAGCCCATATATTCTGTCCTTTAACTATATGTTGCCACTTGTAGTGTTCCAGGCTGTAACCCTATTCCCATAAAATGCTTCTAATATGACAGTGATTGATTGCAGTCCAGTTATTAACTGCTGGAGGATGAGAGGTCATATGAAAGGTGTCATTTCAGTACACCAGTTGAGTATCAACTCATGCAGTTAATTAAACCTGCATGTTATTGCAAATACATTCATTTTTTATTTTTTTTTATTTTTGCAAAGTTGTGGCTGAATATGGATCAAATTTGGATTCTTGGTTGTTTCAAATAAGGAGGGGGGGGGGGGGGGGCTTTTGACCATATTAAAGTCTGCCAGCTTATAATTTAGTTAAAAAGTTCAGGGTCACGTCAAAGTATTTCTAATCTTGATGTAGTTATCCTTACACTGCAACCACGATGAATGTAAATTATTTTTTAAGCACAGTCGTTTAGTATGACTACAGTAAAAAAAAAAAAAAAAAAAACCCGATCCCCTGCGCACTGATGGGTCTGCACCCTTTAATGGGTCAACTCCATGACAACTTTGACAGTCACGTGGTTGTAAACAGGGGCATCAGAGCATTGTCCTTGGGTCTGAATTTCTGAAAGAGTCCTCGTCGTCAGAGTCTGACGTTGGCACATCGCTGGAGGGGGTGTGGAGGTGGTTGGGCCCCCCGCTCCCCTGGCACACGTACCACTCGTTGAGGTTGGTGACCTGAGGGGACAGGTTCGCCGAGCGGTTCCTGTGCGGTTCGGGATTCGGGGAGAGAGGATCCCCGAGGGGGTTGGTGGAAGAAATGTAGTTGACGTTGGTGGAAGGGGGCGGCGGGGACTTGCAGTGCACTTTCATGTGTTTCCGCAGCGAGCTCGGGTGCGTGTAGGATTTGTCACAGCCGCGCACTTTGCAGTAGTAAGGCTTGTCACTGGTGTGGACGTGAGAATGCTTCTTCCGGTCGCTGCTGTTGGCGAATTTTCGATCACAGCCGTCAAACTCGCACTTGAAAGGCTTCTCCCCTTCAGTAAATGAGAAACAGACACGGTCAGAGTCATGCGTTGCAGAGTTGTACACAAGAACCACGTGCATTCTCAAACAAGAACTAAAGCTGCACATGAAGGCTCACTATAACACTGAAACTACAGCTTTTTAGGACACACACACACACACACACACACACACACACACACACACACACACACACACACACACACACACACACACACACACACACACACACACACACACACACACACACACACACACACACACACACACACACACACACCGATCTTCTGACTGCTGAGCGACACAGCCTGCACTTTTCCACAGGGGCGCCCTCTCCACCGCAGCTCATTCACTCAGCATTGGTCCACAGCTCCACACCCACTTGCCCACAGCATATTTCTGTGCGCACCCGTGAAACATGCCTCGAGGCCTTCTGGTTTACATGTGGCTGGAGAGGGGACACTCTGGAGACCACCACGAGGCATTTATGTGCCATAGTCGAATCTGCTGGCAGTTGTTTGTACACACACACGCCCACACGTTCATGTGAAAATACTTTTCTTTTTTTTTTTTAATTCTCCCCCAAAAGTGTCCTCCAGAGAGGCATAAAAGAAATATGGGCTGCAAATGATAGGTTCTTAACTAAATAGAGGATGTAATGTGAATTTTGTGAGCGTTCATATTTGGTCCATTACTTAATTCCCTGGAGATTTTAGAGGATTGCTTAAAATGTAGAGGCCTATCTTTAAAAAAAAAAGGTGGCAAAACGTCAAAGCCATACTTTTTGTTTGTCGAATTAAGAGACTAAATTCACCTTCAAGAAAGAACCATTATGACTATTTTGCGTTCTGATAAGTTACTCTGATGTGACTTGTTGTTTTGAACTTTTGAACTGTGCCACAAGCGTTTCTAACAGACATGTTTTCATAATGCAGTTGACAAAGTGAAAATCTGTTACACTTTTGAAAGATTAAGCTCAATAGTTACGCAGAGTTTCAGATAAATGGCTCATTCAAATGACTGACCGGAAATCAACGTCTGAACCTGATGAATCGCCCTGTGTTACGTTCTTTTTGCTTTTTTGCTCCATCATCTGCTTGGATTCATCATCGTATAAACTGTGCTTTTGCGTAAACGTCTCACGCCTGAAGACAATTACTTTTGCGCGTGTTCTGTACGTACGTAAGCACGTTTTACAAATCATAAGCCTTAAATCCTTTGACGCCCACTGCAGGCGTCTCGGCGAATACGTAAAAAAAAAAAGAGTTAACATTTATGAAAGGAAATGAAACGCTTCTACTCGCTGTGCGAATGCGATTGTGAATAAAACTCGTGTCCCTCGCTTCTGCGCGTAATTACGCACAGCCGGTTTTTTTTTTTTTTTTACTTTTAAGACGCGAATACTAAAACAAGGTCGCCTCGGGTGATTGATAACGATCTGCCATGTAGCGATTCTGAAGCGATATGCACGGGTTTTCCCCTCCCGACAATGTGAATTACTGACCTGTGTGAGTTCTCTTGTGAATCTTTAGATTTTCCGATCGCGCGAACACTTTTCCACAACCGGGGAAAGGACACGGAAAGGGCTTCTCTCCCGTGTGAACTCGGATGTGATTGATCAGTTTGTACTTCGCTTTGAAAGCCTTTCCTTCCCGTGGACATTCCTCCCAAAAACAGACGTGCGAGCTTTGCTCCGGTCCCCCGACGTGCTCCACCGTGACGTGGTTGACCAGTTCGTGCATGGTGCTGTAAGTTTTCGAGCAGGGCTTCTTCTGATTCTGCTCCTGGTCAATCCACTTGCAGATTAACTCTTGCTTTATGGGCTGCCGCATGTATCTTAAAAACGCCCCCGCGGCTCCGTGAGGAGCAGAAGCGATGTTCACATTGAGGTTCATGGAGTTGTAGCTGTGGAGAGAAGACGGTCCATAGTGCTCCGGCCTGTGCCCGAAGTGCTCTGGCCTGCCGTAGATGTCCCCCGGTATACCCAGGCGCATCTGCCCGTTGAGGGCATGGTGGTGGTGGTGGGCACCTGGGGACGCCTGGTCGTGAAGTCCAGTAAAAAGTGAATGGGCCCCACTTTCCGCGTGCCCATAAGCACCTGTTGGGGAGATGAACATGCCATGGTGATGAGGGGAGGAGGCGGAACTATGCTGGTCGCCAAGTGCATGCATAGCAGAGGCTGAGAGTTCTCTCCTGAGGATGAAGTCCCTGCTGCTTGAGTAGCCTGAGTGGGGGTGAGCCACGGGGAAACCAACTGTGGTCTGAGCAGAAGTGAAAGATGCCGCGGTCTGGGCTTCGGGATGGCTCTGAATGTGCTGAGATGGGCTAAGTTTGAGAGCATTTGTCTGTGCCATGTGCTCTGGTCCAAATGGAGTGAGTGCCACTCCGGGGTCGTTGCCCAGCTCCCCAGGGTGGAGATGGGCATGGTGGGAGAGAGGGTGATGCCCCCCTAGCCCCGGGAAGCCTGTCATATTCTGATGAGGAAGGGGTTGAGTCGCTGCCAAATCCGCTAATCTCATCGCCGGATTCCTCTTGCTTAAAGGGGGTTCCATAACTACACTGACAAGTCCATCCGCACTCACCGCAACTGCTTTTCACCTCACCACGCTCTCTAAAACATTAGGAAAATATGTATATAAGGGTTCTATAAGTTCTTTTGTCCGGCTTCTAACTCTGCTTGCTCCTATTCCCACTCTGTCCTCAAGCGATTGGCAGAACATACAACAGTTGGAGGACACAGTGGGGAATACAGTTTAGAAATGGCACTGCGGGTATTGGACGGATTTCGGTGACTGGCAGTTAGGAGAACGAAGCGATTGGCTGTCGTTCAGCGCAGGGGCTCAGCAGGGTTCCGCCCCCTCACTCTCTTTATCGCCGCTGACTCCAAAAAGTTGTACTCACAAAGTTACCAGCAGATCTGTTTTGTGCAGCTTTCTGTTTACTGGTGCGGGTGCATGTGGATGACCGAAATATCAGTTTATGCGACAAGTGTCGCCCCGTTTATGCCTGGTTTGCCTTTGTCCACATGTTTCTCTGTGGAAAAAACAAACAAACAAACAAAACAAAAACAAAACAACAACTGATGACTCAAAAGCAGGAACGCTGATTCAAGTCAGTGGAATGAATTCATCACTGTTTATATGTGTGAAATAAAAAAAACAGCTGTGTGAGGGGTGATTTATTTATTTTTATGATAGTTTCAAATAAAGTATTTTTGGAAATGTATTCTTACGTTTATTTTAAAATAAAAGATGAGAAAACGCACTTATGGAAATGCATTCTATTTATAAATCAAATATTAAAAAAACATGAGGTACTTTAACCCTTCATTAATGAACATTAAGATTTTCTTTGTGCATTGATTAGCATGAATTGCTGCACGTCAGTAAGCTTTCAACTGATTTTTGCTTTTCCTGAATTGCCACTTTAAAATTAAAGTTTAAAAGATATTTTAGTCCAAGCTTAAAAAAAATGTTTGATTAAACTAAGTCGTACATTCATGTCCGATAGTTTATTGATAGTAGACGTGTACATGAGTTATAAACGTTCAGCAGTTAACTTAGACAACAGCACTGAAGCTTCATTTTAGTACTTTTATTTTAAAACATGCTTTTCATTAGAGTTTCGTGAATTTGAAACGTACTCATTGTAAAATGTAATTAATATTAACATGGTATTTCGCCCCCCCCCCCCCCCCCCCCCCCCCCTCTGGCTGCGGTTGGCAGACTGTTCAACTCTATTCAGGTTAATTTCAGATGACAGATTACGACCTGACAGTCTCGCCTCTGTTGACAGCAGTGCGTTTATCTATGGATGACATGTCTTAATTCCCCTTCCCAGTCGAATTATTACAACTCGCCTCGAACTGCAAATCAGCACGTCAGTGAGTTATGCAAAGTAATTGTAGCATTAAAAAAAAATATTGAAAAAAAAAAGAAGCATATCCCTGTAAAATATATTGCATTTGAAATATTGAACCTGCAGCGCAGCACTCTCCGGCACATAAACCTGCACGTTTTGTGATTGATTCTCGTCGTTAAGGGAGCAGAGCTCCACACATGATGGGCCTGTTGCACTTGTTCCCCAGTTGAAACTGATATATGAACTTGGCGCCCTGCAATTTTAAAGATCACCTCGACCATATATTTTAGACAATGAGATGCAGGGTGGTGTAGCATTACAGAACATCTACGAAATGCCATGGTATTAATTGGTAATTAAGTTTATCATCAGCAACTGACTAAATGCACATGCAAAGTGAATCCCTGCCATCATCGCTTTTCTATTACAGATTTAAAATCGTCTTTAAAAAAATGACCAATAGCCACCAAAACATGCACCTTTGTTTTTTGTTTTTTTTTAGGATGTTGCTAAATAATAAAATGATCCACAGCTCTCTTGAAGAAAGCTCCTGGAAGCCCATAAAGCAGAGAAAGTCAGTGGGGGCAATGTTTATGATTTGTTTGAGGGGCCATGTCATTAAAACACGTGATTTAAAGCAACATGATAATAAACCGACATAATAACATAAGGACCTATTGTCAATGTGTGATTGTCATGACAAAATAAAATAAAAAATATCATGAAAATGGATCATGATCATTGAGTTGAAACACTCCACCCTGATCATTTTAATATATTAAATAATATAATAAGATAATTTTTCATTGGGACCTCCTGACGCAAACAGAGAATGAATGCATGTTTTATTGACTTATTGCTTCCAAATTACCGAAAGCTGTCGATGCCTCCGACAGAAGAGGGGGGCGTCTTCGCCCCTTCCTCGCTCTCTCTCTCTCTCTCTTTCTAAAACAAAGACGCTTTGTCATAAACAGGGTTATTTTACCAAAAGGAGTCAAGAGGGCAGCATATGTGGTCTTAACGTGTCAGAGGTCAAACATCCATGAAACACAAGGTCACACAAGCCACACAAGTAACCTTCCAGTGTGTCAACATATTGATACTGTCAGATAACAGAGAGGAGAAATATGCCTTTGGCATAAATTATAATCCACAGACAGAGCTCCTTTACGAGCTGGCTTGTAGAGTTTTATGCAAAGACTTCTTCTGTAAAGACGAAGCTCCCAATTTTGTCATTTCTTACTTCAAATCTCATTTTTTGAAGCATTTCAAGTGACTTATTTGTCACAAGTGTGAGCCATATTTCAGTGCGTATTGGTGCTCCGAGAACCTGTTGAAATGCTGGGCTTTGTAGGGTTTTCAATAAACCAGACCCCCTTTCTTTCCCAGGCAGAAGGGAAACCCACAGCCATGCGCCTCTCGCCGATTGATTTCTTTCTTTTTCTTTTTCTTTTTCTTCTTCTTTTTAATTTTCCATTGCTTCCCCCCCCCCCCCCCCCTATCTGGGGAAGGTTTTTGTGGTTTTTCTCAGAGAAATAAAGAACTTCTTATAGGGGTCGGCAGACGTGACTTTGAACTTGGATCAGCTCCTGCGTTTCCTGTGGTGCGGGTTGAAATAGACTTGGAAGAATGGCACACAACGCGCAGCCTGTCCCACTCTGAGCTGGGAGACACACAATTTCCACACACACACCAAAAAAAAAAAGTTTTTTTAAAACGTTTCCTTCACCGTCAGCACCGTTTGTCGGCTGGAGTGCACCGGAGAGTTTGGGCAGACTGAGAAATAAGTTGTGTGACGGACGGACTGAGGTTGTGGGATTGTGATATGGTGACAAATGTAAGTAAACTTCTTTTGACTTGCACGTGAATGAGCATTTGTGTTGTGTGGCCTGTTTGTGCCGATCCGAGTTCTGTTTGTGGAGGAATATGAACGCACAATGAAATATTGATGAAATGAAATCACATTTATAAAAAAATTACACTCATATGACCAACTTTATGTTAATGTCCTTATGGGATACCCATATGCTGGTATCGTTTAAGGCAGAATAAAAGGTTAGGTCTTTACTTTGGGGGTAAAAACAAGCATTTATCGCACCCGCGCAACCATTGCGCAGACCAGTGCTCACAAATGGAGAGGAAACCATTCTCACATCCAGCTTTAGGATTGGAACCCACTTGCTGCAGCTTCGACCTCACAGGTCACAAAGGGTTAACATGGATCTTAGCGCACTTCACCGCCATAGCATGTAACTTAATTGGTGTGGTGAATGTGAGAACCACCGAGGAAGCGGAGCCTGCGACGTACAGAACCATTAAAGAACCGCTGGCGGTTTCCAGTGTGAGAACTGGAGCACCACTAAAAGGCCCAGTTGTGGTTGTACAAGCAATGAAAAACCACTGGACTCCATATGGAGGCACACATGCTTTTTCAGCTGTGAAAAATTAACAAAGCAGATCATGTTCTTTTTTCTTTTTTCTTTTTTAGTGGCATTAAAATGTTGTGTGTGTGCACATGTGTGTGTGTGTGTGTATATATATATATATATATATATATATATATATATATATATATATGAAAGAGAGGAATCCTTGCTCAGTAATGATTACATAATTTCTAATGCAGTACAGTCAATCAATATGAAATATTTATTGATTTGAAAATGAGAGAAAAAAAAGAAAAACAGGATGGCTGTTGCATAATCTACATGTTCACCATATTCTTATTATTTATAATTATTAGTTACGATATAATTGAAGATATACTCCTATTCTTTAAATAAAAAATAAAAAAATATCTCTATATATTGTAACATAGCGCCCGCGGATCACAAACAGCCAAAACCGCTCTCGTCGTTCTCTTGTCGTGATCTTTTCGCCTGCTCACTCCTCCAAATCTTCTCCTAAAAGTAGGCGGTAATTATTAGTGGAAAATGGCGTTGCGCTATTAAGTCGGCGGAGCGCTACCTGCCATTGGACAGACACCTGGGATTGATGAGGCGCACTGGCCAATGAGGCTGCGAGGAACGAATGAACAGGCTCCAGTTAAAGGGGGCGGAAGAGGAGGTAGAGCCAGTCCACGGAGAAACAGGGACCCTCCGCGATAAACACAAGGCGAGGCAGAGAAATAAATACATGCCCATTTGGAGCGGCGCGCTTTGAGATGCTCCCACTCGCGGTCGGTGCGCGCAGAAGACACCCAGTAAGACAATTATTTAATTCTTTGCGTGCATTTTAACGCGTCCAACTGTTCCTAGTCAAGAGGAAAAGGACACGAGGAAACTCTTCACTTCGTTGCATTTGGATTTTTTTTTTTAGCTGCAAGTAAATTAGAAGTAAATTCTGTTTGAGAAGCTGAATTTTTCTTTTCTCTTTTTTCTTTCTTTCTTTCTTTTTTTTTTGGTTGCTATTATTCATGAACGGATCAGCGCTTTGAATCACGCCTGATATGGTGTTTCCACGGCTGGAAGTTTTTTCTTTACGTGCCAGCATCAACATTTGATTTTTCTCCCCCCCCCCCCTTATCTCTCTCCCTTTTTATTTAAGTTATTCTGTCGCTGTGCGGTCCTGCGCTGGTTTAGATAATTACGCCTCTCTCCGAGATAATGTTACTGGATGCTGGTCACCAGTTCCCCGGACTGGGAGTGGGCTCGTTCGCCAGGCATCACTCGGCGAGCGATATGCAGGAGAGAGACTTGAGTTTGGCACAGAATAGCTTTGTAGACTCCGCACACATGGGTGCGTTCAAGCTGAACCACGATCTCTCCCCGGGACAGAGCTCAGCCTTCAGCACCCAGGCGCCCGGTTACCCCGCGGCGGCTTTAGGGGCGCACGCAGCCCATGTCACGTCGTACGCGAGCTCTCCGTTCAACTCCACCAGGGACTTTCTCTTTCGCAGTCGCGGGTTCGGAGAATCCTCTCCGGCCAGCAGCCAACACACTATTTTTGGCCCCACGGCGGGATCCCTCCATCACTCCCACACAGACACTCAAGGCCACATTCTGTTCCCCGGCATCCACGACCAGCACGGCTCCCACGGATCCCCCAATGTTCTCAACGGCCAGATGCGACTCGGACTACCGGGAGAAGTTTTCGGACGCTCAGACCAGTACCACCAGGTCTCCAGCCCGAGGACAGACCCGTACTCGGCGGCGCAGCTCCACAACCAGTACGGCTCCATGAATATGAACATGGGGATGAACATGGCAGCCCACCACCACCCCGGTGCCTTTTTCCGCTACATGAGGCAGCAGTGCATCAAGCAGGAGCTCATCTGCAAGTGGATCGACCCCGAGCAGCTGAGCAACCCCAAGAAGTGCTGCAACAAAACTTTCAGCACCATGCACGAGTTGGTCACGCACGTCTCGGTGGAGCACGTCGGCGGGCCGGAGCAGACCAACCACATCTGCTTCTGGGAGGACTGCGCCCGAGAGAGCAAGCCGTTCAAGGCGAAATACAAACTGGTCAACCACATTCGGGTGCACACGGGGGAGAAGCCTTTCCCCTGCCCTTTCCCCGGCTGCGGGAAAGTCTTCGCGCGGTCGGAAAACTTGAAGATACACAAGAGAACGCATACAGGTAATTTCAACGTCCTCCTCGACTTAGAAATTATTAAGCCGCGCGTAATTGTTGTCGCCGAAGCGTATGTGAGCTTTTAGGCCTATTTCGTTGCTGTAAACATGTGTCTTGCCAAGACAAACACACATTAGGATCTAATTAGTCGCGGGTATTTTCGGCTGCTAAAGTAGATAGTATTTGTAGAAGCAGTTCAAGTAGATTTAGGATCAAGTCCAGGAGAGAGAGAAAGAGAGAGAGAGAGAGAGAGAGAGAAAGGAAACGTGTTTAGAATAAAGCGATAATTAATTTCCACATTGCACTGCAGCACTTTTACACAATTCGAGTGGTTGAAATGATTATTCCAGCGTTTAGAGAAGAATTTGACCGAGTGTGTTTTGTGTTTTATTGTTCGGGGTAAACTTTAAAAATGGGTCAAAGGGGACGTGGGAGCGCGCTGCGTGTGTTGTGGAGCAGCTCGTAGTAAAAATCATATACGATGCTGCGCTTTTACAGCTCCAGATTTTACTCATCTTCTTAACGCACTTTATATCTATCGATTCCCCCCCCCCCACACAGTTCGGCCGCTTTTATTATTGAATTAACTTACGGGGGGAAAGGGATTCTTATGTCTTATGTTTAAAAACAAAATGCGAGCCGGTCCACTGCCGCGCTACGAGCGAGTCCTTTTGTTTTCTCATGCGCCCCTTTTGATTTGTGCTGAGGTGCTAGACAGGGCCATTACCAGGCTTACACATTTGGACTTATTTTCTTGGGAAATACATTATGGTGCCGTGCCATGAAATTGGCCAGGTGCTAATTAGATTTTTATTGTCTCCCAGCAAATGGTATGCCTTCTGTAGGCCCACTGAGGACGGCCTTGTCGCCTTCTCCCACCACCCCCCTCCTCCACACCACTATTTGCATTATTCAGGCTAGATAACACGTAGCATCCCCCCACTCATTTTAACTTTAAACTTTGAATATGCATGGAGGCCTGGCTGGGATTTTTTCAAGCAGGCAAATGCCTACTTTCCTGTTCTCAACTTTTGCATTTGAAGAGACGCTCGAACTATTTGCACAGCTCCTGGTTGTTACGCACACAGCTCGTTGTTTTCCTCGTGGGAAAAAAAACCCAAACAAATCTGACCATTTTGTTCTTGTTTATTTCTATTTCTTATTTTTTTTCTCCCTGCAGGAGAGAAACCATTCCAGTGCGAGTTTGAGGGCTGCGACAGAAGGTTTGCAAACAGCAGCGACCGAAAGAAACACATGCACGTCCACACGTCCGACAAGCCATATCTGTGTAAAATGTGTGACAAGTCCTACACACATCCCAGCTCCCTACGAAAACACATGAAGGTAAATACACAACTGCAAAGATGTGTGTGTGTGTGTGTGTGTGTGTGTGTGTGTGTGTGTGTGTGTGTGTGTGTGTGTGTGTGTGTTTTAAAATCGGATTTTACTTTTCGATTTTTGCAACTTCAAATGAGGTGTCATGCAGATTGGAGACACTCACTCGCCTTTTTTTATTTATTTAATTTCCCAGGTCCACGAATCCTCCCCACCAGCATCAGACTCATCACCAGCAGCCAGTTCCGGTTATGAATCCTCCACACCTCCAGGCCTGGTGTCTCCCACCACCGAGACCCAAAGCAACACAACCATGTCCCCAGCCTCAGCAGTGCACAACACCACCAGCCACAGTGGCCTGTCCTCCAATTTCAGTGAATGGTATGTGTAGGACTGAGCTGAAATGAAGCAACACACACTCGTTTCACAGCACTGGGCCATTCCAGCAGGAGAATGGGACACGTGCACACAAGAGGCACACAAACACTTGTTTATTTTGTTATTTTTGATGCACCAGGGAAGACGATGAATACCAACAGAGGAAAATATGTATAATATTTGAGGTGTATTTCATATTGTAAATAATGACTAAAAAGCCCACTTTCCCATTGGTTGTGATAGTTTGTCAGTCTTTTGGTGTATAGGTGTTCCTTCAATGGTAGCTATTTCTCTAACTGGACTTTTAGTGCACATATTACAATAAAATTGTACAATAATGTTGAATATTGTGATCCTAAGGCAAATTGATTGTACTATACTAAACATCTATAAACTGGAAAGAGTGCCAAAGTTAACATTTAACTCAAACAGACCACAATATTATGCTTGTGAATGTATATTTTAGTTTGCTGGGCTTAACTTGTGATGTTTTGTGCTTTGCAAGTTTGAATTGTGAAATACTATCTGGAAGATTGTGAGGAAAATAAACGTTGTGCCGTTCGATTTTCTGTAACTACGCCCTTCCTTTTGTAAATATCAACTGCCATATTTATCCATTTGTAATTAAATTATGGTATTTACTTGCTACAGATGAAACAGTATTTATAAAGAATGTTTCTTTACTATAAATATGTACAATGACGAGCTAAACATGGGCAGTTGTTTCGTTATGTGCTTTTGTTTGAAGTTTTAAGAGGTGTTTTCTTCCTTATTGTGATAAAAAAAAAATTTACTGCATACAAATATAATAAAAAGGTGTTGCAAGTGCTAAATATCTTTTGCTTTTTCATCCTTTCTCATCCCGTTCTGTGCCGGTGCAGTTTTAACGAGTTGCATCTTGGCTGGCATCTAATCTTTTGGAGTTAATCAGAGATTCTCTGAGAAGTTTAATATGTCTCAAATGTTTAACCAAGTCTGCAGCTCCTCACTCTAAAAAAATCTTCATGCGTTTTTTTTTTTTACCCTACAGCTAAATAATATGTCGGTGTTAAAAACATGCTGCAAGGCCCCAAACAATATGGCTGTTGTGATGCTAAAATGAGCCCAAAGTTTGAGAATCCATATGAGACAAACACATAAAGAAAAAAACTAAATACTAACTAAATGAACTTGTGGGTGTTTGACGATACATTAAACCTCAAGAACCTAAAACAGAAAGGCTCCCTCAGTGTGATCAATACTATGCTGTCATTTCTCCTCCATATAACACATTTTTATCACTTTTTATTCCCTTCCTGTCACTTACTGAGTATCTCTGGACATACATCCGCTGAGTGCCCCTCCCCCTGCATGCTGGACACTCCACAGCCCAGGAGTTGGTCCAGAAGCAGACGTGAACTTGAACTTGACTCAGTCCACTTGTCTGGAGGAGAGAATCTTCCATCGGCCAGAAGAGGCGTGTTTCTGTGTTGTTGCAGTTAAATTAGATGGCTTTCAAAAATGCTTCACCCCTGGCTGCATTAATGGTGTTGTGATTAAAGATACTGGCCAATGACTATTGCAGGAAAGTTGTATATGTTTGCGTGAGACTTAACTTCCTACAGTTGGAGCAGGCCAAAACCAAGGCTGTGTGCCGGGGGGCTGAGATTTAAAGACTTTGTCAGTTTGTAGCTTGTTTTGCAGGACTGATTGCTTCAATGTGGACGAGTTGCAGTTGGTGTTGCTTGCAGGAGTCGTGATCAGTGGATGTTGTGGTTGACATGGGCTGGGACTTGTTGTCAATCGCAGGCCGATCGTTTGCTGTTGCCACCATTGGCAACTGGTGGACATGCCAGGCTGCAGGCAACCTTTCCTCCTTATAACTGCTTGGCTCAAAGATGATGTAAACAAGAAAGGTTGGTGGGATCAAGCTGATTACAACCAGGTGATGATTTCAAGTTAAATCTATTAGAACCTAATAAAAACGTCTTTCTTTCAACATATAAGATGTAGTTTTGGAGGTGTTTTCTCTTTTTTTTTTTTTTTTAGATCTCACACGTTTAAATAATCCAGTGAGGATAAACTGTTTTTGGCTAAACAAAAAGAGGTGTAAAGAATCTCTATCCCTGACTTGGATGATGCAAAATGCAGTTTTATTATGCAGAGTATTTAGCACTTGAAGTCACCTCCCAATGGCCTGTTCAGTGGCCGGCCCGGTGACCTCCTCGGCTGAGGAAGGTCTGACCTGTGGGGAGTGGGAAAGGTCAGCTGCACACAGTGTGTCGATGTCGGTTCCTGTTCGGCTCCTGCTGAGCTGATATTGATCCGCAGAGAAGAAGGAGGATTTCTTTCTCCTCACTGCTCTTTGTACATCGCTGTGTCTGTACTGTAAGGATAATATACTGTAGGAACCCAGCCTGCAACACTACCCTGCAGCCTGTAGGATTTACTTTTATCTGGACTCGGGTCAAAGTTAACTTCTTTGAAGTTTTTTTTTTTTTTTTTTTAGTCTTCCTTTTTTTACTTATGGGAACATTGACTATTTGCATTACTCAATTTAATATGCAGGGAGGTATTACTAACCAACTTTCACCTTCAATAAAACAATAATTAAAGTCGGATTTGTCCTTAAAACCTCATTTCAGTTTAATTTTTGCATTTGATGCACACGATTTTAAATTACGCATTTTTTTTTTAAAAACTATCATTGTACTATGGAGATGCAAGCAGCACCTGAGAAGCCAGATGGTTTGCGTTCTTTATCTCATCACAGCCTGTAAGGCCGCTTGATTCATTAAGAGCAGCTCAATAAGGAAACAACAGGTTTTCACGCGGACGCACGAGGCGCTCAAAATCTTCAACCGTTTTCGTCGAATAGAATATATATATATATATATATATATATATATATATATATATATATATATATATATATATATATATATATATATATAATGTTTAACTATTAACTAATAACCTTCAAGGCATTTCATTGCCAACAACTATTTTTTTTTTCTACATCAATAATCATGGCTTTTTCATCCTGTCTGTGAGCGAAATAAAGAGCCTGCGGGGGACTTTTATTTATAACCACGAGAGTTTTGATATTTTGGACATTCTAGTCGAAATCAAGCTTTGCTGCACGGTGTGATCCTCCGTAGTTCCGCGTGTTAATTGTGGGACGGTTGAACTTGGAGTGAGAGGGTGAAGCCTGCGCGGATTGGACCGCGGGCCTCCTGGGAATGAAATCAAGTCAGCGCACGCAAGTGACGCGACCCACTGCCTGTTCGCGTCTTTTCAAGCGGTTTTCCTTGAGATTGCGGTAACATATTAGGAAATTCAGTCATCTCTCATTTCAGGGGAACTTGTATGCTCTTTGCACCCCCCCCCCCCCCCCCCCCCCCCCGCCACACCCCCCTCATCACGCTCTCTCTCTCTCTCTCTCTCTCTCTCTCTCTCTCTCTCTTGCTAAGACGCACACAAACAACATCCCAAATATATAAATGTGAATTAATGCATTTTTTTGCGCAGATGTGCCACAAAAAAAGTATAATCGTGCCTTTTTTTGTGTAAGACTTGCGTTTTCCCATGAATATCCTGCTTTGTAACGGTCAATGGGAGAATTGGAGTGAAGCAGCAGTGGGCCTCTTGGTGCAGCGCGGCGTCATTCGTTGCTCCCCAGAATCCAAAGCAGCATTTGTTTGTTTGTTTTGTATTTTAATATGTTTGTTAATAGCATCAATGTCAAAGTTTTTGTTGGTTTTAAATATTTAATGAAGCCTGCAGATGGAGCCCTGCCTGTTTGACTGTTTTCTGATTAGACGTGCGTTTGGAGCTAAATAAAATTGACCTGGTTTCACTTTGGGGTGCGAAACATCACAATGAAACATAATGATGAGTGCAAAACGCTCAGTGCTGAATAACAACAACAACAACAACAACAGGCTGCTTATGGTGGCCTTTTAAACGACTAAACATCTTAATAATAAAAAGTGCTGTGTGGGTGTAATTATACAAAGCGCTGGAAATTGCAATAAATAAATAAACAAATGAATAAATAAATATTAAACGACCTTGACTACAACAAGGAGGCGCTGAAATTATTGTAATAGCCTAATTATTTTTCTCTTCTTCTCTTATTTTAAGGAAATGTGTCGTCTAGTAAAGGCGGAAGTCACAAATAAAAAAAGGGACAATCAGAAAATGAACGTTGCACAATAAGTTTTTATTTGTTTCTTGACTTATAACGTTGCATTCACTTTAAACGTGTTAAATTACTGCTCATATTAAAGTTACATACAATGAATAAAAGTGCGTCTTTCTCTTCACAGGCCCGTTTTTCTCAATTCCTGCTTCATTATGAAAAACTGAGATTTTAATATTTCAACAAACAACGTTTGTTGCACTCTTTAAATCCTTTCATTTTAAAACAAATTCATTTCACAATGTGATACGTCCCGAAATGGGCCTTCTCCTTAAAATATGCTATCTCCTTAAAAACTAAGGAAGAACTAATAGGAGTTCGTCGATGAGTGTGTTTTGAAAGAAAACTTTTCAAACAAATGTCATATCCTTTAATAGAATTTTGTGCGCTCTAATGAAAAGCTGTTATTTATAGTCACACAAGAGCCACTAAAGACTGGAGGCGTTGCTGCTCTGACAGACGCTCAACACGGAAAGTAAACTTCCTATCGCCTTTCAATAAAACACACAGTATAATTCAGAGGTAAGTAAGGAAAGGAGGAAAAAAGTTATGGATGCATCTAAATTTGTTCATGGCATAAAAAACTTTTTTTTTAAAGGCTGTACAGAAATGAACGATGGGGCCACAGAAAGTAGGGGTTTAGTCCTGGGGTCACATCCACAACATTTTGACCTTGAGTGAGCAAATCATCTTTTAATGCCACTATTTTTAAATGTTGTCCTTTAATTCAGTACAAAGATGGACACTTGATTCAACTCTTTTTTTTCTAAATGAGTTAATCAAAAAAGCCTGAACTATAAGAACAATATCAATATTATAGATGCTTTAACAACTTTTGCAGCATTTTTCATGCATGTGCATTTTGCTCTTATGGTGCTTGTGCGACTCACTGCTGCAATGATGTATCAGCTCTTTGAATTGTCTCACAAAAACAATGTAATCTTCCCTAAATAAATGATTGACAACATTTATTTGATAGAACAAAATTACACTGAATGTCTTGTTTGTAAATTAACCCTTTGTGATGTCATCTCGCACACCGGATCAAACTCTCTCGTGGGCCAGTCTTGGTACCACAGGCCGCATTTTGACACCAGAAGTAAGAAATAACCACATGCATTCAAGTTTTTTTTTTTTTTTTGTAGTTTCACTTATAATGAGGGTGTCAGAGCTTTAGTTATCTGCTCTCCCACACAAAAGTGGAATCTCACCATATATTTGCGATAAAAAAAAAAATTCTTGTGAGAATTAAGAGCACATTTTTTTTCTCTCTCTCTCTCTCTCTCTCCGTCCATTCTCCTTTCTTCCTTTGGTCGGGTGGATTGCTGGCCCTGTCTCCCTCTGTCTCCCTCTGTCTGTCTGTGACATGGCTTGTGTTGTGTTTGTACTGAAGTCGATGTACAGTCTGCCTTCCTGCGCAAAGCGCGGCTCCCGCGGCCTTTCATGTGAGTTCAGCGGCCGCCTTTTCTCACACAGATGAATGTGTTTCTGTGAAAAGAGCCGGAATGGCTGTCACTTCTCCTGGCACAGCGGAGAAACAAACAAACCCCCTACCCCCCCCCCCCCCCCCCCACCCCACCCCCCTCTTTCCACCTCCACCTCCCCTCCCTCTGCTCCTTTAAGGAAGCTGGCGCAGGCGCCTCCCATCGGACACAAACACTACAGAGTCAGAAGCACAAATAGCCTAAAAAAAAAAAAGAAAAGAAAAAGAAAAGCTAAACACTACCCTTTCATGCTGGAAAGCTTGTCGTGGCTGGTCCTCGCGTGCACAAAGTGGAGAGGTGCAGAGTAAATGACATACTCCAGCTACACCGAGGTGTGCTTATTGTTGTGGTCTACCAACCCTTAAAAAAAAAAAAAAGTGTAAGAATTCTACTAATCCCTCACAAACTCAGCGTCCTGCCTTGCCGCTTGCTTGGGCAACCAGGTGCTTAATGTGGCTCCTATACAGCACTTTGCCAACTTCTCTTTATTCGCCGCCATAATGTGCAGGTAATATGAGGGATTTTCAGGCAACTTCTTTATTTTGCAGCCAGGACAGGAACAGGTGTAGTATCTGCTAACAATGCACAAAACAATGCGCACGCGCACGCACACACGACATTAGACTTCCTCTTCTATTGAAACCACACTCGACCACGGAAATTTTCAATTTCCCCACACCTGTAAACATGCTGTTTTACCTCGGCTGCTTTGATCTTCAAACACGGCAGACCTGCGCCCTGAGGGGGGCTCCGTGCAGAAAGGGTGACTGGGTGGTATGCGCTCTCCGGTGTGGAGGAATGATGCTGGCATGCGTCACATCTGACCTCATGGCTCCTTTTAAACACATTTCATACTTTGTGCTGGGAAAGTCTGCCATGGGAATTTGTCAGGTAACCGTTTGTCAGGTAAGTGAGCACATATGGCAACTAACATTCCGTCCACAGTATTTTGGTTGGTATAATAAAATTGTGACTTCATATTTGATCATTTGTTTAGTGCACACCCATGTAGTGACAGTGTTAAATTCACTTTGCCATATTATTTGCGACTGCTCAACAATAGCCTTTGGTAATATTTTTAAACCTAAAAGAAATCCGGTCAAATTTGTAACTTATTTAGATATTTTAAGGTTAAAAATCACAGGATTAGTATAAGTTGTTTTGTGTTCCACCATCTTACTGATATTATATAAAACGAGAGACAGACAATTGAATCCCTGCTTGCTATAATTTGTTTTTGAAATTTAAAAAGCAAGTTTTGAAAGGCACATGTTAAGTACAGGGGTATCAAACCTATGGCCTGTGGCCTGAAGGTGGCCGGCTACAGAGTCCAATCTAGTCCATAGTTGGTCTTGTAAAGTGTGTAAACTGTAAAGAAATCATCCATTTTAAATATTTAATATAAGTAACTCCTTTTTTCTTTTTTTTTTTTTGTTAGGCCCATTGCAGCATAGAGAGTCACTTCCTGATCACTTCCTGTTTCATGGCACACCATCAGATTTTAGGCAGGCTGCCATGGCCATGACCTTTGACTTTTGCAGAAGAATCTTGATACCCTTTTTATCGAGCCAAGGCTGTACCCTGTAGGAGGAGTTGAACACGAGAAATTCACTGTTACCCAAATGGCAGACTTCCTGTTGTACGGTTGTTTATGACATTTATGTGTGTCCTGATGTGCTTCATATCCCTTCTAATCTTAAGGATGATATCACACAGCTTGGGGCTGGCCATGGCATGTGAAAATATAATTCCTTAAACATCCTCTTACCAATAGGTCTTCATTCATTTGGTTCTAATATGGGCTAACGGGTGGACAATAAAAGTCCCTGCATCCCTCCCTTTTTAAAGCCATAAGAACAAGACGAAAGTTCGGCAGTGACGTCAACAAGCTGTCGAAAAAAAACGTTTGTTCTGCAGGACTGTTCATACCCCACAAGACGCTGCCGAACTCTCAGGCCACGCCCCTTGCGACATGTGCCCATCTTGACGAGTCAAACATATGGATGAGACAGCGACAGGGTGCGGCAATGGCAGAGAGAGTAGTTTTTGAGTTGATGAAAGGGGAAGAGGATGAAGAAAGACAGACGTTCAAAGCTGAGGAGGAAGAAGAATTGTTGTCGAGATACGCTCTCGCGGAGGAAATGAGGAAAAGGACACTGCAAGACACTGCCGAACTCGCCACGCCTCGCCACGCCACGCCACGCCTCGCCACGCCCCCTCACAGCAGCCACATGTCTGTGAAGCGGCGTTTTCACTTTTCAACTGCACAGTTTATTTCTCGTCTCCTGTGCTCTCAGAAATGCATTTCTGTGAACTGTTTCAGTTTTAAAAGAGAGAGTTTTTGTACGAGCACGATGTTTGTCCGGTTTTAACTGCAGGAGCTGTCGGCATTTTGTCACGGCATTTTAACGAGCTGCGGAGCTGTTAGAAGCTAAATATGATTAAAATATGACTGATAGTGATTACCGGGCTGGAACATGCATGCACAACACACGTCAGTGCCGAAGTTTCCGGAATTCAAGAATTCCAGAAGGAGCCCACTGGTGGAAGTGACGTCATTTTGTTCGGCAGCATACGTCCCTGCTGAACTTTCGTGTTCTTATAAAGTATGAACTGGCCTTAATACGTCAAAGTGTCAAAAAAGTTGAAAGTCCTGCCACCACAAGGTGGCGGTATGACCGTGACTGTATAGCGTAGGACAAGTTCGGAATCGCATTCTGATGACAAGCTTCTGGCAGAACAAGTACTGTAGTTGTGGTCGTTACACATCACTTCCTGTTTCATGGAAAACCATCATATATTCATTGGCGGGCCATGGCTACGCGCTTTCAGTTTTGAGAAACATTCTGATACGTTTTCATGAGGAATATGTGTATATGTATATACTGTCCAAATTTCAGCTCTCTGGGATTTTCGTCTAGGAGGAGGTGCGTAACGCAAAATTGTGGACATCCTCTTGGGTTTTCAATTCGCACTTAAAAAAAAAAAAAAATATATATATATATATATATATATCTCAATCAATTGGGTCTCGCCCAGTTCTGCTTGGACATAGACTGTAATTAGAAGTGCCAATGGAAGCGAGAACATGTCAGTTCTATAATAAAACATAATTTATGTTGAAATTGCTGAACTTTTTGATAATGCATGCATATTCACTCCTCCGTCTTCTTTACTCGGTTTAATCTAATTCGGACCTGGAACGGATCCCAGCTCACTTTGGGTGAATGCAGGGTTCGTCTTTATTTCAAACACAGGCAGCCATTTAAAGACACCAGTTAACCTCAAAGGCCCGTTTCTGGACTGTGGGAGAAACCCACACACACACTGGGAGATCATCCAAACTGCACAGAAAGGCCTCCGACTGGACTCCAACCACTAACGACTAAACTGCCGTGTGGCCCCCCCCCTTACTCGAACAACTTTGCACTAAAACAAAGAACAATATTTGAAGTTGTTTATTTCTGATTATTATGCTCCAATTTGATCATTTTGGTTGTGCGGCCCCTGAACTAAAGGGATTTCGAAACCCCTGGTTATGAACAACGGTTGAGCTTTACGTAGCTCATTTAGCCACGTTGGCAGCCCTACAAACCACACTCACATTTCTTAAAATAAAACGGAGTAAAAGAAGACCTGAGAGACAGAGGGTGAGAATGAATACTTCACCGTGACATCAGATTTCCTTTCTTTTATTAAAAAAAAAACGAAACAAAAAAACATGATCATTGCAAGAAGCCAAACTGGATCATTATTGAACTGTTACCTGGAAGCTTTATTTAAACAGACAGCAATGATAGTTCTTAAATGAGCAAAATCACAAGTTTTGTTTTTCAAGTTGCTCGTAGTGAAAGCCAGCATTTGATTTGTTCCCTCTGACAGTGACAGCGAGGAACCCAAAGGTCTTCAGTGAAAAAATGTAATCTCTCAGTCGCTGCAAATCAGCTCTCCTGGTTGATCTCTCCATTTCAACACTCACTGACACATTAGAAAAGTTTCAGTTTTTTTTTCATATGATACAAGGCGCGACGAGCTTGGTGTTGAAGCCCCCCCCCTCCCCCCACTGCCGTCACTCACATCCAATTCAAGAGCGATCAGAAAACAAAAGTCACTGCTCATATTCAAATAGATTTATATGACATGACACATGAATGAATGGGATATGCCCCCTACTTCTACTACTACTACTGCTACACACACACACACACACACACACGCACACACACACACACACACACACACACACACACACACACCCTCTGTTGCCTGGTATGTTTTCTCATCTCTTCACATTTTGTTTATTGATTTTTTTTTTACCCCCCCCTCCTCAAATCTTGCAAGACAGCTCTTGACATGAAGCCTAATCTAAAGGGGAGCTGCAAGGAGAGTTGTTATTTTTTTGTTCCCAGCAAATTTCCTTTCACTTTGAGATTATTTAATTTGTGATATGTTGTGACATGACTGTGTTGAATGTTTAATGTTTTAAAACACATCGGTGGTAAAAGGCTGTCTGACTTCCACAGGTTTATCTAATGAGACAGAAATGAAAGAGGACAGGGATCAAACCAGTCGCAGTCCCCATGATGCAGACTCTGATTCAGTAAGTCATTATCACTCTGATCTTAACAACATTTTCACTGTCTGCGTCTCTCCAGAGGGTTCCATTCACCAGAGAAGACAAACAAATAACACACCGGTGCAGGTTTTGTCACATGCAAATCAGCTGTCCTCTACTATTTTTTTCCCCCCTTATCATTTCAATTAATGAAAGAAAACAAAACCCATTTGGTTTCTATAGTGATTGCATTTGTTGACATATGCCAAAATGTTTGCTTGTTTGTTTTTTGGTGGTGGTGGTGGTGGGGAGGGGGGTTTGAGGAACTGGTTCTTCCAGGTTCATCAGTGCTACCTGTTCACAGCAGGGTGCCGCCCTGATTGCACCCCGTAGACATTGTCAGTTTCCTCCAAAGAGGCTGCGCCTGCTTACCTTTTCTCCTTGAGTTTAGTGAGCCGGAAGGAGCTAATTTGATTGACTCCAACCTCCTCTTCCTACGCGCTCCGTCGTACCTCGGAGTCCCCTGACAGTTAGAGACTTTTCTGGTCAGTGGGTGTATTGACAAGCAGTCAGTTAGCACTTGACATGTCAATGTCCAGTCCAGTCAAGTCTTATTAGATCCTGAGTGTTAATGTATATTTCCCATTGACAGAACTCATTTATCCTGCAGCGGCCGATCAGATTGAGCAGTCCTTTGGGCGAAACTCTTTGCATTCTTGGAAATCAGTATTTTTATAGTTAGTAGTTTGAAAGGAATGACTCATATTTCTCTGGCCTCTTATTCTTTTCATTCTGGGGTGTCAATCACGTTTTACTTCAGGGGCCACATACAGCTCAATTTCATCTTGAGTGGGCTGGACTGGTAAAATAGAGCTAATATAACCTCTGAGTATAGACTTTAAAGTTTTTCTTTGTTTCGGTATCATTGGCCAATCAGATCACTTGTGCCCCCTCAGTGAAGTGCTGCTGTGCTTCATTTGCACTTTATGCTGAACTTCTCCAAAAGTACAGCAAAAGGATTCAACTGGAGCCTTTGCGAATTAAAACAAAGAGAAATGTTTTCACTCAAGCTTTTGTATATCTTCACTGGCTGCCTGCAGCTTTTTGGATTGACGTTAAAACCATTGTGATGGATTTAAAGGTCTGGTACACGGCCTCGAACCTTCATACCTGTTGGAATGTTCATCTGAATAGTTCCTCACTGGGCTACGCCAAAGATGAAATTGTAAACTGTCGAAGCAGCATTTTGTTTTTAGATTTGATGTGCCTCCATTCAGTCAGTCTCCTGGTTTACAGTCTTATTCTTAATTGCTATTGTTTTGCTGTTCGATGATAAATGGACTTTTACATTTACATTGGAGGTCACGTTCGCTCATTCACTCACACCAACAGTGACAGCTGCCATGCAAGGTGCTCGACCTCCAGCAGGAGACATTTTGGGTTCAGTGTCTTTCTCAAGGACACTTTAGCATATTCACAGGTGGAGATGTTGAGTCGGACCACCAACCTTGGGATCGGACGAGAACCTGCTTCATCAGTTGAGCCAGAGCAGCCCCAAATGGAGTCTTTCAAATCATTCAGTCTTTTCATGTCTGACTTCCTGGTCATACTTTAAGTTTAGTAACTTTTTAGTGTATATGGAAGGCGATATAGATTTAAAATAATAATAATTTCAGGCTTTATTTTCAAATATTTCCCTTTCCCTGCCAGCAAAATGAGTTGTGATTCATTCAAGTTTGAACTGCTGGGTCATCTCATCTTTTCCAGAAACTAAACAGTGACTGTGAGTGGCATCCCACTGATGGAGAGTATTGTTGTTTGCCTGCATGTTTGTACAGCAGTGAAACAAAGTGTCAGGGTAGCACGCGTTTTCCAGGGCTCTTTTACATTCCTCAGTGTCAGGTTGACGCATATAGTTTTGAAAGATCCATATTTGTCTTGCCAAACATGAATATAAACATGACTCCAAAAAACGCGCCTCACACGCTCCTCTTTTTAAAGACGGCGGTTGCAGACTGACAATCCCTCCCGCCTCCCGCCTTTCTCCGCTCACCTGCAAAGGAGGCGTTGATGGGTGCGCAGCGCCCCGCTTCAGGAGTGTTGGCCAAGTTTACTTCCCACCGAGAGTCTCCAGAGCCGGGGGAACTGAGGCTCTGCTTGCCCCCTCTGGACCCCCACCCTTCACACCTGCCCCTCCTGCTCTGGGGCAGGAGCGCCGTGCGGGAACGCCCCCCCCCCCGTCCCACCAACAGTTGAGACATAAATCAGACACACTGTTGACAGCCACTCACGGTGAAGCAGGGGGACAGGGAATTACATGAAAAGAGTGGTATTCATGACACGATATTTTCACGGCTGGTGGAGAAAAAAAAAAAAAAAAACGATTTTTGAGGAGGGGGCTTTTTCTTTTTTTCCTTGAAAGGAAAACAGTTTTCAGTTTATACAAACTCAGATTGAATGAGAAATTCCCCCATGCATTGGATATTTGGAAAGTGTCATTGCTGGCTTTTGATGAAAACAATCCTATGCGGCATCAGGGAGCGATGAAGACGGCACACTGAGAAGCATTCTTGTTTTGTCAGATACATGGAACGCTCCTCAATTACAGCCCGCCTCCTCTTGCGGTGCTCCACGACGACATGCCTCCCTCATCGCCTGAGAGAGGCCATATTTAATGGAAAGGCTGCCGATGGGCTGGCGTGAAGCTGAGGGTGGAATTACTAAAGCTTGAGCTCTGACACCTTTGGGACCGGGCCTTAATCAGGTGGCTGAGGTGCCGGGGCCCAGGGCAAGAGTAGAATTATGACTATTATGGCATGTTAGTACATGTCTGAGGGTGGAGTGGACACACAGATGAGTTCATTGGTGGCAGGATTAGCCAGCTCCCATGCTGATTAGCAACTACCACCAAACCCTGGCTATGCCCTCTCACTCTGCGGCCTCCCGGCTAGAGAAAAAAGAAAATAATGCTCCACAATTTCTCTTTTTTGGGGGGGAGGATTTTGTTTTCTGGCCCGATCATTTCAAAGCTATTGAATGTGTCGTTTGTGAACTCATTGTTACTGACCTGTAAACTGACCACCATATAGGTGAACAAGTAAAACTGTGCTTTGAGGTCAAATATTATGAGCGTGCAGTGAATTAAAAAAAAAAAAAAACTCCCACAATTTGATTTTGACTTTAGAGGACAACTTTGTGATTAAAAAAACATAATGTTAGCAAATAACCTTTGCGAGGGGAAATGTTGAGGCTTTCACTTGTCTTTCAACATGTGTGTGAAAACATTTCATGCTTTCTGACAGTCTATGACCCCACGTTGTCAGAGAAAAATGCACTGTAAGCTGGTAGGCATGTCAAGCCACAGTATGGGGTCCCTACTTGTTCTATAATCCCAGCCATGGCCTTTTAACCCTCTACGGCTCACCATTCTCTCTACTGCTCTCTCCCCTCGCTGCACCTGACAGTGGAACATGGAAAAACAAATGGAGACCTTGAAAACCATAAGGCACCGCTTGTTTGTCCTCTAACTTGTGCTTTTTGTACCCACACAGCCTCGTGTCCTCAGCTTGTAGGTAAATTTATTAGTATTTTGTTCAGAAATATCCAGCGAAGGCCCTTCATTCACATGCAGCCTGGGGATGATATTGATTTGCTGTGTGGAGTCTGTCTCATGTGATACAAGGCCGCTGGGTTTTTTATTCAGGTGGATGTTTTCCCACCTGTCAGAAAGTCACCACAAGATGAAACATTGTTTGACATGAAACCAAGTCTTTTGATACAAGCTTGTCTTTTGCAGTTATTTTCACTGTTTGGAATGATGGAGAAAAAAATCTTTTTTTTTTTTTTTTTACCAGTAGTGAGCCTGCAGTAGTCAGGATGGAAACTAATGACAAATACTCACATTAATGTAATTAAGCGGCATTTCACAGTATTTCTACATTCATTAATGACTCATTTCGCTCACACTTGAGTGTAAATGGCCACTTTTGAATTCTTATGCAACTGCTGTGTGCACTCACATTTCAAATGAATGTTCAAACTTTGTGATATGCATGATTGTAGCCATTAAAATACCTGATTAAATTTTTTTCTTTACAAAACAAGAGTAGTGTAAAGAATATGCCTGATGCGAGTCCAGGCTTGGTTTTCTTCCTTTCTGTGAGGAATTGCATGTTCTCATTGAGCCTGCATAGGGTTTATTTAGGGAATTAAAATTGCTTTTACACTTTTAATCAAGATTCGTTTTGATGTATTAATGGCGTGAAAAAATCATTTTACTTTAAACAAGTTGCAAAAACATGTTAAAATTTAAACTTCATGATATTGCCATTGTCAAAAATATTTTAATAAGCACTCTATAAAGAATAAAGGAGTTCGCTGAGAACCTCTACTTTCACCTGTAGATTATCAATAAACAATACGAGTACTTTTGTCAGAATTTCTTGTGTTTTGTTTCAAATTTCCAGTAAAAACCTCATTGAAGCCTGTTTTGAAGCTTTAAAGTTGCCATGTCAGCTTTGTCCTATCCCCCTAGTTTCTATAGTAAAGTTTCTATAAATATGGGAAGCAAAGCCAAAACATTAAACCCTGCTATAACAATGAATTTCAGTTGTAGGCTTCGCTATAGCAACTCCAGCTACTACGTGTACTTGATTTCACTTTTCTTTCTTGTCTCCCATCACCCCCCTCTACTTTTACTAATAAAGCCACGTTCCCTGCTGATGGAAAATTGTCGGTTTACCTCGAGCTGCATGGGGCCTGGCAATCAGTCCTTAGAAAAGCAGTGTCAGGTTAACCTGCTGTGATAGTGGACTCCAGGGACAGTGCCCCACCTCTGTTTGACATGCAGGGGTTCTGCTCACCAATAAGAGGCATGCCTGGCACACAATAGAGTTGTTACTCGCCTCTTCAGTTTAAAATCATAAACCTTTTGGTCCGAATGGTACAGTTACATTGATTTTCATGTCTTTCGTGATTGAATCTTGTTTTGATTGTGTTCATATTATTTTCTCTCTCTCTATTTGAAAAAAACAAAACAAAACAAAAAAACAAAACAACTCATTGCTAGTGTTGGCTCAATTGTTTTTATTATCTTGCCACCATGTAGCTCAGCCAACAATTGTGCCATACATTAGAGACTCAGAGGAAAGCCTTCCGGAGTCAATCTCGCCAATCTCCTGGGGGAACTGTTAATAAGACACGTACAGTATGGGGGTTCACAAGTCTAGAATGGAAATGTGCAATGTCAAGTCATAATTCTACACCTCTCTTCCAAACTATAAGGCTATGATGAATATGGGGGCATGCAAAACTTTACAATAGACCACGATTCAGATGAGCTTCAAGCGATCCTTAATAAAACTTCAGAGTATCTGAAAAAACAACCCAAAAGATGCTCTTTTAATCGAAAACATGAAACATTATAGGAACAATCAAAGTGTTTTCATTTATTTTTTAATTCAGATTAAACATGGTGCTAATTAAGCATCTCTGTGCCCACAATAGTAGCTTATTTAGTGTTTTAAAGAACAGTACTTTTTGGGCATCGAGCTGCCTTGAAGAAGCTATAGCTGCAGATGGATCTGCTGTTTACCCACAGAAGGGGTCGTTAATGGAGTGTAGCGTTGGGTCAGTGTCCTCGGCCACGGCTACCGTGAGGCTGAAATGGGCAGTTGGCACGGTGTCAAGAATCGGTATGTCATTTGCAAGCTAATAACATTTTTCATGCACACTCCCTCGTATTGACTTGAGCATATTTGATTTAATGAAGTGAATTAATTAGACTCAATTGAATTTTGGAACTCTTCAGACTTGCAATAAAATTAGTCAGGCAGCCCGTTTGTGATGTACAACACTCTGCTCAGCTTCTTGTTTCTGTCGCCGCTCCCCTCCACTACAGCCCAACTTTCTACGCTCAATTAATAGCCAGGATGGCATTTTTAGCATCAATGAGGAGCTTATTTCTCCTGATGTGATAATTATGCTCGAAGCACACGCAGGTGTTTGTCATTTTTAAGCTTCAATTACAAAAAAATAGAAACCACGGAAATGGAAATATAGTTTCATACACTGTGACAGTGGACCATTGCATAATATTAAAGTTTGAGGCACCGATTACAAGACAATGAGTTTCAAAACAGTGGTTTTTGAAGCTTTGTAATTTTCTGAAAATGCTCCTGCTACGTGAAAAAAGCTACTTTTTTGAAACGCTGTCATTGCGCATGTGCACCACAGATGTAGCAAAAAAAAAAAAAAAGTATGTTTTCTGCACATGATGGCGTAGATGACCAATAACAACTTTTTCCTCCAGAGTGTCATGACAGTTTATTTTCTACTGGGACTTGGTAGTTTTCTAGTTCAGAGTCACCCATGATAACGATCCGACTTCGTCATCCGTCCATACAAATGCCTGTCGCCTGTTAATGTTTATAGCAGAGTGTTCTCTGTGTACATGTGCGTTTAGTTTCGTGACGAAAACAAACAACAGCACAGACTCGTAGCACGGCGCGCTAACTACGTCACTTTCAACCTTTATGCTGTTTCGTTTTCAAATCGTCGTAAACATGAATCTGTTATCTGACAAAAAATTGGGTTGCATGTCCTCTCTCTGGTTACTGCAACTTCCTGGCACAGTCGAGAAGCATGTCTTGTTGGTGGCTATAAAATGCATGCAAGAGCGAATTACTGTAATGTAGGGTTGTCTTTTATCTTCCATCCTTTTGCCCATTACTGGACCAGTGACCTGTCCCTACCTTGTATTGGACCAGTGACCTGTCCCTACCTTGTATTGGACCAGTGACCTGTCCCTACCTTGTATTGGACCAGTGACCTGTCCCTACCCTCACCTAAAATCCATCAGGTCCAGCCCCTCCAGACCCTGAACTGGATCAAGTGGCGTTGAAAATGAATGAATTTCCAGATTTAATTCAGAATGTCATAACTCACCGACAATATTTTAGGTTAGTTAATGACACAGTCGTGTTTGTTCAATAGGCCACAACAGGTTTGTGACTACATTAACCATTAGCCACGCAGAACTCAAGCGCAGTTGAAAGCTTTAAGTGTCGGTGAGTAAATCTTTTCCTTCCCCAAAACTCAAAGATATTCACAAACATGAAAAAAAAAAAAAAATGCTCGCAGGCAATAACACATAACTGATGATTGTGCTTCCCCCCTCTGTGTCTATTTCTACAGCGGCTACGTATGCATTAGCATCTTGAAAGGACACGTTGACGAACAACAAGTGGCTCATAAAGCTTCAATAGCCTGCTGTATTCTGCTGCTGCTGTTTTGATGCAGCTGCTGATAGTTCCCTTAGAATACGCCTCCCTGCACGCTGTTGGCTGTCACTTAATTAGCCTCCAGTTTTAGCACCACATGCACCTCAGGTATATTTGCCCGTGTTTCTGTGCACACACAGCTGAGAGGGGAGGATGCAGGTGTTTTGTAAATTAAAATTGTCGTGTTTATGGTTGTTTATGCATAGCTCCCCATCGATGAGAGTGTATTAATGCAGTGGGACACACTTAAAGACATGACAAAGAGAGAGACAGGTGATTGCTGAGACAATAGCACAAAGCCCCTCAACTGAGATCGAGTTGAAATATTGTTTGTTGTACAATGTGTGTGTACAATGCACAATGTTGTACAATGTGCTAATTTAAGTACCATTAAAGAAATGTGTATTTATGTGCAAGAAGGCAGAAGAGAGAGAGAAAAACCAAAACATAAAAAGGATATGCATCCATACACTGGGAAATAAAGAAGAAAAAGTGAAAAAGAAAGAAAATGTACATGGGCATACATATAATTATAGATCTACATGTATATTCTGGTATTTACTTTTCTTATCTTCACCTTATTGAAGCTGCAACCTTTTGCAGCCCTCAGACCTTTAGGAGGAGGTTCATTAAATTTTCTTTCCAATCGCTGTCATTACGCTGCCTCCAGACTGAAAAGGAGCCCGCCCTTTTTGAGTGAGTTATAATTGTTCTTGTGTCCCTTCTTTTTTAATCTTGTCCATTAATTTGAGGGGACATCTTGATCTGTAAATGCTTAACCTTTTGCAGAACACTCATTGAATTACTTGGAAATTTCATATGTAAAGGTTATTTTAAAACCTGGCTCACATGCCACATTTATGAGATACATTTAATACTTGGATTCTAGATGTTTTAATGTGATATTTGCAAAAGAAGAGACTATTTATGGCTTGGTTGATTAATTATATAGCTGTATTGATGTAATACTATCAATATGCAGTCATTTTCAGTAGTTTTGAGGGCGTTGCGTGAAGAAATGTGGACGGTACCAATTACATTCACTTGTCTTAATAAAGCGTTAAATATACTTGTTTCTTTGTGGAGAGGCAAAAATAAGCATTTTGATTACAGACAATATTGATTACAAACATGAATGCTGATTTTGTTTTTTAGTTCAAATTAAAGCTTGGCATGTAATTTTCTGGTCAAAACAAATCAAGCTATCAAAAACAACATAAGAACAAATTTCTTCGGCACAGATAATAAAACAAAAGCAAACCACTGAACGTGTTCTTCTGCACTCCCACTTCAGATAAATCAGTGTTTACCCTCTTTTGGCCCCTGGCTTTAATTTGTGAGCAAGCCTGACCTGACACTGTGTTGGGAAATTCATTGCATCCCTTTTAGTCAATTCATTTAATTATGCCATTCTGCCCAGGGTGCCAGTGCAGAGCAGCATTTGAATGCTGCTTCATCAATCTGCATGTATAAGCGATGTCGCAGTCAGGAGGCGCTAAGATGACCAGCGAACACTTTCAGCTACATTAGATATTCTTGCAGGGGTTGTTTGTGAGACCCCGCGGAAAAGCATTAAAGTTACTTGGAGAACGAAGTTGATCTGTCGGGGGAGGAAATGATGGGGCGGACTCACAAACTCTGCTAATTGGAAGGAAACGGCACTTGAGATGAGTGTGGAGATGAGATGATTGTGTAACCATTAAAAGGCTCCCCTACTTCTTTGTAGGTGTAGTAAAACACATTGCTTTCACACTTATCAATGACAGGATTTTTTTTTTTTTTCTTGTGTTAGCATCTTTTGTGACATATGTGAGATCAGAGAGCCTTCTTCCTCTTCCCCAGACTGTGTCACACATCTGTGTGGTCCTGCTGTTTCACAAGTGTGCACGCCTACACTAAATTAAATTCTACAGGAGGAAAAAAGCCAAGAGGTAATACGTCACGACGGTAATTTTCAGACAGGTTGCCAAAACTGAAAATGTTTAATGCGAATCAATGTGGCTAAGTAAGTGAAAATGAGCGAGTTCAAGAGATCTTTTGCTCTTCGCCTGAAAGCTGCTCTTTTTCTGCTGAGAGAAATCTTTAACTGAAGTGAAGCAAAGTTCTTGCTGGCGACAATAGCTCGCACTGAAGCCTTTTCCAGGCATTTGCTGAATTGATCTGTGGATTTATTTGTAAGGCAGTTGTTACAGAAAGGAAAGTGGTTGAGATTGCTGTGCTGTTTGTTAAATCCACAGCAAGTCTTTCGCCATTACTGAATAAATGTGTGTCACCATATTTAAAAAGGGATCAAAAATCACATCAGTGTGACATCGGTGACTTCGTCCATACATACGCACTTCATCTACATACGTACCTGATTCAGCTGTGTATTAAATTCCGTATATAGATTGAGTCTTATGTTTGCACCAAAGTCATTATTTAAAATTATTGAAAAATGTTCCTGCGATTGCTATCGTACTGTTGAATAGTGCACGATGAAAACACACTTAAAAATCTGCATATATGACCCTTTATGCAAGTGGATAGAAATCCTATGGACTTGAAACTTACAATGACTTTACATGCAAGTTGCATCTTCCATGATGAATGAATGACAAAATGATTTTCCATATAAATGTGCTTCAATTGTAAAGGGTACGTATATAGCACTTTTCCATTGCTCAAGTTGTCCTCACTGCACATTACACTGTTAATCCCGTTCACCTATTTATACATACACTGACACACCAATGGAGGCGGCTGCCATGCAAGGTGTTAAATCTCTCCATTAGATCAAGGATGGATTGAGCTCCTGGAATCAAATTTTACAAATTTTTAAAACCAGACAGAAAAAAACACAAGCAGGTACATTTACAGCTGAGCAACAAGTGAAGCTTAAAGCTAAGCTGACACACAACACATGTATGTAAGGTATGACAGAAATTCACAGGAAATATCAACTTGCTTCTGAACAGAAACAACAAACATCAAACAGTAACTTTTCCTATATTAAATTGTGGATAACCAGCAGCATGTTAACATGAATCTACAAGAATGCTTCTGCCCACCAAAGACACAAGAGAGGAATGGCAGAGAATAGATAGGGCTCCTACGTTGCATTTGATCAGGACATGGTGGAACAGTGTGACACTAAATTCGCCTGCTATGACATAAAAATTAAGTCAATTAAAAAAAAAAGAAGAAAAGAAATAAAAGCACTTTCTCTAATGCAGAGCAGCAATTCCCAAAGTGGTGGACCAGAAGGTACTGAAGATGGCCCCGATAAGGTAAATGACTATAAGTTCAACATTTTTCAGTGCTCAGTTGTGTAGTTGACGTTCCAATGACTAAAAACACATTTAGACTGAAAAGATATAGAAAATGATAGTACACTTATCTGACCTATAGTGTGTTCTTGAAGTTGGATTCCTATTGTGTGCTACTGCTTTACCTCAATCCACACCTTGACTATGAGTGGGAAACAAGAAAAGACTGGAATGAACTTTATATACCTTTTGTGCTTCGCAAGTTTAGACTCTTAAAATATTCACATCAACATCCCAGCAAAGTTAAATCCACATGACTTCATGATAATATTTTGGCAAATCAAAGAACAGATAGGGGGTCTGCATGCTACAATCTGGGAGTGATTATTATACAGATATTGTTTAATATAATTGTATTAAAACTTTAAAAATGATTGACATAAGTGACATTTTTCCTGTTCTCTCATGAGTTAATCGTTGTTTCCTCCGTTTTGTGAAAAACACATCACATCTACTACTAAAAACAAAGCAGTTGTAATCACAAACATTTTAAGTTGCATTTTGGAAGTTGCAAAATGCAGTAAGTTTGCCAGTGGAAAATAATCAAAATAAATATTAATTTTTAGAGTTGTGATTCAACAAGCACGTAAAATGAGACGGACATTTCATTCTGTAGTTGGGAAAATGGTGTCAATGGCCGCTGGGATTGGCTCACTCTAAAAAAGGCTCTTGTGGCCGCTACAACATGGAAGCTGAGGAGGAGTAGGAGGCGGAGTTGGCAAAGGAGGAGGAGGAGGAGGAGGAGGAGGAGGAAGAGGAAGAGGAAGAGGAGGAGTATAGAGGCTCGCACAAGCTGTGAATCTGAAAAAGGCCAGATTCAGCTTTCAGCCGGGCAGCCACTTTGACTTACCCCGAACTCAAAACCCTGGAAACAGTCAAGGAACAGGGCAGTATTAAAATCTCAACAGTGGGGACATGAAGGGATAGACAGGGATAGAGAAATTATAGAACGAAAGAAAATAGGTTTTGAAAGCTCGGCTGCATTTTCCTTATGGTACAAATATGAAGGTTTTTTTTCTGGAGTGTGGCACGGTAAGTGAGAAAGTCTTTAAACACCAGAGAGGAACAAGTGGTACAATGGACCAGGTTGTGGTACATGATTAATAAAAGCATTTTGTAATGATATTACAGTTGGCCATTGTGTTACCATTGTCGATCCGAACTCGAGCCATCCATTTTTAATAAATACATGTTTTATTTAAGACGCACACCCACTTCAAACCAACCACAACTCATTACATAAGACCCATGAGCAAGTTTTCTGTCTTTCACCTCAGTTTTCCGCTTGCAAATGAAAAGGTATACATTATGAGGTGAATTTTAAAGGCAGAATGAATTATTTAACAAAACATTGGGGGGATGGTGGTGAGGGGACAACAAAACCACTGCGGGTGGTAATTCAGAGCAAAAGAGGACTGGGACCGGCTTGTGTTAACTGAGATTACGCTCCGCAGCATTAATACAGTGCAGAAACTGCACCGTCTTCAGCTTTCATGTTGAGGATGAAAATAAGATGTGTTGAACCAAGACTTGCAGTGGTAGCATGGTGATAAACAAACAAAACACCACATGAATACCCAATTAATGCTCCATATGCAAACCGAAAAGCAATGCCTGGGTAGGTTTAGGGAAAACTAAGCCATTGTTTGGCCACTCAACATGGGGATCTTATGGTTCATCAGTCATAGTGGGACTTGCACCACAGAGATTCAGAGTTTTGTTATCATGTCGAGCACATCCAATATAAGTTTAGAGAAAGATTTTTTTTTTTATATATTTGTATTGTACTCGGACAATGAAATGTGTGTTCAGCCTAATTTGAGATGGGAGATGAAGGGGGAGTGTCCCTCTCAGGAGGACATGTTTGAATTGATGGATTTGGGCTGTGTGTATTCTTCAGCTTTGTGGAAATCTTTGTTGTGCTGTAACAGTCCCCGAGCTCTTTTTACAGGCTGCAGTTCCCTGGTGATGACTGTTGAACAGGTTACGTGTGCAGCTATGTTTATGTGGGAGTGAGGGCTCCTAATTTTGCTGCTGATTCCATGCCAAAATGATCACAGACTGTCTGGGGTCAGACACCTTCCTTTTCTGTTACTGGGAACATTGAAGAACTCCACAAACAGCTGTTTTGCTTAGACATGAATTTCTTACATTTCTGCACGTTAAGTCCTTCCAGACTTTTCCTGTAGATTTCACGCTGACAATAGAAAGTGTGTGAAATACTACACGAAGTATACATTCATATGCATATTGAATGGTTTCTCAATACAACAGTGTAATTTTTTTGGGGGGAGGGTCAATTTTCCAAATCACATATGTTGAAGCCAGCACAGTTTGCTACTGTTGTCTTTGTTTAATCTATGTCAAATTGTCCATCCTTCATTTGTGGATATCAACTGTCTCTCCAGAGGTGTTCTAATATGGCAGATGGTGCTAATTATCAAGGGTCACACACACATGCACTCTCCATCCACACACACACACACACACACACACACACACACACACACACACACACACACACACACACACACACACACACACACACACACACACACACACACACACACACACACACACACACACACACACACACACACACACACACAGTGTTTAAGGTTATTTATGGAGCGACGATACCTCCTAACATAGCATCTATTACATTTTGTGAAAATCCTGCAGATGCCAGAGTTCACACTTAACGGAGGATGAAATTAGTTGATGACGTGCTGGAGAGCATGCAAATTAAAGACAAAATTGCATTAACTGCATTGGATACACTCATCAACGACTGACCCTTAATAGAGTTCAGGACTTCTTCCATCATGTTCTATTACATCACGAGAGCAGACTTCTGCACCTACCAAGGAAAATGAATTTCATCCTTTTCCAATTTTTCACCTCTTCATCTTCTTCTTCCTCCAACCCCTCCTATTCTCACCACACACACACACACAGTGTGGGGCATATTCATGTCTGCATTTAAATGTCCTCCAAGTCACAGCGACTGTAGTTCTCGGTTCTGTGCATTAACCTTTGCAGTGGTATTTAATTAAAGTTCCTCACCTGCAACACCACCTCCTCAACCACCTCTTCTTTAACAGAAGCATGGCTAACAGGAAGCGTGCTGTACTTCATTGGCAATCAGCATGACCTTAAAAACATCATGAGGACCTTGCCACTTACCCTCTGCCCAACCCCCCTCTGCACTGGTTCTGCCTGTCCTTCTTTTTGACCCTGGTGAGCTGTGGCTATGCTCATGCTCAGTGGGGTCCAGCTGATTATTGTGGCTCCTCTACACCACAGGGCCCTGGGGAGCACATCAGGACACAAGTATAGGTCACAGGTCCCAGGTTCTTTGAGGGCTTGTCCATGTGTCCTAACCTCAAATCATTATTACCCCAAATGAAGAGAGCAGGAAATAACTGGTCTTGGATTTAAATTGTTTCCCTTCAGGATATCTCAACTGTGAGGCACGCTAAGACATTGTAGATTTCATTTCCTGGCAGTAAAGGAGTTCATAAAGGTTTTCATTTTTTCATTTTAATGACTTCATTTGATTTAGTGTTCATAATCATAGTGCATTTGGTATTTCCTTTGGTATGAAGGAAATAAAACATATTTACATGAACAACAAATATCAAAAGATTCAACCTATAAGTAGGAACCTCAGTTATTTAGTTCTTATTTTGCTATGCTACTGGTTTGTGACGATATGTAGAATTTTGTAATGAAGTGACCCTGTCTGTCAAGTCAAGTATGGGAGCACATGTTGGTCCACCCTTCCACTCCATCCCAGCAGGTCTCAAATAGCAGACTATGGGGTGAGCATAGAGGCCCATCGACCACCCCTCCTAATGGTTCTACCGCAGCTGCAAACATACACATGGCATACATGGTTGGCCTCATTAGCGATTCAAACCCTTGGGGTCCTTGGCATTCAAGATCCGGCAGACCGGATCCCCAATGGAGAAATGCATCACGTGGTCATGCGCGTGAAACAGTTCCTCACGGGTTACGCAGGTGGACCTTCTCCTCCACGTCCCATCAAATATTTTTTGGTTTGACACATTGCCTTACGATTGGTGCATTAATCTGCTTGGGAATGTCATTTCTGTCCCGAATACTCTGTCAAAACTATATCTCTTTTGAGAAGTAAATATAAACAATTTTCTTTTGCTTGGATAGAGTGAGTAAGTTTAGAATCCTCGAGATCATGTTGAGAAGGCCATTGGTGTGCATTTCCCTTGTCTTGGAGCGGAACACTACATCAGTATTGGGAAAGTTCAATTTCTACATGAACTAGTTCAAAGTTCAGTTCACAAATTTTAAAATAAACTAGTTCAGTTCATAGTTCATAATTCAGTTCCAACAATGAACTAGTACATAGTTGCCCCCCCCCCCCCCCCCCAATAGGTTGCTGTGAGCTATTACCCTCACAATACTGGCATTTCCCTATTGTTGCTACCCATTCAGTCCACACTAGTAGTCGGCTGCAGCTTCCCCCCTACAGTATATTCTCCAAAACATGACTTGATTAATGAGGAATTATTAAAAAGAAAAAAGAAAAAAATGGACAGTAGTCCTTAAGGTACAAAGGAAAATATAGCAGGCAGTTTCTACAAACAAATTACAAGTTAAAATAGTAAAAGCCTGAAGGAGACCATTGTGAACTGCCATATACTGTAAACAACAAAGTCCAGAAGCTGTATCGACATAATTCTTGTACGAACACAAACACAATCTGAGGTAGGAACCACACTGAGGTAAGAAACGTAAGATGTACCTCAAAGTGCAAAACATTTAAACATTATTTATCGATGTCACTTTTCAGTTTTTACTGAATTGATTGTTTCCTGATTTGTTTGCCCAAAGAATAGTTCTAGAACTTGGGTCATAAAAGTACAATATTTGGCACATTATTGGCTTGCCGTCGCCGTGTCTTTTGATGTTTTAGTTACTGCACATACCTTAAAAGTCTTTGGTTCAATGTACCGTCTCAGGTTTGCTGTTGATGTTGTTGATGAACAAGGTTTGTTCTGGAAACCCGGCGGGCAAAGTTTACACAAACAGGTAAGATTTTTCCCACCTGAATCATCAGTGACCTTTTCACAAAATAATTTTAAGTAATCATACAAAGATGAAGTATTAATCGTGGAGGCAGAGTCTGAGGTAGTGCCGCTGTCTTCTATTTGTTTTTGCCGGCATGCTTCGCATGTTGATGATGCATGCGGTGGTGCGACTGTGGTGGCTGCTATTGCCAGATTGGCTGTTTTCCCCCTACATGGTAAGGCCTGTTTACGGCGTGCTTTAGCCAGGTTTTTGGGGCATATGTATGCATACGTACTATGAAATTGAATCCTGACCGTGCCTCCCTAAATTGTCTCCAAAAAGATGACACAGTTATGAGCATGGACCAGAGCAGTCATCAGCAGTCAGCAAGATCCTCCAATTAATATCTGGAGAACTGCCCAAAAGTGACAGAGTTAGCACAACCCAGTAACAAATACCACAAAGAGATTGTAGCACCGTAGCCCACTGTATCTTTCTTTCTCCAGATAAGATGGATTATCTATCGAAGGGCCCTGCTCAGCTTGAGGATTCTCCACAGGGCATCCCTATCAACAGACTGATGCATGTTCTTCAAGCTGATGTAGGCTGAGAGCGGACTGCTATCAATATATCAAAAGTGCTCTGTCAAGACTAAGCTCAAAGTAGCAGGTTGTGGTTATTGATTGACTTTTCCGGGTTGAAGCCAGACTCTGCTTAAAGACAGGAATGTACTGTGTGGTTTTTGTTTCTCCGAAGAAAGAACAGAAATCGTGACAATGTCTTTATGGCTCAGAATCTATGGTTGTCTGTTGGAAAGTGGGACAGGTTTCTCAGACCGCCAATGCCAAATGATCATACGACGACAGACACCCTGAGATTATTTTCTGACAATGTCAGAAATTTCACAAATGCTGCCTCACACGATGTGGCTGCTGCTACGACGTGCAGCTGCTATTAAGCAAAAGAAATGCAGGAGAAAATGACGGAGGATTCAAAGCAACTTGAGAACTCCATCACAACAATAATTAGCAGATTATGAAAGAGGCAAAATGATGGACCACATTTACATGGTCTGTTTCCAGACCAAACACTTTTCCTGGCTGATACAGTATATAGTATTGTGTCTATTGTGCGCATAGGGCAGTAGCCTCTATGCAATCTCCTCACCCCTGGATGTTCTGTGTCAAGTTGTTATGTGCCGCAAAGTAGTTCCCCGCCATAATGCTATGGGCGAAGGAGGTTTGGTCATGAAACTGCATGAAACTCATTTGTTATTATAATTTCTTAGCATGCCCTATGACCTAGTAGAGTCTAGGTTTAGTTTGTCCATTACCTGAGTGCACTGGCAGCATTTATACACGGTGCACAGAAAAATGTAGTTTTTCTAGAATAATGAATTACATTGTAGAGCTCGTAACTCCTGATTCAGTAGAGGGAGATATCGTGCAGCTAAGCTTATTTCTCCATAGGTTTATGAAATGCACATCACACAGAGTCGCGAGCTATGATCTTTCTCATACTTCACAGTCTGTTGGACTCTTAAGATGTTCATGGTCGAGAGGTTCGCCACGTTCACCTCCTTGACATGGTGTTTATTTGGACTGGCAACTTGTTTTCATATGAATCAATATGGAGCACAGAGGGGGAAAAAAAGCATTCAGTGGCTGGAGAGTGGCCATCAGAGAAGAGAGCCAAACTGACTTGGTAGATGAAGAACATAAGAATAAACACCTGGATAAAATTCTAATTTAGTTTCCTAATTTATATAGTCTCAGACTGAAGTGCTAAATTAGTTAATTATGAAAAAAAAAAACAACCCACATTGTGGATTTTCTTTTCATTGTTTAAAAAGAAGATACCTGGCCGCCTGTATTTGCCATTGTCCTAGATTGGCAGATTCTCAATTTGTTGTGTGCCTTCTCACAACAAATCCATGTATAATAATGAAATAATTGAATGGTTTAGTCATTCCCCGTGACATGTCCTGATTTTCACAATTTCTGCCCACAGCAACTGGAGTAGCCAAAAAACCTTGACCATAGTCCTGAATCAGAGCCTCCATTATTCAATCCAGTCTTTTGGTGAGACAGTGATTGTCTAGAAAGGGCTTCTGCTCGTGTTCCCAATCAACTTTCACACAACAATATAGTCTAGACTTCTGCAAAAGATTAGGGAATCAATTCTGTGCAGGACATCGTGTCAACAGGTGAGAATGCTTCCATTTACTGTGAAGCCATTTGATGAGATGAGACTTTCAAACAACACTGAATGGTTTAAAGTACAATGTGCACCTTCAGAAAATGGTGGTATTTTGCAGGTTTTGCAAATTTTGAGGAGTGTTGATGTAGTTCCATTATCGCCATCACTCTTTTTCTGAATGGACTGATTCACAATTCGGTAACTTTGGATGACTTTGGATGAATGACCATTCTTGTCATTATACTATGAGACTTTCACTCAGCAAAAAAAGATGGTAACAAATCGATTGTTCAGAAAACAAATATAAAAAAAGTCTCCATGACTGCATTTATCGTACATTTAAATTCAAACTGAAAAATATTAAAGTGGCCATTTTTAGTGTCACTCATGTGCTTGTAACAAACGAAACGACAGGACGGTGTGTGTGCTCAAAGAACTTGAATGTATTTTGGAGAGAACAAGCCAAAATGTCAATGCATTGTGAGCTTGAATGTGAGCAGTCAGAACAATTCAGGCGTCATTTTGGATTCTGGTCACATTATGTTGGCAGCAGTAGTTGATCAGTGGTTCTTCCTACATGAGCAAATCTATATTAGAGCCTTTTCAGCACTGTGTCTAGTGCAGGACCTGCAATAACAGTGATAGCACTTATTGACCAGATAAATGTCTTGAATAGAGTCACAAGCTTACACATGATTAACCACTCATATGTGCACCCATGCACATATGAGTATATGCATGTGTCCACGCACACACACATACACCCCACTCTGATCTGTGGGCCCCCCATGAGGTCAAGAGCACCAGTGCCCCTGTGGATTTCTGCCCTATGGTATCATGCTGGGCAGATATTTCTGTCTGCTTGGATGGCTCCTTGACATGGTGTTTATTTGGACTGGCAACTTGTTTTCATTTGAATCAATATGGAGCACAGAAGAAGGAAAAAAAAGATTGACTCGCCAGAGAGTTGTGAATCAGGAAAGAGAGCTGATCTGACTTGGCACGAAGAACACGGGCTGCCAATAAACACCCGGACAAGATTCAAATGCATCTTCTTAATTTGTATAAGCTCAGAATTAAAAGCTAAATTACTCTCAATTAGGAAAAAAATACCACCCTGTGGATTTTCTGTTCATTATTTAGAAATGGATTTGAAGTGAATTGAGTTTGAAATGAATTGTGTTTGCGTTCAACTTTCAAAGCAAAATGACAAAACCAACTGAGCCAGTTTCAGCAACAGGCAACATTTTTGTCGTATTTTTATATTGATACAATGAACAATACAAAGAAGCTGTTTTCTCCAGAACGGCTAGTCTACCTGCCAGCACTGCCAAGGGAAACCTAATAAAATGTCATCAGAGTGAAATGAGAGTTAAGTGGAGGGGAAAAAGCTGAATATTCACACTCATTTGGCTGGCACCTGGGGGACTGCAGTCACTCATGGCTGCATTGATATTCATTGTATTATGCGCTCTTCACCAGTTTGCAGTGACAATCAACAGCTTTAACACCTTTGCTTTAATTTAATTAAAGCTGTGATTGTCAAGGTGAAAACTTGATTTGCACACATACATGCATTCACATGCTTGTCTACGCCTTTGTGCAAAACACAAGGGTCATGGTACATGAAGGAGGGCCAATTATTTCTGTATGGATAATTAGACAACTTAAATGGTCATTCAAGCAGAGTGGAGAAAGCATTTGGAAAAAAACGTGGCATAGAGCACATTTACCATTAAGTCATATTACTGTCTATTAGCAAATAGTATTGCAAAAGTGTTCTCAGTGAAATTAATTGGTGAGTCTACTCTCAAGGCTCTTACTGTAGTAGATTTTATTGTTTTATAAGCAGTGGCGTTTCTGGTGAACGGACAACTTGTCCATGGACAACTCGTGCACGTGACTCCAGAGAACTTGTCCACGACAATTTTTTTTCAGCATTATTGATTTGAAGTATTGGATTTCAAAGTATATTTGACACATTTGGAAGGATCATTAAGTGTATTTGTATAAACCGTAAAGTTAAAATGCCGCTCCATAGATGGCGGCTTTGAGTGATGCGTTCAGGTGCTCGTTAATGTGTCGGAAGCCTGCTTTGTGACATGTTAACGAGGAGCTGCAGGGCTCATACAGTCAGCATTATTGATATCAGTGTTAATATAGCATATTTGTCATGGCTTATTAAAGAGTTTTCCGCAATCGCGTGGAGGAGTTGTCCGGGTTTGCAGTTTTGTGGACAAGTTATCACATGTCAGTGGACTAGTTGTCCGAGCAGCACCATGCGCCAGCTCAGATGCAGTCTTCAGAAATACAGTTTTCAGAAATGTATTTCTGAAAACAAATAAGCCGAGAAGTTAAAAGCCACTTCATAGATGACGACTTTGAGTGATGCGTTCAGGTGCTTAATGTTCACAAAGAAGACCTGGCTTCCCCTAACTTTGGGGCATCCACATGAGCATGCTGGTTAACCTAAACAAGATGTTTTTGGCCTATCATCCACATTCGGCGATGTTTTAGAAGCGCGAGTTCTTCGCACAGTTTTTTTTTATTAAACACGGGTCTCAGAGTGGAGACATTTTAAAAGCCCAGCTCGTGCCGTTCACGATTGTAGGATAACTCGTCTGCGGACGACTCATCTCCGGACAACTGGTCCATAAAACTGTAAACCTGGACAACTCGTCCTCAGGCGGCACCCTCAGCACACACAAGTCGTCCACCGCTGAGATTTCAGAATTTTTGGGAGAAAATAAATGTTGTGCAATGTAGTTTTACATATTATTTCTAATTGATATATTATATATGTGTCATATATCTGTGCATCTCTATTTAGTATTTATTCTAGTTTGCATGACGCCACCCCACTGAAACTTCAGTTCTGCCGTGTGCTGTATGTTCCAGCTCGCTAATGACTATATCAGTCATATTTTAATCATATTTATCATTTAAAGTCGCTATTGGAAGACGCTCTTAAATTGATGCACATGACGCATCACTCAAAGTGGTCAGCTACGAAGTGGCATTATACCGTTCAGCCCAAGTTTGGCAGTGTTATTGTCTGCTCAGCTTGAAATTTGCAAGGAAAATCAGTCCACGTTCAGCTTGTCTACTCATTAAGGTTTGTCAACACTGAAATACTTATGGCTTATTTGTTTATCCGTATTTCTGAAGACCGCTTCTGAGCCACTGCACGGCGCGCCCCAGTTGAGTTTACACTCTGATCAGCTGCAATTGTTTATGTTTTTTATATATATAAATTTTTTTTGTGTCAAATACACTTAGTAATTCTTCCAAATGTGTATTAAAGACAGCTTCTGAGCCACTCCATGTGTGTCCCAGTTGACTTGGATGAGTTGTCCAGAATCTCATGGATGAGTTGTCCGGGTTTGCAGTTTTATGGACGAGTCGTCCACGGACGAGATGTCTATGCACTGCCGTTCACACCCCAAGGTTTGGATGGTAAAGGCAATCCATCCATCCATCCATTGTCTGCCGCTTATCCGGGGCCGGGTCGCGGAGGCAGCAGTCTGAGCAGAGTTGCCCAGACTTCCCTCGCCCCAGACACTTCCTCCAGCTCCTCCGGTGGCACCCCAAGGCGTTCCCAGGCCATAGAGAGACATAGTCCCTCCAGCGTGTCCTGGGTCTGCCCCGAGGCCTCCTACCGGAGGGACATGCCCGGAACACCTCCCCAGGGAGGCGTCCGGGGGGCATCCGAAATAGATGCCCGAGCCACCTCAGCTGGCTCCTCTCGATGTGGAGGAGCAGCGGCTCTACTCCGAGCTCCTCCCTGGTGGCTGAGCTCCTCACCCTATCTCTAAGGATGACTGAGCTCCTCACCCTATCTCTAAGGGTGACGCACAGCCACCCTACGGAGGAAGCTCATTTCAGCCGCTTGTATCCGGGATCTCGTTCTTTCGGTCATGACCCATAGTTCATGACCATAGGTGAGGGTAGGAACGAAGATCGACCAGTAAATCGAGAGCTTCGCTTTTTGGCTCAGCTCCTTCTTCACCAAGACGGACCGATACAACGTCCGCATAACTGCAGACGCTGCACCGATCCGCCTGTCGATCTCACGTTGCATCTTTCCCCCACTCGTGAACAAGACCCCAAGATACTTGAACTCCTCCACTTGGGACAAGGGCACTCCACCGACCTGGAGGGGGCAAGCCACCTTTTTCCGGTCAAGAACCATGGCCTCGGATTGAGAGGTGCCGATCTTCATCCCAGCTGCTTCACACTCGGCTGCGAACCGTGTCAGTGCACGCTGAAGGTCCAGGCTTGATGGGGCCAACAGAACCACATCATCCGCAAATAGCAGAGATGAGATCCCATGGTCCCCAAACTGGACCCCCTCCGGCCCCCGGCTGTGCCTAGAAATTCTGTCCATATAGGTAATGAACAGAACCGGTGATAAAGGACACCCCTGCCGGAGGCCAACGTGCACTGGGAACAGGTCCGACTTACTTCCGGCAATGCGAACCAGACTCCTACTCCGGGAATACAAAGACCGAACAGCCCTCAACAAGGGACCCCGGACTCCATACTCCCGGAGCACCCCCCACAGGACATCTCGGGGGACGCGGTCGAACGCCTTCTCCAGATCCACAAAACACATGTGGACTGGTTGGGCGAACTCCCACGAACCCTCAAGCACCTGGTGGAGGGTATAGAGCTGGTCCAGTGTTCCACGACCAGGACGAAAACCGCATTGTTCCTCTTGGATCCGAGGTTCGACTAACGGCCGGACCCTCCTCTCCAGTACCCTGGAATAGACTTTCCCGGGGAGGCTGAGGAGTGTGATCCCTCTGTAGTTGGAACACACCCTCCGATCCCCCTTCTTGAAAAGAGGGACCACCACCCCGGTCTGCCAGTCCAGAGGTACTGTCCCCGCCCGCCACGCGATGTTGCAGAGACGAGTCAGCCACGACAGTCCCTGCACATCCAGAGACTTAAGGAACTCTGGGCGAATCTCATCCACTCCCGGTGCCTTGCCACCGAGGAGCTTCACAACAACCTCGGTGACTTCAGCTTGGGAAATGGACGAGTCCACCTCTGAGAACCCAGCCTCTGCTTCCTCAATGGAAGACGTGGTGGCGGGATTGAGGAGGTCCTTGAAGTATTCCTTCCACCGCCCAACGATATCCCCAGTTGAGGTCAACAGCTCCCCACTTCCACTGTAAACAGTGTTGGTGGAGAACTGCTTCCCCCGCCTAAGGCGCCGGACGGTTTGCCAGAATTTCCTCGAGGCCGACCGAAAGTCCTTCTCCATGGCCTCTCCGAACTCCTCCCAGACCCGAGTTTTTGCCTCCACCACAGCCCGGGCTGCGGCTTGCTTGGCCTGCTGGTACCTGTCGATTGCCTCGGGAGTCCTATGAGCTAACAGTGCCCGGTAGGACTCCTTCTTCAGCTTGACGGCATCCCTTACTTCCGGTTTAAGTAAGGGATGTAAAGGCAATCATCTGTGGAAAAAGATTACATAATCGGCCCCGTCTCCCCCTGCCGCTGTCTGCAATGTCACCTATAACCGCAACGATCACGGACTACGAGCTCCGGTTCAGCTGCAAAAGCTGCTGACACTAGCAGCAGGAAGAGCACGGCCATAGACCTGTAGAACTCAGAGTTAAATACAAGATTATGAGCAGGAGTCTACTTCTTAATTTATATGTGCTCGGTCTTCTTCTGCACTTTTGGTGTGTTTGGTGAGTCAAAGCGCCCCCTAAAGGCCTGGCATGTGTACTACATGCCCTAACGCCTCGTGTTGAGCCGTGTTCATAGTGACGTGTGGACAGAATCTTTTTGGAGAAGGCTGGGGAGAAAAAAGTTTGGCTCGTGTGGATTTGGCCTTATACAGAGACGGGGTTGGGCCATTTTCAAAAACGTGCATTTTCAGTGACTCTGAGCGCTGTTGTTGTGTAAATGGACATGCAAAACACAACAAAAGTTTATCATTTGCACTTGAAAACATTATCATGTAAACGGATTCCGAATGGAAACTTACCAACAATCTTAAGAACTCTGTCGGCCCTTTGCCGGCATAGACTTGACTTTATTGAACATTTTCAATTGTGTAGTTATACACTATTTTAGTCACGCATTAATGTATAATACACATTAACCTGGACTAATCCACAAAATGCAGATTCTAAATCATTCAAAACACAAAACAAATCCGGAAGTGTAAAAGTGTCAAGTTATTTCAGAATTAAAACGAATGCATTAATTGAATCTTATCTTGTTTTATTGTCAAACAGCAGGAAATGTTTTTGATGTTGAAAGATTAAGAAAATGACTTTTTAACATTGAATACCAGACATCAAGAATTATGTTTAAAGTTTGGACATGGACACAGCACTTCATTAGAAAAGTGAATATTCTTTTGAATCGTTTTATTTTCATGGAGCATTTAAACCCTTTCCTTAGGTGGGCACCCTGAGGCTTTCTCTCCCAGTCGGAGGAGAGGGTGCCTTGAGGCTGAGCTTGGATCAACATTCTTCTTTCCAGTCCCCTCTAGGGGTAAGATGGAAACTTAACCCATATGTGTCAAGAACTGTAACTTTTTGCTCTTCGTCCCATCCTCTGCCAAAATCATAGTGGATCAACATTTCGCTGGCACAAGTTCCTTCTAAAGAGACAAATCTGACTACTGGGGAGATAATGCAGTTCTAGTGCATAATTCCTGACAAGGAAGCTGAGTTTTAGTCTCAATGACTAATAAGGCTGTACTCATGTAGACATGTCCAGTGTCACATGCCACCATAAATAAGGCCCTAATACTGATTTACCCGTTCCCATGACACCATTTTATCTCGGTTATTCACTTTGATGTCCATTTTGGGGCTGTCATTCCTCAGTGCCCGATGATATCTATTAAACATGATGAGAAAATGTAATATCAGCAAGCACGAAAATAAATTCAAGACGTCATGTAATCACAACAATCAGGCTTAGAATCAACGTAATTTGTTGCTATTCTTAAGAAAATGTTTAGCAACTACAGACGTGGCAGTTCAAGAATAGCTGTAGATAATAGTACAAATCACAACTGAGATATTGGAGGGTGAGCACAGCTCCTCTCTTGACTTACAATTTCTTCTGCTTGGCATAGAAACTTTTTTGAAGTTCAAAAGTTGATAGTTTGAAGCACAACAGCATTTCTAATGCATTTCTTGCGTTTCTGTTTCTGATTTCTTTTCCCATTTACACTGCAATGTTTTGAAAATGATGGGAACATGGAAATGACAGAACTGAAAAATTGTGTAATTAGCATGCCACACTAGTGGCTGCTGTTAGGTTTTGTATTGAAATCACACACGCAGACGTGCAGAGAACAATCGGCCATACATTAACAATGGCGACAAAATAGACATTCGTATGGACAGACGACCAAAACATTTGTTGTGTTTTGCGTAACCATTTACACAACAACAGTGCTCAGAGTCACTGAAAATGCACGTTTTTGAAAACAGCCTAACCTCGTCTCTGTATAAGGCCACATCCACACAAGACGATACGATCTTTTTCTCATCACACGGCTCAACATGAGGCTTCAGGGCATGTAGTACACATGCTAGGCCTTTAGGTTCACTGTGACTTGCCAAACACACCAAAAACGCAGAAAAAGACAGACCACATAGACATTTTTTAGTAGATTCCTGCTCATAACCCTCTGTATAACTCTAGTTCTACAGATCTATGGCCACACTCTTCCTGCTGTTAGCATCATGTAGCTTTATGCAGCTCGACCGTAGCTTGTAGTCCAAGATTGTTGTGGTGACATTGTGGACCGCAGTGGGGGAAGAGGGGGGTGATTGCCTCATCTTTTTTCCACAGATGATCGTCTTTGCAGACTTTGCCGTAAACACCCCATGGCGGTTGGACGGCATAAGCCGGGGTTTTAGAATTTCCCCACTCTGGGACCCGTGTTAAAAAAAACCCTGTTATCACATTTCTAAAACTGCCTCATGTGGATGAAAGGTCAAAAACAGCTTGTTTAGGTGAACCGGTTTCATGGTGTGGACGACCCCTCAACTATAAAACTACCCAGGACAATATAGATAATCCATCAGAGATGGCAAGAGTGTTGTAAAAGTTACTTTACTAGTTACAAAAAAGACTAGTTACTCGTAAAACTCACTTGTGTGATCCTTTCAATTGAATTTTATTCGGTAGTCCTTGCTCAGTTTGAAATGGTGATGCCCACAAGTTATTATGGTCTGTTTCAGTTCGTAAGACATGATCAACATTTCCATGCAAAACTCAGCACAACACCGGTTCTCAAAAAGAAAGGCATCCATGAAAAAGCACATTGGGCTTTCAAGAGAACCAATCTGAGGATTTTACAAAATAGTATTTCAGACCTCCACTTTAATTTAATTTATAAACTGAACTTAGTTTTGTTTTTTTTGACAATTCACAGTATTTTGCACAAAAAGTGACCGAAAACGATTATATCTGAAAAATTCGGCCAAAGTTAAAGTAACATGATGCAGCAGAAGGGTCATCAGCATCATATGTGTATGACTTGTTTAAAGTTTGGCTACTTGATGACAATAGATGCTGTTGAAGTGCTTGTTTTTACATCTGTGCAAACACATTGGGCTTGTTTGTATTTACAATCACACGTGCTCTATTATGTGGAGCGGAGGCTTTATGTTTGTTATTACACTGCTGTCTTTAGGTTTGGCGTGCTCACAATAACTCTCCATGAGGTTTTTTATGCAGGTTTGTGTAATTGGAAATATTTTTGAAAACGTTCGAGCGGGAACAAGGTTGTTTTTGAAAAGGTGAAGGAGGAAATATCTGTTTTTGTGTAAATCCAACTATGTGTAAACATGACCCAATTCTAATGGCGAGGCATCAGTATGAGGGAAGATAGTTTGGTGTTCATCATTAACATCAGGTCACTTGATGTTTCAGAGGTGTCTGGTTACTGTCACTTCACGTTATTTTGCGAGGTGGAGGTGTTGTTACACCCCAGCTGACTGGGTGGGTAGTGACAGTTTATTGGGCTTTCTGGTTTGGAAAAAGACTTCCGTCATTATTTTCTAAAGTGTCGTTCCACTCACACTTCATTGTAGTTCAAAAGTAATTTAATTTTGTCTGGTGTCACAGAATCAATCAACTTATAGATGCAATAACTGAGTTACTTTGAATAACAGGCGCGTGATCATTTTGGACTGACAGATTGGTTCAGGGTCCTAATATTAAACATTCCAACATAAACTGATCACAATTATCTCATTATCAGTGGGTGAAATACAATGTAAGATGCAGCTAATATACATTTTGTCCTCAATGTTGTTTTTTATTTCAGGAGATTTTCCTATTAAAAAAGCTCACGGAGACAGAATCACACTGAGAGTGGTTTAAAAAATGTTTAAGACAATTTTATTACATTATTCTTGCAAGAAGAGACAATGTCACAGCACAACCTTTGCATGATTGTCCAGGAGTTTGTCCAACTATGAAGCCAGACAACATCTTTTTAAAGGCTCAATTTGTTTTGAACCTGCATTGAAGGACACCAAAAGAATCGCAGAGCTTCCAATAGTGCTGACACAGGTCATCCTTGAACACAGACTGCAAAAATACACATCATTTTATATGAGACAAAGCAAGATTTCTCTGACAGTTTGTTAGAAAGAGAAACACGAGGGAGTGTGAACATTTGGGCCAGTTTGACAAAGACCTAGTTATTGTGAACATCTTTCTCAGGAAGGAAAACTGTTGAACAACTGACAAGGTCACAGGTGGTCAAGGCTCACAGATGCCTGTTGATGCCTTTGACGGCCTGAACTCACAACCTCCAGGACGAAAATCTGCTGTTAACATCAGACAGTGAGGTCGATTCCTCAACATAACTTGTCAGGGCTGTTTTACCTTTAAAGAAAGACACAAAATTAGATGGTTGGTAATAATATAGTATTAGTTTGTTCGTTTGATTTCCCCATCTCCCACGTCCATATGTCGGCGTGTTCTTCCACAGTACTCTGGAGTGAGTGCTTTGCTTGTCAGCTGCCACCATTGTTGTGTGAGTGTGAATGGGTGAATGTAACCAACAATGTAAAGCACTTTGGCACTGGGCAAGTAGTGAAAAGGTGCTATATAAATCAAATCCATTCACATTTTAGAGGTGGGTGAGCTCACTCTGGTGTGATGGTACTTGTTCACATATCACACTTTAATTTCAACCAGAAGCCACAATGAACTGCACCGGAGTGATTTCCATCAATGGGCTGTACGTGGTCAGCAACAGATTGCTGGATATCAGTGATGTGATGTCGTGATGGAGTCCGCTCAAATCAAATGGAAACCTCAGTTTTATTACCATTTATTACCAGCCAGTCATATTGTTTAATGCTGGGCCTCTGTACGGTTTACGATGTGGAGCGAACTGCCAGGCAGAATCTCCAGTTCATGTCAACGGCTTTTATTGAGGACATGGAGATAGTGAGGGGACAATTCAGGCCCACCTCAAACTGAAGGGAACTTGTGAATGGATACGATGATTTATGAAGCACAGAACTTGTTTGACCAAACAAGTAACAACCAGCTAATGTTGTCAGTCATGAAAAAAAAACCAAAAAACGAAATGCACTTTTCCTAGATTCCATAAAATGTCGTGTTTTTTAAACATTATATTAATGAGATATATTTTTTTTTATTGCAGCAGAGAGAGAGAGCTCACACACTGAGTCTTCTAAACAGATCCACAATAAATGGAGCAAGTATCAAACATTTTTTTTTTTTTTTTTTTTTTTTTAGATTCATGGTCATCTTTTAATCTTTGCTTGAAAGATAGTCTTGGTGGCATTCGTGGAACATTAAAGGACCACAGTCAGAAAGAGAGCGCGAGGTGATGAAAGTGGAGCCAGGTTTTTCAGAGCGAGGGGGATCTCTGTGCTATTGCCTTCACACTCTTTCATTATGAACCGGTCTTCTGGACCTTAATCACTGCACTGTTTTAAACACTGTTCTGTTTTCAGTTTGGTGTATTTTCCATTTTCATTTCACTGAAAATGGAAAATACAGTTTATCTTACAGGCTCATATTTGTTGTGTGAACATAATTTCAATATCAAAATCTTGAGGAAGGAAATATAATTTTAGGGTAAAACACATGCTAAAGCACGTGACTGCTTATATTGTATGTGGCAGTCCAGGTATTTGGGGAACATGTCATGGTTTAGTGCTGTTCGTTCATCTTTCCCCAGACAGGTCCAACAGATCCAAAAAGTTAAATTTACTGAAAAGACCACATCAACACATTGATAGCGCATGGCAGGAATAGCCTAGAAGTTTAACTAAACTCTTCAAATATTTTCATTTATAGCAAACTACCCAAGAACATATTTGCAAAATGGGCACTTTTAACTCTTGATTTGGAGAAGAAAATATGGTTTGGTTACACACTAAACATCATGTCACGTCAATCATATACAACTAAAACCACATTCTCGGGCAAACAACGCTATTTGTCAACTTCTACATTTCTTCCTGTTTCTTATAATATAATAGTTTAATCACAGAATAGAGAACTCAATATAGTTGTGATTACTATTGAGGTATTTGTTTTATGTGCATGAATACTAGACTATTTTAAAACAATCTCTTGATTGCAACACTTCTGTTTTATACTTTGAAGAATTGCCTAAACACTGTTGGTTTGTATATAATACACCGTGAAAAAATGTTCTGTATTGCCAATAATACATGCTTCCACTTTGAATATCTGATAAATAAAAGGAAAAACTTTCTGCTGATTGAAATCACATTTAGATGATTCATGACTGCTGCATAGCAGCGGCTGAAAACCTTTGATTTTTATATCTTATACATACTGTTGTCTCCATGGAGAATGTTGGACAGTGCGTGTGTGTGTGTGTGTGTGTGTGTGTGTGTGTGTGTGTGTGTGTGTGTGTGTGTGTGTGTGTGTGTGTGTGTGTGTGTGTGTGTGTGTGTGTGTGTGTGTGTGTGTGTGTGTGTGTGTATCTATCTATCTATCTATCTATCTATCTATCTATCTCTATATCTATCTATCTGTCTATCTATCTCTATCTCTATCTCTATATCTATATCTATATCTAAATCTATATCTCTATCTATATCTATATCTATATCTATATCTATATCTATATCTATATATACACACACACACACACACACACACACACACACACACACACACACACACACACACACACACACACACACACACACACACACACACACACACACACACACACACACACACACACACTCTCCCTTGGGAAGCCTTCCCTTCGCTTCCCAATTCTCACCTACTTCTGCTTTCTGTCATGTGTGTCTCATTTGTCACAACATTCACATGTTACACTTTTCTTCAATTTGATGTGTGAGATGCAGTCAAACCTGAACGCCAAACATTCCCCCCTCCCGTCCCCTCCCAAAAGCCTAAACCTCCGTAAACATCCCCCACCACCACCACCACTGTGCATTTCACACACCCCTCACACTGATAGCCATTCTGTGGAGAACAAACACAATCAAATGAGAGCTCAGTGTTCTGCTTTCAGCTCCCATCCCACAAGTTTCCTACTGGCAGCATAATGATTACCTTTATGAAAATGGCAGGTTAATTTAAACCCAAGTAAGTTTTTTCTTTCCTCTCTTCTCTCCTCCCCAGTCCCCGCCTCCATTCCTCCCCACACCAGGTGAGCCGCAGCGTTGCCCACATCTTTTTGTAAGCATTCATCCTTTTATAACTGCGTTCATCCACAGAAGACTGCATTTCCTGTAGGTTTGCAAAAGCACAGTGGTGCACATGGAGTGAGGAACAATGCCTCCTCCTCCACGGCCTTACATACCCCCTGAAGGATCCTTATCTTTGGGATTGTAATGTAATGAGTGGCCCCTTGAAACAAAAGGTCTGACAGCTCTCACAGCTCCGTGGCTCCCTGGGACCACGCATTGTTATTAGATTCCCCAGTGCACCGGCACACTCTGCCCCTCTAAAATCTTTGTGTTGGCAAGATCTGCCAACACAAAGAAGAAAAAAAAAATCATTAATCCGACTTTTAATACCAAAATTCCTTTTAAAATATCCCCACCATATTCATTCTTCTTAGCATGACATCTGTCTTTGAAGAGCCTTTTACACATGCACATCTAAGTAATTTCAAAGTAACCCGGGGAGCTGTTGCCCTATTTTATGTCTGCAATGACAGATGACACAAGTCAGCTTAAACTTTAGCAGCAGACATCCCAGTGCTGACCTCTTCATCTACCCCTCATATTGTCCTTGTCCCTGGCAACAATAGGCCACCAGCGGCTTTGACATCCATCACCTGTTAGCTGCACTCATCCATATGAATATGCCACTCTGTCGCCTGTAGGACGATCTCGGGGCATGATTTCAGGCTTGGATTGAGACAATGGTGGCATATAGAGGAAAACATCCTCAATACCGGGAAAAATGTGTGTGTGATAACAGAATGCATTCACATTGTGGATGAAGTGAAAGCCTGTAACTATTGATTTGGCTCTTGAAGTGGTTTTCAATCCATTTCCATGTTTGAATTTGCAAATGGTTCTGAGGAAATCTTGATCACGAGGAGTAACGTCGTTGATGTTGCTTTGAGGTTTTCTTTTTCTTGGTAGATCTTTTATTGATAACCTCTCCATCTTTCTTTTCTCACCGAAAAGATTTTTTTCAAATTCCTACATCCAGATCATGTTGTCTATACCAGCCTATGACAAGAGTGTGACTGTAAACTTTTAATTATGATACATAAAATGTTAAATAAATGTTTAAAATGTTTTGAAAAAGGTGTAAAAAAAAAAAAAAAGAAGTGGATTCAGTGTTTTAAGAGCTAATTATGTATTTTTGACCATCAAGTTAAGAATGACTGTTTTATTTGATGTTTTATTTTCAGCCAAAACAGAGTTGGACAAGACAAGTTGATGAGTCATTCTTATTGACAAATGTTTAAACCCTGACTTGAAAACAAGACATAATGTAGCTGGGATGTTTGTTTGTTTTTAACTGTGGGAAAGGACATAAAACTGCATTAAATTTCCCAAATAGGGGACATTTCTATTTAAATAAAGTCGTGGCACATTGTGCCGGTGTACTACAACTGGCATGTGGCATCCGGTGACATGTGGCAATGTAAAAAAAGAAATCTGATTGTAAGAGGCTGTATGTCATGTCACTCTCTTCAGTGCGTGTAAATATTTCATGTGTACAAGCTTCTACGTTTTGTGAGTGACATTTTTTATGTGCCAGTGAGCCACTGTCTCCAGCACTATTTTGTGTGTGTGTGTGTGTGTGTGTTAGGGGCTGCTTTGTTTTGCTAGCTGACAGCTCCCCTCCCCATGTTGGGCCTGGCAGATGTAGAGGTGTCACAATGTTGATTAATTGTTTACGGTCACCTGTCTGCGTGGCTGCCTGTCTGCCATGTTGCCGCGTGCTAGGGGGATTTAGGGTTGTGGGGTCAAAGTGAGGGGGGGGGGTGGGGCAGCTGAAGAGGTGAGACAACAGAGGGACAATATGCGAGAGCTCGTGCTGGTGTAAATGATGCCGCGGCATCAACCCGTCGTCTTCAGCTGCAGCTATCTGAACAGCAGCGTCGTCATGTCGAACACGGATAATGGCTTGCCGGGGCCCGGCAGGGCCCTGTGCTCTTGTGCTGTTTCCTGCAGTTCATAGTGCTGCTCTGTGTGCAGAGCCAAAGAAGAACGGAAGCAAACTGGAGAACGAAGGAGTGGGAGAGAGAGCAAGAGAGAGAGAGAGAGAGAGGAAGTTTGGCGGATTTCTTTTTTTCTTTTTTAATAGACTGTATTTGGAAAAACTTCTCCTGCTGGGTAAATTAAAACCCTTGATGATTGTGTGTGTTTATTCAAAAAAGAACTCTCAAGTGCTCAGATGAAAAAAAAAAATAAAATGAAGATTTTTGGAAAACAAAATAGCCAACAGTCATTCATTCAAAGGCCGTTCTTGTGGTGCAAATAGTGTGATATCAACATTGCTTGGTGGGTTTTTCTGCCAAAATTCAATTTTTAATGCCTGCTTCTAGCATTTGAGATGTAAAAAAAAAAAAGATGAATATTTTACAACGTCTGAGCAAAGAGGTTTAGTTTGTCTAAATGAGGGTTGTGATTCATCCGTGTAAGATTTTTCATGATTTCTGATTTTCTGTTCAGCCGTTATGTCTCCATTCAGGGCTTTTTATATGGGAGATATTAGCACCATGACATGAGGAGGATTGGCAGTGCTGCTCAGTTCCATAGTTTGCTGTGCCCTCATGTAGAGAGAAAGACGCACTGGACCTCTGCATCATTGAGAACGCATATCCAATTCAGTTTGAATGGCTTTTGATTTAGCCCATATTATCCATTACTTACTTATTCATAGGCCACTAGGTTTTCTTCCCTTCCATCCATTCAAATCAATATTGCAGAACTCAGTTGTGAGTGTGGGTTGGGGTTTTCTTCAAAGTGGCAATTCTTCCAACCATCTGCGCCTCTCTCTCTCTCTCCCTCCCTCTCTCTCTCTCTCTCTCTCTCTCTCTCTCTCTCGCTCTCTCTCTCGCTCGCTCTCTCTGCACGCTTTAAACCCGCCCTTAGTAACAAGCCACGGAGCACCAATCTGTGCCGTGATTCGGCCAAGCCCTGCCTGCCGACTGGGAAGGAACATCATCAAAACTATTCTGTGTTGCCATGGAAATAGAGACCTCAATAAGTTCATCGTTTTCATGTGTGTTTTTTTGGGGGGGGCTTGCTTGGCATTTGGTTGGTTGGTTGGTTGGTTGGTTGGTTGAATGAATGAGTGGCAGAGCTGCAAGCTGTTCCTCCTCAGTGTTCTCTCATACCACTTCTGTGTGGATGTGTGCTTATTTATTTAGTCATCAAACATCCACCGGCACCGTTTTCCAACATCATCGTCGCCCTGCGCCTGAACGATGGGCACCCACGTTTACCTGTGCACTCACAGCACGTTCACGCATTTATCCATAAGTGTGTGTATTGTTGAAAGAGGCAGAAGGAGGCGGATCACAAGTGGATGCAATGCATAGTGTACCGCTGCTTCTGAATTTGAATAAGAAGAGTAAATCGCTTCAGCTGCATGAATGGAAAGAAAATGGGTCAGCTGAATATATTTGCTCCCAACAATTTGTATAATAGATGTTTCAACATACAGGTTATGTGTTGGTTATACAGCTCCTTTTTTTTTCTTTCTGTATGGTGTGTATTTGCCTTTTGAGTGGAGCGAGGCGGCAGCACTCACATTCAGCACTGATATGTTATTGTATGTGTAAGTCGTCGTCGTCGTAGTAGTAGTAGTCGTAGTAGTAGTAGTAGTGGAAATGGGTGCTTTGAAGTAACTGGATCTCCCCTTTACGCTGGGAGAATACCAATGTGAGGCGTGTCAGTGTATGTGTGTGTCTATGTGGAGGAGATTGAGATGAGAGAAGAGAGAGAGAGCGAAAGAGAGAGAGTACAGGATGTGTTATAGGCATGTCACTGCTATGTATGATACAGCTTGATCAGATGGTTTCCAAGAAATTCTCTTTGATGTTAATATTATTCATGTGAACTCTGTGAGGTAGTGAACGCCAGCTCTCAGAGGAGGAAACGTGTACGATGTCTCAGTTATATTCGCTGTTTAAGCTCTAAATCACACAAGGATAAGAAAATCGTTGAAACAACCAAACTGATCTCTCCAAAAAAGCAGAATTTGGGAGGAGTACCTTATTCAGGGTGGGCTGGGAAAGCTATATTCCATGTAATTGGACAATTAAAGTGATATCTTGGCTTCTCTTTCTGCCTGTTCAGAGGGGGGTAAAAACATGAGAGCTTGTAATGTATTCTGACCCTCATCTTACGAAATAATGCTATGTAACTCCACGTGTCTGTGTGTGGTAAGGCAAGTGTGTTTTGTGGCCTCTGTACTACTTAACAGTGTTAATATAATTCAGTTTGAGATGAAAGGCAGTGACGGGGTACTGTGGGTTATTGTTTCTGAGAAATGAGGAGTGGAAGTGGCCAATTAGATCCTGTAATATGGCATGTAATGCTGGGAGTGGATTTCTCTTCCCTAAATTAATCACTGCACTGAGGTCTTTTTTTTCATAGTGATGGCAAAGAGATGCAATGCTGCTATGTCAGGTTAGTTAGTTGTAGACCAGCTGCTGAAAATGATCTGAAACACTGCTTCAATTAACACAGACGTTTTTTTTTTAATGAGTTCATCTTTGGAATCATTTCTCAGATTTTATATCTGTCAACTGCTGTTCAAGAAGAAAAGATGTGCGCGTGATAAAATCTGATTCTATGTTACTGTAGTGTGTATGTGTGGTGTGTGTGTATGTGTGTGTTCCTGCTTATCTGCTTGTAATCAGGTCTTCACTTCTATTTGCAAAGCTGACCCAAAGTAGATGTGGCTGATAAGGCGGGCCGCTCAATGCATCTGTATGCCAGTGCTATTGTGCTGCAGAGGAGAGGGGATGAGAAGGGAAAAAGAGAGAGGGTAAAGCGAGAGGAGGGAGAGGGGTGAGTTTGGTTGAATCTCTGAGGGCTGGCTAACCCCCTGCTCCTTTTCCTGAAATGGAGATGTTATTACATTAGCAGCTAAAAGGGTTTATTCACAGTTAGTGCAGTTTAGGCATGCAAATGGAGGATTTCTGTGTGCTGTATTGCCTGGAGGTATAGGACAGAAAGCACAGGAGATTTGCAAGGATTAGTTCCACAGGTTCCTTTTATTATGGAAAAGAACCTCTCTTGAATAAAAAGGGGGAGGAAAAGGTGAGTTGAGGAGAAAGGATGGAGCAGTGAGGGAATTTAGGACGGGTGTTTTTTTCTCTCCCCTCCACCACATTAGGCCAGCGGTGAAGTACTTGAATGATTTTTGACATCTTGACTCTCACATGTTCTGAGGTTATGCACACAGGGCTGCCCCCCCCCCCCCCCAGCCTCCGGCTGCCGTAACAGTTGGTAAACAGTATGCAACTCCTGGACTGCCCTCCTTCAAGGGTGTGTGTGTTTCTGTGCAGGCATGTGTAGTGAGACATGTCTCACTAAACCCAGTCCTGAAGCCCACTCTGAAATAAGTGATGGTTATGATGATGAGGCCTTTTGGCAGAATTTACAGTGCACACTGCTCAGTGCACATGAAATGGAGGGTGGCGACCCATTCAGATCACTCATGCAGTGGGAGCATGTCTGAGGGACTGGGGTGCAGCAATCTGATATGCTTGAGTTGTAAAGTTAAAGCCTTCATTATCTCGGCACGAGCCATAAGGTGTCACCTTCACTGGACCTGACACATGCACGCTCCCATAACCATAGGAAACCGCGCACACAAGTGTATATACAAGTCAAACCATGGGAGACAAGGTTGAGAGATGAAGGTTTTGAGGTAGAGATAGACAGAAAGACTCTGAATTAATGGGTCATTTAAAAGCCAAGGTCAGTTTGGCTTGAATTTACTGGAGTGGTCAAGGTGATGGGTCCGGTTGGAGGCAAAGGGACACACGGTCACACACACGCAGAAGGCCAATGGCAAATGACTCAGGTCTGTTTTTCAGCAGGGAGGAGAGAGTGATGGTGGAAATGAAGGAGGAGATTGATGGGACCGCGTGCGTTTCAATCAGACTCGATGTAATGTCATCTCCTGAACTACCATCTATTTCTCACTCACTTGGTCATTTTGTCCAAGTTTTCCCCCCTTTTGTACGTCTCACTTTCAGCAAATAGACACTTACTCAAACAAGAAACTCAGCTATGACTTTATTTTGAAAAGTATAAAAATACATCAGAAAGATCCAAGACATGTACTTGTGTCTGCTTGTGTGTGTGTGTGTGTGTGTGTGTTTCACACTTGAGTACCGACCCTTGAGGTGAAGTGGCTCAATAAACTCCATTTCCAGCTCGGGACATTGCATAAGAAAAGAAAGCACGGACTGTTGAATAAAAGCTCGCCTTTCTCTGCACCACAGCAGTCATCCATCTTTTCTGGCAGAGCGGCTCTTTAATTGTCTGCTTTAACTTGGAAATTGGATGCTTTAACACTTGTGCTGTTAACAGCCATCAACCATGAGTGTCCTCACACAACTGTGAAGGAGGGACAAAGGCTACAAGCACGCAAACCAGTGTTGGTTGTGTGAGACACTCAAACAGGAATTAGTGTAATCAAACACAGTAGATATCCTTCGCAAGCCGTCTGTTGTCAACACAAAGACACAAAGTTGTCTTGTTGTAACATTGTGTGTCCAGATTTCCAGCGTTGACAACGAGTCACGATTTATAAAAAAGGTTGTCGGTTTAATTAAAAATGTTTTTTTTTTTAATTACTAAACATGCTGTATTTAATCAGAGTTTAATATGCTACTATACCAACATCAAATTAAAGCCCATTCTTGACTATTGCTCTCACAGCTTCGGGAGGTACCTTTTGAATTTAACAGCTGCACATCATTTAAAAACAGTTATAAAATCATTTGTATTGCGTTTTCCATTAAATATTTTTCCCCTAAATTAACAATTTTACATGCCGGGAGATTTCTATTTGTAATTTGGATTTACATGTCATCTGAAGGTTATTGTTACTGTATTATTATCATTATCACATTATGTGAAACCAAAGCATTTAAATGAAAGTTGTTCTGGCACATATACAAGTTGTATGTGTTATTATTGTTGTGGGTATATCTTAACACTGGAAAAGAATCCCATGCTTTAGCATTGCATAACACTTCCCTTCACTACAATGAAAGGAGGCAGGGCTGCTTCTTCTTCCTCGCAGTGTAAACACAGAGCTGCATCCCTCACACTCCAGAAAAGTGGTTTCGTGGGATCGAAAAGACAGCCACAGAGTGCATTTCAAAATTAAATGCAAACGTTGTAATGGAAAAATAAATTGTTTTTAAACGTTTCTGAATGACTCACATTAAATTTTATTGCACTTGAGCTACTGCTCCACAGGCCGATTCCAGTTTGTAGGACAGCTTCAACGTCGAGCTGATTTTCTCATTAGTGAAGCATAAAAAGATTGTGTTTCTTAATTTGTTTTTTTCCCTTTTTTTAAACAATGGATGTCAATTCTATTTTTTATGATCAATTTCAAAATATCTGTTGATTTAACAAGCATATGTTTGCAAGAGGAAAGTGACTTTAAGGTTACATGTTTGGTAGTCATTTGTGCTTATTCTCAGAGACAGCAAAGAACGCCACCCTGTCACTAATTCACGTTGTAGTACAATTTTATCTTGGTTCCTATCACTCCCTCTTTATAAGCATATTTGTAACTTTTACACACAAGTACAAATAGTTTTGGGGGCACACATTCCCTAACCCAGGGCCCTGGGCCTGAAACCAGTCAGAACAATAGTGGAGCTGCTCCCCCTGCTGCTACTAGATGGAAACTGCCTCTGGGCCTTTTATCACTCTGGAGGGAATTTTGTATGTTTTTGCGATGCTGTTTGCATGAACCATCCAGCGTGCGCATGTTACCCAGCACTGTATCCCTTCACATTACACAGTAGGGCTATTCCGCTGCATCCTGCCACAAATATGTATGTGACCTCACCTTCCATTCTCTCACCCTGATGCTGTTCAGTAACAACAGCCCCAACATCTGCTAGTGATTGTGATGACTGCCTGTAACTCAGCCTCCCTTCATTCGTGTCTGCCCATCCAGCTATAAAAGTCTAATGATCCCGTGTGTTTTTGTCCTTGCATCTGTGTGTACGTGTAATCTTTTGTGTGTGTTTATAGGTACCGGTTTCAGGTTGGTTTCTACCATCTATTTAAGAGGCAGATTAGCAAAATTGGATGAGAATAAAAGTAGATTATGGAGCAAAAACAGACATTCTCTGGACATATAAAAATCTACCCTAGTAACACTCAGGGCACGGAAAATCCAGCTCTTGAAAAGGAAAAACACATCAGAAGACACTTCAGTGTTGTTTTCCATTCTTTTTTCTCGTCGAGATATACATCCTCAGAGTTTAAACACCAATTATCATTTGAATTTTATCAGCCATATGGTCACCTGTCATGTTCACATGACCAAGTGATCAAAGGCTGGTATTTGGTGTAATTGTTCCCCACTGTTAGGCTTCAGCCAGTAAGGACTCTCTCCATTTTTGCTTCAGCAGGTGGTGCGTGTGTGTGTGTGTGTGTGTGTGTGTGTGTGTGTGTGTGTGTGTGTGTGTGTGTGTGTGTGTGTGTGTGTGTGTGTGTGTGTGTGTGTGTGTGTGTGTGTGTGTGTGTGTGTGTGTGAGACAGACAGACAGACAGAGTGCAAGAGAAAGAGAGAGAAAGATGGAGAATATGTGTGTTTGCATCTGCGTGCATGTGTGTGTGTATATATATATATATATTTTATTTATTTAATTTTTTTATTTAATTTATTTATTTTTTATTTTTATTATTTATTTATTTTGTAATAAAATAAGTTTGTACATTTAAAGAGCTTCTCCATTTCTAACTTTGGATCGAACATTCTACACAGATTGGACAGCATGTTTTCCTGGCAGCGTCTCCATACCGTTCATATATAATAAAGCAGCCTTTAATTTATTTTAATGAGGTTGGTTTTGCCTGTGTTGTTGAGGGATTAATTCCTACTGTGTTATGATTCAGCACAGAGTTTGCTGTGGTTGCAGTGCATAGTATGGAGCAGAGGAATAGAGGCCAGTGCTTCAAGTCAGTGTTTCATCAAAGTGCTGTATGAGTTTGGGTCAAGGGGAGGGGGGTGGAGGGTGTATGTGCTGGTTATAGTGAGTACTGTGTGTATGTGTGTGTGTGTCTATTTCGGAGGGTGGGGTGGGGGGGGGGGGGGGGGGGGGGGGGGGGGGGGGTCTGGGGAAAAGGCTTTGGTTTGAAAGGGGCTTTGACCAGGCCTAGTGTGATTCACATTGATTGGGTTTTAATTTGGTCGAGGGCCCCCTTCAACTCATGCACCAAGCTCCACCCATCCCCCCCTCCTCGATTCAAATCTCCACCCACAGCCCCCCTCCTTCCTGTCCCAATGAGAGTGAGGAGTCGGGGTGGTCTGGTGACTGGTCAGAGCCAGCTGATAGGAGTAAACTCAACCCAGCAGGCCTGTTGTTTGTGTTTACTCTGTGTGTGTGTGTGTGTGTGTGTGTGTGTGTGTGTGTGTGTGTGTGTGTGTGTGTGTGTGTGTGTGTGTGTGTGTGTGTGTGTGTGTGTGTGTGTGTGTGTGTGTGTGTGTGTAAAGTATCCTCAATGGAACGACTCTTGTGTTGCTTCACATGTTTCAGGAACTTTAAAGGCTTTCTATAAAAACACAATCAATCACAATGTACTTTCACAGGTGGTCTGAGAGCATCACTCTCCCCGTGACCACACTGGCTTTTCCTCCTTCTGACTGTTGCGTCGCATTGTATTCTCACGAGTTTTGCATTTACAGCTCATCTTATCTCTCCTCAGTAGACCTGAGGCTGTGAAAAGCTGGAGTTGTGAGAGCGGCTGAGCAATTTGAAGGCGTTTAGAGACGCAATCTCCTCTCCCGTGTTTGCTTTAGCAATCTTATCTCAGCTTTAATCTCTGACAAGTTTTCTTTTTCTTTTCTTAATTTGCAGGCTCAAAGAGGACAGAGGTAGAGGTTTAGCCCTAATTAGGTTAGTTATCTCTGCACCCAAAGGATAAAGTTCTCTCACCAGGACTGTTTCAAATTAACCTAATTGGATTTTTAGCAGAAATCTGCAAATAGTCAGGGTTAAATAAAGAGTGTGACAGAAAGGCAGGAGTTCACGTGAGCTGTGATGCTTGAACTGAAAATAAAAGCCCTTTTGAGGGTCATGGTCAAGGTTTTCCTTTTTATTTTCTCTCAACAAACAGAGGAGAAATGCTGTGGGCGTGCTTCAAGGAGATCTGGCCTGGCCAGGGGCATGGAAAGTCCAGGCTGTGTGGGCCTCCATTACTGGCTGAAATAAGAGATAATAAGATATCGAGAAAAGACAGAGGACAGGTCAGCAGAGACACGTTTCACAAAACACTTTTCAGCATCCTAAAGCATTTGTTTTCTTTTTTCTTTTGACATTCTAATGCACAATGATTGCATTTTACTAAACACTGTCACTTGATGAGCATCTGATAAACTTGTACTCAAGCTGTATGCTTACGGGATGCTGTTTTGCCAATTGAGAAAATATTATGACTTAACTGCTCTGCCCACTTCCAGCGCAGCCATTTAACAGTGTTTAAACGACAATGAAGGAAATGGACTTACAAAGCACTTTTCACAGACAGGTATCACAAAGTGCTTTAAAAACCATTCAAAATGAAATGTAGAATCGTGATTTATGTAAGTAAAAATGAGGACAAATTTCAATGTGAAAATACTCACTATACAATGTACATGCCCCTTCTCAGAAAGCAGCATGCAGACCTCATGGACACAGTTCCAACAAATGCCTGTCTGACAATGTGAGGTGATTTTTAAGTGAGTTCACAGAATCAGTGTATATCAGAGTGTCAGACAAAAGCAAGCAAAAAGTCCATAGTTCTGATGCACGGTAGGTCTTATGTCGAGATCAGGCAGATGAACAAAGGTGGAGTAGTTCAACGATAAAAACGGCGCTTTCTTTAGAGTCCATCCATAAATCAGATTGAGAACTATTATAACCTGTAGGGCAAGTGAAACAAGGGAACCAGTGAAGAGAGCTGAATATCGGCGTAATTTGAAAGAAGGTTGGCTGCAAGCGATTGTTTTCTTCGATGTGCTCTAAAGTCACATTGAGAGCCTGGTTTGCTTTTTTTTTTTTGTGTGCACTGTTAATCAGTGTATTACCATTTAAAAATAATCTTGTTTGTAGTTTAGTCATATTGTGGCACCAAAAGAACTGTGGAGGGCCAGACTGGGTCTGAATTTACAGGATATTGTTGAAACTACAGCCTTCATTTTGTCGTGGCACATCAAGTTTATATGGGCTATGTTTCAAGCAAGGCTTTGTTTTTTTTAAATCTCATGTCTTTTTCAGTCATATTCCGTTTGTGAGATTGGGTCATGTGGGGTGTCATAGTATAGAACATCAAGGAAACTCAGAAGTGAATGGGAGATTGCAGCAATGGTGGACGGGTGGACGACCAAAACCTTCCACTTCTTTTAGGTTTGAGTTTAGCAAAACTCAAATCTAAAACTCAAACAGAAAAAAAAAAATCTGTGAGATCTATGACATTTATGTCAAAGATGTTTCCTACTTTGTTTCTTTAGGAAACAAGGTTTAAGAGTTTTCCATGGGTTCTCTAGGCTGTACCTGAATGTCACATTGATGTCAGCTTTTCCCCTGTGCTTTTTGTTTTTTTGCTTGGGTGCTGTGATGGCTACTAGAAAGTTCAAAGAAATTGCCCTCCATCCCTCACCTCCACTTAAAAAAAGACCTCTGGTCTTCATATATTTTCAGTATGTCAGAAATGCAACAAGTCACAGTTAAGGAAAACAGCTGAACCAATAATGTCACACTTTCAGTCTGTCAGTTACCAAATAAACCTCCAAAATGTGCAAAATGTATTTTTTCCTCTTTCCCTATAACAAACAATTAGATTTAATAATCACTTGTGTAAGGGTGGTAGCAACAAAACAAATGTATGTGCACAACCTTGCTTGGATTTTTTTTTTCTACTTATAAGCGGGAATTATTAATAAGCTTTTCCCCCTCTGATATTTGAAAGCTATCAAATTAACACTTCCCAAAGAAGCAGGGGTTGCATTAAGAATCCCAAGATCCCCACCACGCAGAAGTGTGAAAATATTCCGGGGGGGAGTTTGATTATAAGCAGGACTAGAGGATAAAACTATTCCCTTGTTCAAGTCTCTCAGGGTGAATTAATTATGAACAGGAGCAGCAAGACCTTTGCCGTGAACCTCAAACCTGGTTAACATTAATCACAGGTGAAACGTATATAATTTACACCACACTTTCTACAGGATGAACTGCAATTTGAGTGGAAGAAAAATTAATTGACTCATAAAGATTTTGATCAGGTGATAGGAAATTAATAATGACATTGACAATCTCAATCAGAGAAAAATTGTTTCTCAAAATAGCTCGTAGATTGAACGTAACAATTAATCGCAAAATTGTTCATTTCCCCCAGAATTCTGTGTCCACAAATTCGGGTCCACTGCATGCTGTAGTGATGTATAGATGAGTTAATTAAGCATATTGATTGTTGCAGCATTGTCGGATAGTGTGGATTTTTAATTAGTGCATGCTTGAGTGTGTTAAAACTCTTGCGTTCTGTCTGAGTGGAACCAAGTGGAACTGAGCACGTCAGCAGAGAACGTTGCTAAATGTCCCCACAAAACAGCTTGCTGCCTCCGCTCCTACTCCAAACCATGGATTAACTCCCTCCATTCCACTCTCTGCCTTGAAACTAGGCCGCCATTTTAGGCCTGCCTGGTCCCTCCCCGCCCTTCATTTTGAATGGTGAGTTAGGCCCAGTAACCCCATTGTGCGTCGAAAGACTTGTCCTCCCCTGAAGGTCCCTCTAAGGAGAGCTCTTTTGAACCCCCACAGATACTCTTTCTCAAAGCTCATTTCATGTACCACATCTCTTCATAAATATTTCACAGTTCTGTGATCAAAGCTCACCTCTGTGAGCCTCTGTTTGGCTAATTGCGTTGGATGATTTACAGCGTATTAAAAGCCTTCTCTGGGCTCCACAGTAAGATAGCTTTGCTGAAAATTCATAAACGCAAAACCCCCCCCAAAAAACAAATATAAAAAACCACATGCGTTAACTGGGACAAGTTTCTTTGGCGTGACTTGAAACCTGATTTTGAGAAAGTACCAATGATGTGACAAAGATCACGTGTGTTGTGACACATGTGAAACTCTGTTCCACGTTCCTTCGCTGTGTGTTTAGGTAATGCTGCCAGGTTATTAGTGTGTGTGTTTGTTGTCCGTATGCTGTCCACCTGTCTCAATAGCACATTGGTCCAGCTGCTGTTGAAATGCTTATTTTCCCTCGCAGAGGCCCACTCTGGTGTGCATGGGACAGCCTGGAGCTAACTCGGATACATCCGGGACATGATGATTTGGAGCAAAGATGATTTGGAGATAAAGGTAATGCCCAGTTTAGTTTGAACCCCTTTTTGCACTTGATTAATCATTTTTCTGTTTACTTTTGTTTGGTCACCCCACTATTTTCTCAGCGTGTCAGTTAGTCAGTCATCCAGTGATGGCCTCTCTCGCCCTGCTCTCATTGATTCGTCGGCCTGCAGAGAGATGAAACAGCCGGACCACCTCGCCAGGGCTTTGCTGCTTTTCATGTCCCCCTAAATGCTTGGCTCTGTTCACTAAAACTCTCCAGCACTGTTTGTCTAGAATCACTCATTGCCTTTGTAGTGAATAACACACCCTTGTATCAATTGCGCAATCCTCTTTTTTTTTTTTAGTTTCGTTGATCTGGGTGACTCTTCAAAAGTCTAAATTCTTGCTAAAATCTGCTTCGGCTTTTTGACTCTGTGAGTAGATTTCAAAATTTTTAAATCATCAGTTTCGAACGGGTCCATTTAACCATCCTAATCAGTGCATATTTCTTTAACGCAGATGACCTGCAGGCTGGTAGAGCTTTGCAAACAGGGCAACAGAGGATGCACTCTACCGTTGGCACCCGTGCATCTCTCCACACATGCCACTCTCGCTCTCTGCAGTCTGTCACATTTCTTTCTACAGAGGACACATGCATGATGAGATCACACACCAGGCCCTGGGGCCAGTGTTTATTATGTATGAGTGGGTTTATCCTCTAGGTGGCTGGTGTCCAGCTTGGGCTAACCACAGAAAACAGGGAGAACCTCAGTGGCTAACCGGGCTGGGAGCAGAGACCTGGTTCAGGTCCGGTTCCTGTCCTCCGGTGGCTCCCAGGCTGGTGTGCAAGCTCTCAATCTGGCTCCGCATCAGACAAGCCTCCCGTGGGGGGCGGCGCCCTCAGTGAAACGCAGCAGAGAGGGGAGAAAATTGTTGAACGGTACACCTGTCCTCTCGGCTGAGCAGGGAGTATTTTCCCTCCAGCACACCTATGGATAAAGTGTAAAGCCATCAATTGATGGCAGCTATTCAATGTGGGTGTGTCTTTCTTCCGTGTTCCTCCCGAGTTTATCACAGCTGTTTGAGTTGGAGTTTTGCACTTTTGGTTTTAGTGGAGGAGCAGAGGAGACAAAGTTTAAGAGGGGAAGGATGTAGCAACACTAATAAAATACTTGTGTCCATAGAGCAGACAGCTGAAGCCCTGGTTTGAGCTGGTCTTTGCTCCCCTGCTGGGTGTATTGATAAGCAGCACTGAACCCTGCGGTCAGTGTTTAATTGCATTATTTGGAGTCCTCTAGTCACCCTCCTCTTTCCTCCTTGATAGAAGGGGAGAACAAGTGTTTACTGATATAGAGAGGAAGGATCAAAAAGATATGCTGAGGCAGGAAGACAGCAGGCTAATATTCCAGAGTGTGATATTAAGTGGATAAGAGACAGATTCAGACCTAATGCGTTAGTTAATCTTGTGGCTATTTTAGTCATATTACTGCACCAGAGGGAAGGTGGAGGGCCGGAGTGTGAGAGGGGCCTCGGCCTCATTTAGGTCTGACTTTACCAACCTCCCACAAAATCTGTGGAAATCTATGACATCATTGTTCAACTGGGCTTTTATCTTGTTGTGGCTTATCGTGCCCACTGTTCCAGACATTCACACACCACACACATACACACGCCTACAGAGGAGACTTCCAGCAGGGTGGATTAAAACAGCCTGCACACTTTGACAGACCTCGGTGGGCCTCAGCGTCTGTTCTGAGCTCTGATTGGGGACCTTGTTGCTCCTCTAGAAGGTGACACACACAAACCAGAGCAACACGAAACATCATGGTGTTAGCAGTGGCTATTTGTTAAGAAAAATCTTGAAATCAGTCAGAACTCTAAAATTTACTGTCATTAAATGTCATTTTTGTTCATAACCATTGTAAGATTGTGCATTGGAACTAAAACCAGCTTCACTCCCTGAGCGGGTTATCTGTCTCCTCTTGATAAGCTGAGAGTGATGAGGCGAGACTGACAAATGCCAAAAAAGAAAGGTTTGAACAAACTGCCATGGTTGAGCAGCGTTGTAAGCCCTCTTTTTCTTTCACCTCTCCACCCTTCCTCTCACATTGATGATGTGTTTTTGTGGTGCCATCTCACAAAGTCGCTTTGTCCACTCATCTTGGCCTCCCACGCCCCGGACCCTCCACTCACACACACACACACACACACACACACACACACACACACACACACACACACACACACACACACACACACACACACACACACACACACACACACACACACACACGAGCACACAGAGGGGTCAGAGGGAACAGCCTTTATTCAAGTCCAGCCAGCTGCACCTTCTTTCACCTGGTGCCCAATCAACGATAATCTCTGGATGTGGGCAGGGAACCCAAGCAAGGACCTATTAGGTATCATGCTCATACACACACACACACACACACACACACACACACACACACACACACACACACACACACACACACACACACACACACACACACACACACACACACACACACACACACACACACACACACCAATTCATCTTGGTAAAATACCTTTGGTGTTTGTAGTAGTTGCCTATACCACACCTGCTCAAATTGTTGGCTTGCACATTTGTGCGACTGTGTGGAAGAGCACCTCATTATGGCGACCATTGTGCATTTTTTTTTTTTTTTTTTTTTTTTCACCCAAGGAGCTGGTGTGGAAAGCCTACTCACTGTGGCAAAGAATAGAGTGGCCATCATGTTCATTGTACAGTCTCCCACAAGTTTGATGGCCTAGTGTGCTCACACATGCACACATTCACACTCAGGAGCTGCAGATGACATGAAGCGTATCTCCACTTCCTGGCATCCGGCATTTCAAGGATATCAGGGCTAATTACATCATCATTATTTCAAACTGCTCTTGTTTGCATGTGTGTGTGTGTGTGTGTGTGTGTACGTGTGCATATGTGCCCAGTATGACACACCAATTTTGTGTGTGTGTCTGTCAAGTTTTAATGAGCCCTCCTCAGACAGGGCTCATTGAACCTTTGGTTCGCCACTGAACGCCTCATGGTTCTGACGCGGGCCAGTGTGCACCACCCCTGAGAGCCACACAGGGACAAACACTGCTTATCAGATGGCAGAAACAGATGTACGGCTTTTTCTTTTATAGATCAGGCACTGAAGACACAAATTGAGGAGCACCGACTCCAAATGGTCTTGAAAGTATTGTATATGAGGGGTTTTGTTTGTAGCCATCTGACTGTGCACCCCTGTCGATCTTGGATACGGTGTGTATTCAGTTCGATTTGTACGTGTCTATTATGCGTGTGTGAGCGAGATACAGAGTTGTTGGGTCAGCGAGGAGTTCAGTGTGTCAGAGGTCTCAGAGCCCGGGCTCTTTGATTCCACTCCCTTGCGGCTCGGAGAATTTCCTCTCCAGTTTCCCAGTGCTGATCCCATGCTGGGCAAGGAGAGCCGCGCCAGGAAAATTTATGTTGATGTCAGCAATGAAAACACCACCATCCCTCCACCACGTCTCACAATATTTGTCAAACAGCGGTCTGTCCATTCTTTCTCCTTCCTTCGTTCTCTTCTTTCTCCTAGAATATTTCCATTCTTACTGATGTACATTTCTTAGAGCTTCAATCCATGTTGGCAAGGGGTTTCACACTTCACATGGCTTGTTGTCTCTGCAGGGACTTTGGTAACACAGCTCTCTATTGGACTCCTCAGGGGCTGGCCAGGTTTGGGGAGTGTCTTTAAAGGTGTAATCCACACATAGATTCCCCCTTAAGGCCCTCGATATGAAACAAAATAACAATGGCAACAGAGGCATAAATTACTTTTGCATTCCTGAGTTTGAATTGAGTTTTATACTGACACTTTGGGAAATCTTTATCCTGCAAGTCATGCATAAAATATCACAATATTAAGCTACAAGGGTATTGTTAAAGATCACAGAGCCAGTTTGAATGAAAAGCACGCATGATTGCAGTTTTACGATCAACGGAATCCATAATGCCTTCATGTTGTCAGTTCATGAGGTTATCAATTTATTTACAGTAATTGTTGTCTTTTTTTTCTGTGTATCATGATACAGCAATTCAAATGGGTGTTGCTACTGGTTTACCTAAACGAGCTGTTTTTGGCCTGTCAACCACATGATGCGGTGTTTTAGTAGTGTGAAAACAGGTTTTTTCGAACATGGGTCCCAGAGTGGGGAAATTCGAAAACCCAGGCTCATGTAGTCCAACCCCCCGAGGTGTAGACGGCAAAGACGGCAAAGGCGATCATCTGTGGAAAAAAGATGACGGAATCGCCCACCGCGGTCCACAATGTCATCGAATAACCACAACAATCACAGACAACAAGCTCAGGTGGAGCTGCAGAAGCTAGTGACGCCAGCAGTAGGAAGAGCGTGGCCAAAGACCTATAGAACTAGAATTATATAGAGGTTTAAGTGCAGGAATCTATTTCTATTTTTATGTGGTCTGTCTTCTTCTGCATTTTTGGTGTGTTTGGTGAGTCACAGTGTCCCTAAAGGCCTGGCATGTGTACTACATGCCCTGAAGCCTTGTGTTGAGCCGTGTTCATAGTGACGTTTGGACATAATTTTTGGGGAGAAGCCTGGGGAGAAAAAAGATCGTTGTGTGTATGTACCCTATGTTCAGACCTGGCCTGGTGAGCCCACTCACTCAAACCACTTCCAGAGATTGTCTAGGACACATCGGCTTTTTAGTGTAAAGATCATGTGTCGCCAATGCATCCTGGATTAGTGGTGTCGCCAGAAAATATGTCATACATCATCAGTGTGTGCTGTGTCTTTCTTTAAGATAATGCGCAGGTCTCAGTTATACAGTCTTTTCAACTTTTCAAAGGAAATATTAAATGGAACATAGACGTTGGTGCCTGAGCGTCTGCAGAGACACGGAGGCTTATGGTGATCCAGGCAGAGAATACCGTCCAGTGCAACCTGGATGACTCATATCTCAACTAGGCCATTTAGTGGAACTGATGTAGAGGTAGAAATACATTCTGAATAATGCCACGTGTGACGTCCTGCGCATCAATGCATTAGACCTTGTTTACACCGGAAATATCTCCTGGAAATGACTCCAGGAGACAATTCCCCCCCACAAATGAATGAAAATATTTTAAATATGGGGGTTGATGTCACAAAGTCAAAGCTGAACAACAAAAAATATCCAGAAGTCCTCGGAAGTGGCACAATACAGATAATACAATACAAAGGTTTCTTCTTTTTAAAAGGGAGTTTTTCCTTTCCACAGGATTCATTGGGTTTTTCTCTGTTAAAAGCACATAGAAATGACTGTGTATTATTTGGTGCTATATGACTAAAGTTGAATTGAATTGAATTGAATTGAATTATATATTCAATTCAATTACTATTAATATACACATAATATGTATAATTATATGTATATATATATACATACATATAATACACATATACATATATAAGTATATAGTATATATACTCTCTTAAACAAGAAGTGGTAAGGTCAAAGGTTAATTCATGCCCTGAACTCATTGGCTGACCACACTGGCTTTTAGTAAAAATAAATACAAGTATTTATTCACGTATTCAATAATTAACCACACAACAATTTATGATATTCACACATCGAAAAATCGAAGTAAGCCACTTTTATTAAATCATAATCTTGGGGGGTGTTATGGTTGTGCGTTGGCTATCACAGGGGTAGCTGCAGCAACACAAAGCCTCTCCTGAGGGCTGTCTATCCTGTAATTGTTCGGAAACTGAATGGCATTCTAACAGGCAGCATATAAATCACATTTGATCATATATATATTTTTGGAATGCTCACATTTGGCCTCGACTGAATTGCTGTTGATTGATGCTTTGTATTGCTGTGCTATACACTCCAGTGGAATGTTACTTGAACTAGCTAATTATGCACGAGTACAACAAGGAAAAGTGGACGACCTATCAAGGCATCTGTTATTTCATTTTGAGACATCATCTGTGTCCATCTTTCTCCTTTATTTTGTTTTTTTAATTACTTTACTTGACATTAATGACTTGAAAGCTAATTTTTTTGCTGGTTGCTGTTTCTGGTTCCACACTGTTTGGTGGTTATTGTGGGTGATTGATTTTCCATGTAGTTGAAAGATGTAGAATTATGGCTGGGTTAATTACATGATGTCCAGCAATATGTTTTTACAAGTGAGAGAGCTTTATAATGCACTGATCTATGGTATAGACGCAACAACATTACCCCCCCCCCCAAAAAAAAACAAACCAAAAAAACAACAACCCCCAAAACAAAACAAAAAACAACAGCCTGTCTTCTGTGGTGGTGTTTCTGCGTACCTGGATGAGTGTGAAAGGTGTTTCTCTGCACCTTATGTGCAGCATGAGATAGTATCCGGCAGGTGCTCCTGCCCATGCAGAGACACATTTGTTGATTTGTTGACACGATACACTCCTGAATGCGCTGGAAACACCTTCTTTCTCCGGTGAATTGTGTGCCACTCTCTCAGGAAGAAAGTAAATCTTTTATCTTAGCCGAACTGTCAGCTGAAGCAAAACCAACACAAGTCAAAGGTAACGTACCCCCTCCTAAGCCGAGTGGTCTGGCTGTGCCTGTACACACACACACACACACACACACACACACACACACACACACACACACACACACACACACACACACACACACACACACACACACACACACACACACACACACACACACACACACACACACACACAAATGGTTTGTCCTGTCAGTATGTTTTTTTTTTTTTTTAAAGCGCTATAGCCTGAGGGTCAATGATAACACCCAATGCTGGTTTCCTGCTGGCTAAGATCCTTTCATGACATGTAGTGAGCTATATACATTTGATTAGTTTTTAAGTATTACTGGCAAAGCTGGATAAGGTGTTTTCTTTGGATTTTGCGGAAAGGTATTTTTAGGTATGCAGAATTGTTGATGTAGGAGAAAACAATCAAAAGAAGAGACGGGTGAAATCAAAGAGATGCACTCAGTACATGGTCATGATTTGCCATAAAGCATAGAACCTGGGCCAATAAGATCCCGTTCTTGATATGGCTCGCTCCTCTGTTGCTGTTATACACATAAATACGTGTACAATTCTTAGGAGCCACTTACACTGAGCCAGATTTGGACGTGGGCCATACCTTTAGGCAGCATTACTCCAGGATTTCCCAGCAGTGCCCCGCTGGCCCCTCAGCCCAATCCCAGCCTCCCTCTGCTGGGGAGGCTGGTGAAATAGCTTTAGCTATTATCTGAGGCAAATTCACCAGATTCCTATTCAACTGGCTTTGCTGCTTCTCTATTGTTATTATTGCTGATGGAATGAGGAATTAGGTAGTGTGCATATTTTTCACACAAACGCTGACACAAATGGGCTCCAACCTTGTTCCGCCAGTGACTGAATTTATGTTTTTCTCTGATGTATTTTGGATTGTTACATGCTTTGGAAATTGCATGTTTTCTGTCTATAATTCATGTCATGTTTGATCCTAAATCTTTCGTCTGCACTGCTTTCACTTTTAAAGTAAAGAGTGGCTCCTGTTGTAATGCGTTATAGATTAAAATATTATTGCCTTCCCTTTAAAAATCAAATCATTGTTTTATCTGTCACTTCGCAGGAAAGCTGCTTGAGGTAACCATGTGTGAAGATGCAATTTATGAAAAGTCTCCTTGACAGTAGACATAACAAGCGGGCATTCTGGTCACGTTTTCATTTTCCCTCCTGCATGGCATCTATCCATCATCTCATTGGTTGGCATGGCTGGCTCCTGCCATCATCACCATGGCAATGTGAGTGTCCTCCCAGTCGCCATCACCATGGCAATGGGAGTGTCCCCCAGCAACCATCCACATGGGCCGAATGTAAGCCTCTTAACCAGGATCACCATGGCGATATGTGTCTGCCGAAACACCAGGCTGCGGTGTGTGTGTGTGCACCCATGTGCGTGTGCGTGTGTGTGTGTGTGTGTGTGTGTGTGTGTGTGTGTGTGTGTGTGTGTGTGCGTGTGTCGAAAATTAGAAAAAATCAATAACACTGACATGAGCACTTTTATGGAGGGTCAAATTAAATTCTCGTTGATGACAATTACCAGCTACTTTTTCAGAGAACCATACAGTTACTCTATGAGTTACCAAGTACAAATAAGTCATTGTTACAGTTGTTATATCAAGGGTGCACGCAAGGCTAAAACTCTCACTTCACATAAACGGAGAATATCCCAGTTCGAAACCATGGCTTAAGTTCCTTTCAGTGAGGAAGCTGCATGTTCTCCCTCTGTGTGTTGTGCACGTAGCTTTTTGAATGCCTTCTTACTGAGCTGAACCGTCAGAAAAGAAGCATCAGGGAGAAGCAGCAAAACAACGGACATAAACCAACAGATGAGACATCAGCCGACTTCCCTGCTCACGCATCACATTTACTGTAGCGACTACTAAGAATGCTTACATTTGTAAATTTATCATCTTTACGGGCAACTGAGTTGGTTCAGGAATAACAAGATTCGCCTCCTTCAATAAACAGGAGTTGCTTGTAACCATCCGCTGGCCAATGCTAAAACTAATGCTAGAGTGGACTCACAACAGATAAGAGAGAGAAAAAGCAGCTTTGCAACTATTTGCATGTTAAACAAAGAGGAAAGTAATAACTTCAATGAAACTTGAGCAAGAGTAACTGTGTTGCTGGTGTCTTATAAGTAATTAGTGAGGACATCACTGCTAAAGTAGTAAAGCAATAAAAAATGATTTGTATAACACAGATTAGCAAACGTGAATAGTAACAAACATGAACAGCAGCTGATGCAAAATAAATTAGTAATAGAAACAATAAAAGATTAAAAAAAACATAAAAGAATCATTTAAACAGAATTGAAACAAAACAAAAAGAATACAACAGCACAGAATCTCTTTTGACAAAACTGTGTTAGCTCTTGTTCCTTTTTTGTGGAGTTTAAAAACGAAATGCAGTATCTGCATGTTTCGCTCTGACTGTTAACAGGAACCAGCTTTGATTCAGGCCAGTTGAAAATATCGCGACAGTTTTACGTTATAACATGTTGTTAACACAGTTGAACTGTATCACCTGACATTGGTGACAGACTATTTCTCTCTCTCTTTTTCTCTGGAAAACTTTTTCCCATCTCACTGAGTCAGTGTTGTGATAGGGTGCCAAGATGTTGCCCCTGTCCTAAATGAAGCCCGGCAGGAGGTTTAAATGGTACTGAGAGAACCTCGGTCAGTTATTTCCTGATGCTTAATACTCTGGGCCCCTCTGGGAGCGCACTGTCCCAGTCTGCTTGGGACATCATCTCATGTCAGTGTCCTGACACACAATAGTGAAAGCTGACAAAACCACAGGGTGCGAATTTTGGGGGGTGGTGGGGTGGGGGGTGGAGTGGTGGGGGTGCAGAGAGTAGCATGCCATTGCTCTTGCAAGGACATGAGCAAGACACACACAGTGACGCCCCCGTAAACAAACACCATCTCCCAAATGCACACTGATTTACACAATGGACACACACACACACACACACACACACACACACACACACACACACACACACACACACACACACACACACACACACACACACACACACACACACCTGCAGAATGTGCTACTGTAAAGACACACACACACAGAGTTAATTGTGCATATTCATGAGCATACATACAGGGTGTTCCGTTTCGCAAGGCTGACTTTTATTGTTTCCCTGGTGTGTACAGTGTGTGTGTGTGTGTGCACGGGGATGCACATGGGCATATTTATATAAAAATGTGTGTGTGTGTGTGCGTGCGTGCGTGCGTGTGTGTGTGTGTGTGTGTGTGTGTGTGTGTGTGTGTGTGTGTGTGTGTGTGTGTGTGTGTCTGTGCGCATGTGCTTGCAGCTGAAGAGCCTGGTGGGTACGAAGAAGCATAGCTTTAAGGTATGATATGTTAATAAAATGTGTCAAGATGTCTGGAACCCTTTCCCTCTTTATAAACAAACTTACAGCCTGAGCGCTGCTAATTAGCAAGCCCATCTGTTCAGTTTAGCAAAGTTGTTGAGATTTACCAGGGAAACTGTAAAAAGACAAGCTCACTTCAACACGGCAGATGACAAGTGTTAAAAAATCCCAAATTCAATTCCCCAGCCTACGGTCTCTTGTTGAGTATCTTATTCAATTACTTGTCTGGAAATATATTTATTTATCTATTTCCAAATGAATGAAAAGCCCCCCCCCCCCTTTTTTTTTTGTCTAGATATTAAAATGACCGCATTGGCACACTCACACACCAGCAGGACTGCGGTGTTCGCTGAGATACAGCATATGAATATACAGGCAAACATTCCCCAAACAGCATCATCCAAAGCTGTGGCAATTTGCTGGGAGAACATTAATTGCTGTGGCTGGGGCCCAGGTTCTGCATGCTAAGCACTCTGCAGCTAAGTCTAATATGTGTGTTTATGAGCGAGAGTTTGCATTTGCTGGTGCGCTCGCTTGCTTGTGTGTGTGTGTGTGTGTGTGTGTGTGTGTGAGGGAGGGGGAGGGGGGGGGGGGGTGGGGCACACAGGGGTCCATCTGCTCTCTTCTGCTCCTCTGCACTGATATAAGATTACGTTAATCTGGGTACTTGTCAGGACAGGTTAGTGAAAGCAGACAACTGGGTGGGACTCATGCTAAACAGGTTGGCTAGAAAACGGCTGTTCTTGCCCTCAGACTCTACAGTGTGGCTTTTGGCACAAGGTGGTGGATGGCGACGAGCAGGCAGTTCCGGAACTGCAGTGGATCTTCCTGCACTTCAGATTTACAAATCTCACTACGGCCTCCAGAAAACACACCCTGATTACTCATTGAGTGTCTAACCTTGTTTGATGAGAAAGTGCAGTTAATGTAGCGATAAAAGCTCTTTGCTGGATTAATCAAATTAAGTAATAAGCTTTTTTTTTCCATCCTCCTTTTCGGTTGTTACCATTTTACTTGCATGTACGTATCTCAAACATACCAGGGTTAGCAGTGTCGACATTGGGCCCTCAGGTTATGTTTCCACCCTCCCCGACATCATATATGTTGTGTTTAGCCCCCCTCCACAAACAAATTTATACAATTAAATAGCCCTCCTATATCCCATCCTACATCCTGTGTGCTTCTGATGTTGTTTTCTCTGAAAGCACTTTAAGGCCGTAATGTTTTTGTAACTTGTTATGCTAATTAGAGTGGCCCTCTTGGACCGTGTAGCACAGAGACGGATTTATTGCCTGTTTGCTTGAAGGGGAAGAAAAGAAAAAGAAGTTAGAGTAATTAATCCCGTTAACCAGGGATAATTGGGCAAAAAATAGCCCAGCCACTGGCACTGGCTGGGAGGAGTTGTAGTTAACCCTGCTTCCTGTGTTTTATTTCAAACTTAATGTTTCCTCTTGTTTAAACTTCCTCTCTTGCTAATCCGCTTGCCTGTGGCCCATTGGTGGATTGAGGCAGCAGTGGGGGCCGATGAGGGAGAGGAGGTGCCCCGATTCAATCAGACATCAGTCAGGATTCGGCCTTCAGTCCAGTGTGGCCACAGCCAGGAACCAAGGACAAAATTTCCTGAGCTCAATTTTACATAAACAGATATTTTTGTAGTCTTACTCCATTCCTACAAACTATTTTTACTGAACATGTGTTTTAGCTTTTCATTGCTGTTTTCTGAGCTTTGTATGTTTCTCTCCTGCCCTCTATTTTTGTACGTCTGAATAAAATCTCCTATTTTCCAGGGCCGCATTCTCTCAGAAATGCATTACATTAATTAAAAAAACACTGCGGACAATTAAATTCACCTCTTTTATGACCTTATTAACTGTGGTTGAATTTGGTTTTTCACCTAACTGTTTTGCATTAACATGTTTTTATAGGAGCAAACATTTTCCAGTTTTTACAGAGGAATTCCCATGCACATAGCCTTTTTATGATCAGCTGCAATAACAGGCAGCGCTAACTCATTCCATAACCACAATCCCCTCCCTCAGGAGAAACACTCATCTGTTTTTGTCAGTACCATGCCGGGACTGTAACCAGAATAGGCAGATTCTAATTTCATCCACTTTCAAGGAATTTACAGGCTTAAACAAGACCTCCTTGAAGACGTATTTACGTTAGGATAGAATAAAGGGGGTAGAATGTAGAGGTATGTGACTGCTCTTCTAAATGATTTGGTCAGGGTATCACATGTCTGTCACATTTTGCAGAGACCATGAGGCCGCAGGAATTTATGTTCGAACATCACATTGATGTGATATTTATTTTATGGATTTTGCAATGTCTTGCTTCATTTCAAATAAGAAAGGATTGTGTTGTTATATTTAGAAGAAAAATAACCTGATATGTTTGGTACCAGTGAGTAGTTTTAGCTTCTTGCCGAGTTGTTTTTATTTGTAAAAACTGGCTTTTGAATATATCCTGTTGACACAAAAGGCGGCAAACATTTCTGCTGCATTTATTTAGCAAATCAACACCTCTGGGTTGTTGTTTCTAATTGCTGTTTTGATTGTTTGTTGCTTTTTTTCTTTTTTTTCCCGTTCAATTACCAGCCACATTAGGTCAGATTAAGGACAAGCACGCCGAGACAAAGCCAGGTAATTAAGAGAGGATGTCCAGTCCAGTTACACTTGACTTCATTAATACTGCTAACTTAAATCAAACGTCACACTGATAGCAGGAAGGTTATGTTTTTCTCAATGTGAACTTGTAGTCCTGCACCCCAGATTTCACCATCGGCTGTTTAGCATCCACAGTATGGCTATTGTCACTGTCAGCCAGAAGATAGGAGAGCAAGGGCAAGGCAGAGGAGAGGCGACCAGGCAGAGAACTTAGTCTGGGGGAGAGCACTTGACATACCCTCTTGCACGCAAAAACCCCTCATTAATTACACCTTAAAGATAATTATTTCCTTGATTTGTTTGCGCACTCTGGCCACATTTCCTATTGTGCAGCCCGCATCCTTTTGTTGACTTATTTATTTGTTTTTGTGTTTACTCCCCCTCCCTGCTTACACCATATGGTTGCAGATCAAATAATGTCAAACATTTTGCCCTTGCAAGTTTTTGCAATTTGCAGTTTCCAAATGTGAGACCTGTTGAAAGCAGGAGTGATAATGGACATGCTCTACCCCCCGTCGTTTTTGTCCCACCATATCTCCCTTCAATTAATGCTACAGCGGGAGTTTCATGTAATAACACTTGCACTTCTGAGCTGTCCACGTGAGAGTAGGAGAGGAGAGGGAGACAGGAGAACATAGGAGGGAACAGGGGGATGAGGCTGAGGCTGAGGAAGACAAGACGAGGGAGAGGGAAACGATTAAAAAACTGGGCTGGGATGCCACGACCGGTCGGTGTTGTTTGGCCATGTGAATGTTGCGTGTCAGCGAAATGGAGCAGAGAGGGAGTGGGTGTGATGGCGGTTGATGAAGAGCATGCTAAGCTTGTCCATCATTGTTGCCGAGCGCAATCAAACCGGTGCCAGCAGGACGGAGGATGCGTTGACAGCTGTAATTACCCATCGCCATAGTGATCACTTTCGGCCTGCCGTGGATGAGCGTTGGAGGCCCCTCCTCCCGTCAGCCTTTAATCAGATTGGGCTGTCAGTTGTCAGGTAGACATGGGTGGGCTGGACACGCTGTATGTGTACTGTCTTGGGTCTCGAGGTGTTTTTAATTAGCTATTTCCCTCCAAGCAGAAGAGTCCATTAAAGGCTTACAAACGTAGAATTCTTGTCAGGATTGACCATTTTGAGATAACAATTGCACTATCCTCTCTCCTTTGTCTGTGAAACATTAAGTTGGGAAGGCTTTGGTGATATATGTCTTTTTCTTTTTTTGTCATAGTCAAATGTGGAAATCGTACTGAACAGTATAATATTGTGAACTTGGGCTCCTGCCAAGTCAGCATGGGAGCAATATTTGTGAACTGCATCTTTATCCAGGCCTATCAGGGGATAGATCACTGAAGTACAACTACATGTCTACACAAGAAAAAGTAATCTCTTGAAATCATTTGATGTTTCTTTTTTTATTATCTACTTTTAGTTCTATTGTTTACAGATTGCATTTGATTCAATTTCACTGCATAAAACATGTGCATTCTAAGCACATTTCTCAGGCACACAAATGAAGAATATAGATATTCCACTTTGACAGCTGCTTTGTAAAAAAAAAAATCAAAGGTAGAAATCACGGTGTAAATTGTGCTCCTTCTAACACCCCACAAAATGACTAAGTTTAATAGTACATACATTTGTAATTTGTTAGTGCCGTACCTGTAGATAAAGCATTTAGACTCTTTGGATCTATTAAATTTGATTGATTGTATATTCAGGAATCCATTGCATAATAATGCCTGGCAGCTTCACACAGCCATGTTAGCTCATACGATAACTTTTCCAAACAGTATTAATTGTAGCATTTATATTTAATCCACTTCTCTCATCTACAAAACTCATGAATTTCATAGAAACAAAACTTTTCTTGGGGGAGATTTACCTCTCATGTTTTCTTTAATCTATATATTTGCTGAGCCTGTGCAGGAGTTTGGTAGCGGTCCATAATGGTGCACAGCGTAATGTAAGGGAGAATGCCAGGTACAGTCTGATAATGTCAGTGTGATAATTAGTGCAGAGAGGCTTATACCAGCAGCCCACAGGGAGACAGCCCCTGGTGTGGAGAGATGGCACGCAGCTGGATCATACTTAATTAAGTAATTGAATATCATTTTGCCAGTTAGCTGGAAATTAAAACATGGACAAACACTACACTGAATGGACAATTTAAATCCAATTTGAAGGAAATCTTTTTACCCCCCCCCAAAAAAAAACAAAGCTAATGGTCTGATGATGGGGGTTGATTTTACTTCATTGTGACTAATTAATGCTATTCACAACTCGATGCTCTTTTTATTTATCCCCCCCCCCCCCCCCCCCATTGAGTCATGTCAGTAGATTTAACAGGCATCGATGTTTTTCATGTCTTTACCTGCCTCACTCACACATTTAGATTTCTTTTTTTTTTTTGGCTTCTCTCCACCCCACAAATCATTTGTGTGTGCGTAGTTGTGCATGCTCGTGTGTGTACAGTAAATATGACTTTCATTACCACCATATGAGATAGCCAGAGTTAGATTCTTGCCGCGAGGAAGGAGGGATATGGCTTAAGAGAGTACAGAAATATCTCTGGATGTAATAAGAAGGAGGTCAAGCTCATCCTGGGTGACACTGGGACCCAGATTAACTTCCACTGATTTGAGAGTATTCCTCTGAAATTCAGCAGTCTGTCCCCCGCCCTGCAACGTCCCCATTCACCAGAGACAATACAACAATTATAGTAGAATGGACATGTTTTGTTTTGTTTTTTTTACTGCTGATGTGGTCCATCTACAGATTCTTAAGTATGGGGATACATTTCATGGAAAATAAAATATAAAATGTGTTAGTGTAAACAATTCAAGGTTGATTTAGCTGATTTAATGACAAGTGGTTTGAGCACAATGTAAACTCATAGATTTAGTCTGTAACAAACATTTATTTTTGTGAATATTAATCTACACTCAACCACTAATTTAGGCAACAAACTATATATTTCATTTTCATGCTACATGTGAAAAGCACAATGCATTTGTTCCCGGTGTGCCAATATAATATAGATGACATTAATAATGTATTTATTTGATATAGAAGCAGTACTTAATTGTCTTCTGCATTTCTGATCCCAGCTTGAGGTTGTGGGTTTGGTTATCACTTCAATACTTCCCCCACATATTAAGTTTTAATAATGTTCAAAAAAATGTTGGAGAAAAAAACAAAGGCTTTTCAAATACAGATATTATTTATATTCCAGTAGCTCAGAGGGTGCCTAGTTAATGAGGAAGATAGAGCTTGGATCTTTATGAAATTACAGAAAAGGCAGGCGATATGACATATAACAAATAATGGCAAATGAGAGTCATCGGACAGCTGAATTTAGCTCAACTTCACAAAACATCACCAGACTTACTGAATAAAGTAAAGAAATTTAAAAAAAGCCTCAGCATAGCTATGCTTAAATCTAGACCTACGTATATTAAAAGCTGATGATGTACATGAGATAATGTACTTATCCTGTTATTTGAGCATATTCTTATATTCACTATGGACAAGTGATTGCAGCTCCTGCTTGAGTTTCTGTTGTGTATTTCCTTTGTCTGATTATATTCAAATTGACCATATTGATGTAAAAACCAGGGCCAATCTAAACCCAATATGTTGTCATGTGTAAATATTTTCTTAAACATGCAAGGAACCAACAGTGTGCCACAGCTTATGCAATATGTACTGTATGTGGGAGAGCAACAGTGATGCACACTGTATATCACAGCAGATTTAACCACCTTGATATCAGAAACCACAGGAGGAAGCCCCTCACTACTATATCCTGTTTGTTGTGCTTCTGCCACCCCAGTTGCTCTCCATGCAGTAATAAACAAATAAAGTGGGAGAAATTAATCCCTCTGGAGCCATTGCATGCATTTCGCGTCACCCGCCCCTGTGCTCCCCAGCTGCTTCTCTGTGCGTGTGCGTTTGTGTGTGTGTGTGTGTGTGTGTGTGTGTGTGTGTGTGTGTGTGTGTGTGTGTGTGTGTGTGTGTGTGAGCACATAAATTTAGAGGTCTATGCAGTGACCTATGAGTGATGCAAGGCCTGTACAGAGATAAAACATGTTGGGAAGCAGAGATTCAGTCACAGTGGTGATAATAAAGATCAGCAAATGTTTTTTTTTCCAATTTGAAAAGAAATGATCTAATGTGCATAGTTTCTTCCTGTGCCAATATATCATTTTACAATAAAGCAAATTATGCTGTACTGTTTATGGCATACATTACATTTTCATTTCAGTGCAGTTAAATGTGTCATTGCCTGCAAATCTGATGGCATATGGCAGCAAGCTGAGTCCAAACCATCATGTGTCCACAATTTTCTTTTACTCTTTCACAGCATCATGTAATTACAGTCACCAACACTAATTCATCTTGTCTCCACAAAGCAACAATTAGTTTAATAGCAATATTGCCACATATGGCTCCGTGTTTTAAAATAGCTATCAGAGAAACTCGACTGTGGATGAAATTTACGCCTCAGATCTTAACACACACACACACACACACACACACACACACACACACACACACACACACACACACACACACACACACACACACACACACACACACACACACACACACACACAAGTTCAGCATGTGTGGGTCAGCACAGCAAAGAGGCTTATAGCTTGTTGTTTCCTAATTAAGAATGTAAAAGGGGATTACGCTTCAAACAGTACAATTTCTGTAGTTTTCTTCTCCCCCCCCCCCCCCCGCCCCCCCCAGCAGTCAAGGTATGGGTTATCTGCAATGGTGGCATTAGTGTATTATCATTCTTTAATGTTATGTTTGTGAGCACAGTCGTGGCTCTTCTCGTTCTCCCTACTGTCTTCATCTCTCTCACAACCCCCCCCCCCCCCCCCTTTCCTTCTCCCCTCCCAAGTGGCCAAAGTAGCACAAAACGTACCGCTGGAACCCCCCCCCCTCACCCGACCGCCCACCCTTCCATCCTTCCCTCCCACCCAAACCCCCTCTTTCTGTTTCTCTGAAATAAGCAGTATTCTGTGGCCCTGTTTGATCCTTTGACTATGCAGGGGCTTCATGTCTGGCCAGTGTTTTTGGATCAGCAGGTAGTCGCAGGCAAGCTGTTAAAGGGGTCATCATTCTTCTCTCTCTCCGCTCCTCTCCGCTCCTCACACACAGATGGGGACCTGCTGAACTCTGCCAAAGGTCACAGCTAAATTACATATTTTATGAATTCTTGCTTTAGTTGAGGCTTTTGAGATGGGAGACACAGAATAATGAAATGCTGCCCGGAAACAATTATCCGACATTTCCATTAATCACACTGATGGTGGGTTTTTTTTCTCCCACCATTTCAGCTTTTTTAGAAATTTTTTTAGGCGGAATTTTTTTGGCCTCTTTAAGGCTAGCAAGAATTTGAATTATCTCTTTTTTTTCTTACTTTTTTGTAAATTTAGCCTTTTCTGCATCCTGTGTGAGTTGAAAGGGCCGTCTGAAATGTGTGATGTTTGGAGAGGAGACATTTTGGCTGGCTTCCAGCTCATTGTACACCAGTCTGGACTGGACTGCCACAGCGGCTCTAACTCGCTGTACGGCAGACAGATGACAACTGCCGGCACGCCATTCATGGCCTCAGAAACAACACCTCGCCACCATGTCGGATGCATTAGGAATGGAAATCAGCCTTTCTGTTGGTTTCACTACCCATTTCCTTTGTTGGTAAAGGATGGATCTGCCTTTGCTTGTTTCCATGCCTGCTGAATGTGGCAGATTCTTTTAATGTTTTGTTTTTTTCTTTGTAGCCTGTTTGGATTCTGCAGTGATAATCTTTGGAGTGTGCATCAGTGGACATATGTACTTGCATGTGCTTGTGCAGCTGGAGCTGCACAGGGGTGTGTATGTATATATATATATATATATGTGCATTACTATACGGCAATATAGCAATATAAGTTGAGGGAGAGGTAATGGTTTGGTGTGTTTGGATAACTCAGTTGCCACCAGACTACAACATCTGCCATCAGATGTCTTCTCACCGGGGATCCCGAATGGTGCTGTAGATGCGAGTATATCTGCTTTCACACTGCTGAACATGACATTTGAACGTGCATGTACGCGCGGAAACAAAAAAGAAAAACATTGTGCATGCACGCACGCACGCACGCACGCACGCACGCACGCACGCACGCACGCACGCACGCACGCACGCACACACACACACACACACACACACACACACACACACACACACACACACACACACACACACACACACACTTCACAGAGGCTGTGTGAGAGCTCGGATGCAGAGCCTGAGGGCTGTTGTGTCTGTGATGTTTGCATTGTTTACTCTGTTGTCCCAGAGCATGTAGGAGATTGTTGCGCACTTAGGCCTCACTCCAGCCTTGCATTATTTACTGTGACTGGAGTGGACAGCAGGTTACTGTCCGGGAGAGCTGAAAGGCCGAGCAAAGGGAGGGGGAATAAAGGGAGGTGAGATCGAAGGAGACAGAAAGAGATCATTGACTGTATCTTTTCCCCCTATATTTGTTCACATACTGCTTCTTTCCCCTTTCTGGTTCATCTTTGATCCCTTCTCCTCAAACCTCTGCCCCTTGGGTCACCAGCTGACAGACAGCAAGAGGAGGGTGCCGCCTCTCTTCTTATCCACTCTTCTCTCACTTTTTACCATTTGGGATACACACCATTTTGCAGCCAGGGAATCATTTGGGAACCCAGGTAAATGAACCGAAGCCACACAGATGTTAATCTCCCCTTGGACCCCCTCAGACATACACCACGCTTCTCCACCTCCTTCCAGGTCTCTTCCCTCCTTTTCCACTCTTCCTGCCCTAAGTCTCTGAAAACTCATTGAAGACAGCAAAGTGGGAGTTGAAATCTCTTGATTAAGTTTTTTTTAAATCCTTTTTAATGGGAGGATAGGAAAGAGGTGCCATATAGGGCATAGGGAAGTGTCTCGCGGCTTCCAGAAAGGGCGTCACTTGGGGCATGCAGGCAGGTGAGTTCCTCATCTCACTCTTCTCCTCACCTCACTCTCTTCTCCTCCAACAATCCGGTTATCTGTGTCTATTACAGAAGTGTCGCTGACGGCCTGGATAAATCCTCACACTTCCAGACATGTTCGAGGGTCCTATCAGCTGGAGACAGGACCCTGAGTCCTGATGAGAAAACTGGTGCAGGGAAATTGAATTAACTATTGTGTCTGGGACTTCATTGATTGCTATTAGAGTTGGCCTGGAGCTGGGTGAAGGAGAGATGAGGAGAGTTAAGCCTGTCTGAGTGAGTGAGCTGCTCTGGATGGTCTTAAAGGAGAGCTTAAACCATATCAGATTCAAACACTTGTCCTATCTCTCTCGCCATAACTGACACATAGTAAAAAAAAAAAAAAGAGAGAGAAAACCACCAATCAGTTTGAAACTCTAAACATCACTATTACACAGAAATTCTGATGGCACTATTCATACTGCCATGAATAATGGTGCGAGTCAGTCATGTTAGAAGTGGATAACAATGAGAGCCAAAAGTCTATAAATGTGACAGGTCTTTTAGCTGTAGATGATGGATGGAGTCTGTGATGCAGACACTTCCTGTTTCTCTGGGTGCAGAGCCGCGGATGAAAGAGCTGCGGAGCGTTTTCAAACTGAGGAAGAACAATAGGTCAGAGGAAGAAAGAGCTCCCCTGACCTGACCCCCTCCACCCCCCCCCCCCCCCCCCCCCCCCCTTCTGTTGAGACTGGGGCCTGATAGTTCTGACACCACTGATCTCTCTGGCTGACTCGCACAAAAAAGCGATGGGAGATACCTGTGGACATTGTCTGCTGCATAAGCACCTGCCTCATTTAGGAATTTTACTGCAATTATAGTTGTTGTTTTTCTTTTTTCCAAAATATGCCCTGCCTTGTCCCTATGTTTAATGATGAGAGCTTCTCTGTTTAAAATTATGGCAACAATAGTATTTTTTCTAACAATGATGCTCAACTGACAATGACTAAAGCTTGTGGTATAAAGATTGCACAGGTTATTTAGTAGTTGTTTTTTTTAAGAGGATACTGCGGTGAACTTAATAGTACGTAGTCCGTTAACCTTAATTCTGATTGGAGTTTGCATGTTCCTTCTGTATGCGTGATTAGGTTTTCTCTTATAATACTTGACTTATTTTAACAAGACATACTTCTTTGGTGTGCAGCATTCAATTCAATTCAGTCTTATTTCTATGGCCAAATACAACACAGTTAATTCAGATCATTTTTACAGAGAAAAACCCAACAATTCCATTTTCAAGCATAGGAGCTAGTGGAAAGAAAAAACTCCCTTTTAACAGGAATAAACCTTTGCAGGGAGAGAAAAGCACAGGAAAGGACAGTGACACTGATCACTGACTTGGTAAGGACTACAGGACGTGCAGTGAAATGCTGGCCACCTATCCAACTTGAACTGTGTAAAGATGGCAGCACATTGCAGTTTCTTGCACTCAGCCGTGTTTTTCGATACTGCTGGGTTCTTTCTGGTTATACAGCAACCCGCTGAATAACTTGCTGCCTCGCCTCATGCTCATTCCGGGCAGCTCCTATATGTGAATACAATAACTTGAGGAAGGAACACATTTGTTAATGCATTCTTATTTAGAAAAAAACCCAAAACAAAACAAAAAAAAACAAGCGAGTTGAATGGGATGAACTTTAATTTTTTTGTCCTGGCCACTTGATAACACAGAATTTCTACTTTGTTCTTTTTTAATTGTTAGTCATTGTTTGTTTGGGGCAAGAAACTGTACAAACCAGCAGTTGGAACTGTTCGACCTTGTCAAGGCTGTTTGGTCCAATTCCGTACAGTGTTCAAGTGAGACAAACCAAATCATTGTGGGATGTTTTCCATCATTCACTGCCCAGATCCCAAAATGATCCCGGTGTGTAATTACATGTCAATGCAACGCAGACTGCAGGGGCAGTGAAATTATTCAAGCTGTCCTGTGTCTTTCGCCCAATGTTAGTTGAGATAGACTCCAGTCCTGGAAATCGAACTTGGATAAAGTGGGTATAGAATATGAATGGAAATGAAGTAAAGTAGAACCGATGTCACAAAGGGTCAAAGCAACTAAAAACCAATTCAAACTTGTTGGTCCCAATAATGAAGATGTATCAGTTATCATATGCTTCACTATTATTTTGAACCATTATTCCTGTTGACTCGTAAAAACACATTTTCAGAAAATCACAAGTACGACCCCCCCCGTGATGCCTCTTGAGCACAGCCTTTCACAAATACAGAGAATCTTCAGTCAGACAGATACAATATCTTTGACCGGTATCACAATGATTTCAAAGCAGATCAACTCCATTGTTTGTGAGAGCTCCCTCTCAGTCTTTATATGTTTATTGTTTGTTAGATCAGCCCATGTCGCTTCTTTCTGGAAATCAACATAGATGATCATTCGAGGCTTGTCTATCCTATACATTGTGATTTGAACCTATTGAGCAATCACGATAAACAGTTATTATTCTGTGTGGTTTACTATCCCAGTTTTCACACGGTTACATCTGGCAGTGAAGCGTTTAACACATTAGGTTTTATTATAGATGCTCAATAGGAAGCGATGCAGTTTGATATTATAAAGCACAATAGACACCATTGTAAATCTGGGTCCAACAAAACTGATTGAGTTGCAGACTTCACAAATAAATAAAGCCGGGTACTACATTTCAAAATGCTGTTGTGTTTGAAAATATATAGATCAGAGAAAACAAACTAGCCCTTGGAAGCCAGCCACACAGTGACGCTTTGGTTAACACTCTGGCCTTTTAGGAAGACATACCCCCAGATTGAGTATGGGTTTGTCTTGGGGGCTTTTCTGTGTGGAGTTCCTGTCAAGGTATTTCAGTAAATACATCCAATTGAAACGTTGTTCTGAGTTAGATAAAGCTTTATAAGATGGGTGTATGGGTGTCAGTGAAATCTCATTTTGTCTCATAAAGAATGATGTGTAATTTGCAGCCTGTGTTTCAAGTAGCAGTAAACACGTGGCTCTTTCTCAGAACAATTCAGCCTTTAAGAAGGCGCTGTCTGACTTCATAGTGAGACAAACTCCTGGACAGTCATCCAAAAGTTGTACTGTGACATAGTCTCTTCTTGCAAGAATAATGTAATGAAATTGTCTTAAACTTTTTTAATCGCTCTCAGTCTAATTCCTGTGTATTCTGTCTCCCTGAAGTGAAGGAAATTCTCCCGACAATGGGAAATGACAAGAACATTTGTGAGAAAGTGGTGGCAGTTTACGACAAGGTGGTCATGAGGTCAATAGTTTAAGTGTCCAAAGATTCCAGTTAAAACCATCTTTTTTTTTCTTTTCTTTTTTTTTACTTGAACCGTTTTGAAAGAAAAGACAAAGTCAGGCAAACGTCTCTATTATCTGCTCTTTGATGAGCTTCGGATCAGCCGTGATCTCACAAGCCCAGACTCTCAGTTCTCCAGTGAGTAACCTCGCTTCACCCTACACGTTCAGCAGCGGCTTTACACCCTCCATAGGTGTGGGCCCAGAAACATCCCACATGGTAGCTCACACTGTGATAGCCTCCAGCTCTTTCATATGAGGTATTCTGTGTGTGTGCACGCATCTGGTAGAGTGCATGTATGTGTACACTGGCAGGCTCACTCTTTTATTCAACGGTAGCTCTTTCATCCTCTGTAAGAGGGCCGCAGGGTCTTGCCCTCTGAGCCCCAGAGATGAAGTCTAGTGTTTATGTGCGTTAGATTTCCATCCCACAGAGCAGGCCCTCCCCTTCTACTCACATTAAAGAAGAGATGTAGACAACAGCTTGGTGGTTTACTATTTCGTAGCCGTCAGTTTCTACAGGCAATAAGGATTTTAGGATAAATAGGTGCTAGTCAGATTACTGTTTTTCTTTGGACTTCTGCCACTAAAAGGAACCGTTTTTTTGTTTTTGTTTTTGTTTGTGTGTCTAATTCAATTTTTTGTCTGATCATAAAACATCTCACACAGTCAAGTCACTGAATGACACTGGATCATGGATTTTAATCTCCAGTAAAAAAAAAGTATCAACACATTTGCTGGTCTTTTTTCTGGAGGGGCTAAAATAAATATCTTTAGGAGAATTAATCTCTTGAAATTGCCAGTCGCTCTGCATGAACGTGTGTGTAATTGTCTGTCTATGTGTTTGTCCAGGGTCTCTGCATTTTACCTATTGTAAGTATGTTACTTCACATATTTGACTACAGTCGGGCTTTACGATGACATACAGTAAGGAATTTTCAGTTATGCAGAAATACACTGGAACTGACAGGGATGTTTTCATTCAGATCCAAGTGTACTCCAGATCTAAGCTCTGTAACACACACACACACACACACACACACACACACACACACACACACACACACACACACACACACACACACACACACACACACACACACACACACACAGGCTGGGTCAGACTGGTAGCAGAGGCCGGAGTTGACCTCTAGTGAGTGTGTAGATTTATTCTAATCAGTACTCTGCTTCTGACAGGTTAACTGCTGCCCTCTGACCCAAAGAGTTCTCTGGGTGTCACTGTCCTTGTGTTCGCTGTCCACTTTTATCGGCAGCAAAAAGAAAATGTAAATTAACGGCAGCATAAAAATAGATGATGGGAGCTTGTTCCTCTCATCCTTTTTTTTTTTTAACCCCAATGTATCTCTCCCTCCTCGTGTTTTTTTTTTTTTAATGCTGAACTGAAATAGAGGAATCAGTGTCCACTTTTCTTGCTCTCTCTCTTTTTTTAATCAGCATCTACAACACATCTGGCATATTAAATATCTGTGGGTAGAGTTTCCTGGAGCTTGACGGAAGAAGATAACCAGTGGAGCTTTGTACTATTGAATCCGGTGCAAACAAGCAATGATGCAAAAATCTTTTTTTCCAAATGTCACACAGGAGAATAATATACATCAAATTTCTATATATGTCTACTTCCTTGTGTCAAGCTGGCTTTAGTGGTTGCTGAAGGTACTGTTACATCTGTTGTTGTACCTTTTGAGAACATTTCAGAAGGCGCTTGAATTAGATAGCATTGTTATGCCCCCATCAGAGCAATTTTCCAGCAATGCCCCTAAAAGCCCTCACACACCTCATCAGTATTATTGTAATTCTTTAGCTCTAGGTTATTTGGCAGCTGCTGTGCCCCACTGGCAAATCCCATTCGCAATGCCGTCCCTTTCACCACAGCCAGAGCTCCATTGATTTTTCTTTTCTCTCCTCTTGCCTCACCCAATTCATTTTGGATTGCTCGATATGAAACATTTTAATTTCTGCTCGCACCTCCACTTGGATAACAGTCAGAGGTTTCCTTTTTCTTCGTCTCTGTGCAACATCTCTTTTTCCCACCTCTTTAACCAGTCAAAGGATCAGAGGATATCGATTCCCCTCTTTCTTTTCAGTTTCCTATTTTTAAAACTTTATTGATTTACAGTAGGTTTACAAGCAATGAAAACTGTTTGACTGTAAAGTAAAAGAAACAACTTCAGAACCTTTAATATCTCAGTTCTTTTGGTGGGTTTTAGTGCAATTAATATATACATGTTAGACTATGTTTACAGGAAATATTTTAATACAGTATAATTTAAGCTTTGCGTGTGTGTGCAAATGTGCAGGTGTATAATCAGTGGTATTCCCTCTATGATTGGGCATGGGCCATTATAGAAGCTATGTGCAGTCTGATGGAACCTATTGATGTCTGACTACACAGGCCCTACTTAATTAGTCCATCACACCCACTGCTTTGGTCTCTATAGGATCCCCATAAATGTTTCTTCCTTTGCATATGCCATGCAATTTCTTAGGCAAGCTTCTGTTTTTGTTTTGTTTTTTTTCCTCCCCTTTTTTGAGATGAAAAGAAAAACAAACTCTATGTATTTCATCGGGGATCGCAGTGTCTCACTAACAGTCTTCCTCTCCCGATACGCCTGGAGGTTTTGTCATGTGTGTGTCTGACAACGTTTGTGTCACTCTGCGTTTTGCACACTAATCCGAGAGGCTTGCGTTCGCCATGGCAGGCATTTTGGACTGTGTCATTGATTTGGAATCGAGCTCTACACTTCTTGTCCTTCACTTAGTGTTGAAATCAATGATGCCTGCTTCTGACCATGCATTAAAATCTACACACACACACACACACACACACACACACACACACACACACACACACACACACACACACACACACACACACACACACACACACACACACACACACACACACACACACACACACACACACACGTTCCCTCTCCAGGATTTTGACTCTTGGTTTTAATCTGTGCAGTACCTGGTGTTTCTCCTTCACTGCTGGACTTGGAAATGTGCCATGTATGAATATTCAGATAAGGTGGTTGCTATAATATATATCATATGCATCACTTACCACAACACTAAAAAGGACCTTGTGTTTTACAAACAAAAAAAGGACCGAAATATAACCCCCCCCCCCCCCCCCCCAATTTGCTTTTTTGATTAGAATATCAGATGGTTTTCTATGATGGCACTTTGACTCAACAATTGGTGAAAGTATTTGTGTTACCTACTGGTTGTATGGTGTGTGTGTGTGTGGGCGTGAATATATGACAGACAAATGTCCTAACATGTTTTTTTGCATTGATTTTAATTTACACTTTAACCTGTCCTGCTTAAGTTGGAGACACTCTTCTGGTAACAGTTTAAAAGGCAGTTAGTCTCAACAGTGTCTTTTTCATCCTATGAACCAAAATTGCCTTACAAGAAAGTATATTTGTATTATTTTAGGTCAATCTATCTTGTACAACTCAACATGAGACACAATCTCCCAGGATTGTGGATTTCACTTTATCAATCTTTATTAATCCCAAGGGGGAGTTCTTGTGGCATAGCTCCACACATAATTAATTATATAGTTAAATTGAGTTAAATAAGTAATATTAAGGTAAATGTCAATACATAGAGGGTTTAACTCAGTGCTGACTAGCGTAAGAAAGCAGAGTGAGATATGAAAATTTTATAGGCTCACCATCCTGAAGTGTCAAATAAATGATAAATATTACACACACTTATTTGTCCTGTATTGATCTGTATTGTTCTATTTATAGACATTTTTAGTTGAGTTGAATTTGTAGTTACCCTTTTCAAAATGTAAATGAGTTGTTTTGCTAGTTACTGTCGCGATAAAGTAACTAATCACGTAGGAAAGTAACTTTTTATTTGGTCCCTTTTGATCGTTTTCTTGGAATCATCTGAATGTTCACATAGCTGTTTGACTGTAGCAGGGCAGTGAGACATTATCTAAATGACAGATTGTTAAAGTCTTACAGTAATTAATAATACATTTTTTATCAGCAACATTTATGAATTTATGTGATTATGTTTGATATTTACCTTGATTTGAATTTTTTTTTAATTTAGTGCAACTACATGAGTAAAATGTCAACTTTTTCAAATTGTATGAGGACATATGCTCGAAAATTTTATCCCAGTGACTTTAAAAAAAGCTATTTTTTACACTTGTTAGATCTGAGAAATAGTTTCTTGTTGGATTGAATGAAAAGATAACAACAGCAACAACAACCACAACAATAGATTTCATGCTACAACTCTCTTCCATACAATGCTAGAGTATCTTTCTTGATTCACATATTGTGTGCATTTATCCTGTGTCCTGTTTTGTTGCTCCGTTTGATTTAGTTTGTACTTGTTGAGGTGACAGTTACTAACATGACAGAACATCTAAGGAGACTATGGTTTATTATGAAAGAAAAGCCATCATTTCCAACATACAAGCTACCCAACACAGGGAGAAGGTGACAATAGGTGAGACAAAGCGAAGGCTGGGGGAAATAGGGCAGTTAGGAAGGCAGGTGGAGACGTAGCAGGAACAAACAAATGAAGAGGGCATCTCATACTCCGCTCCCCCATGGTTCCAGCTTGAATAGACCGGGCGAAGATGTCAAAGGACAGGCCTCTCAGCCACATTGTACACGTATCTATCACCCGTGCACCCTCACAAAAAAAATATATTGGAAACTAGGTAAATATTGTGGATGGCAGGGGGTTAGAGGTGTATACTGGACCTGTAAGACTTAAGTGAAAATCAATACTGGTGAGCTGTTGTGGCCACTGTGCCGTGTGTGTGAGTGTGTGTGTGTGTGTGTGTGTGTGTGTGTGTGTCCACCACACCTGCAGTGTTGGTGGTAATGGCAGGCTGTCATCATCACAGGACACTTCGAAAGGTCAGTGTGTTTGGGTATAAGTGAGCACTGTCCTTATTGTTCCCTTGGGTCTCTATTTATAGTATATTGTCCCTATGGATCTTTATGTGTTTTCCATTTACATTCCATATATGGTTTTTATTCCCTGTCCAGATTGCTTTGTCTTGCCATGTATTTATAAATCCACCAATCTCCTATTCTGGTTTATCCATCTGGATGTTGGCATGGCACTGGCGGGTGAAATATTTGCATATACATTTATTGCGTTTGTTTTATTTTATGTTACTCTGTATGGAGGTAATTTCAAATATAATAAAAGTTTAATACCCAACTTGCCACCTTTTGATTTGGTTCCTCTCACCGAGTAACACAAAATCTGATTAGGCAAAATCCAGAAAACCCATTTTCTCAGGCCTACCTCTTTGCTCCCTTCATCGACCAAGCAGAACAGCCATTGCTGCCACACTCAGTAATGAAGACCCTGAGCAGGGTGTTAGGGACTTTGGGCAAACGTACACGTGCACACCTGCACGCCTGCACGCCTGTACGCCAACATGGGAGTCGTGTTAGAGGGGTTAATAAACACAGTTCAAATGTGAGGTTAAAACTGGAGCGCAGGCCGCGGGATCAAGCTGTTTCGGGCTTCATCACCATTCTAAATCTAATTCCATGTTGAAGGTTTGGAGTGGTTAACTGCTGCTGCACTGCTATGGTCATGTCATCTAAGTGAAATCCAAGCGTATGATTAGGCCTCGGTAGGTTTGGGTGAGGGTGAGGGGAGACTGTGGGTGGGATAGGCAGGTTGGTTTCAGAGGGACTTTCTAATAGGCATCCACTTGGTGAGACACACACACACACACACACACACACACACACACACACACACACACACACACACACACACACACACACACACACACACACACACACACACACACACACACTTACATTCACATTCACAATTTCTACACTGTTATTGCTCCTTTCTACTTCTTTCTCTCTCACTCATTTGGTGATCTCATGGAGTGAGACTTTTCCATGGAGGACAATAGCAGTGGAAATGGATTATGATTATAAAAGATAGGTAGTGGGTTGGCATCGCACCTACACTGTGCAGCATTAATATGGTGAAGCACACCCCAGGAGGCTCTCTGTCCTTTGTACCTAAACCGTAGATTCTTTTTTTTTTTTTTTTTTTAATGCCACTTTTCTGTATATACTATATTGTGCCTTTGTGCTTCACCATACATTTTATTTGGCCCTTCATTCAAAGCTTTCAATAACCCTGCGCTGTGCAACTAGGATCTTTTGAAATCTCCTCTGGCTTTTCCCCCCTTATGAGTGAATTCAAGTGTGAAGGTTTGATATGGTCAAATAATCAACATTAATTTGATGGAATCACAAAAGCGATACCTATTTGGTCTGTCTCTCCCATCAAATAATTAGTTGCACATTTTAGATATTTGATAGCAGTTTGGACATTAATAATTCATGCTCACTAAATTCATAAAACATCATCTTGTCCCCAGCAAGTAACATTTGATATTACATCTAAGGCCCTGAGCAGAGATGTTTGCCAGAATCCCATCAAATGAAATTTCTAAAAATACTGACTAGCATGTTCTCCCTCAAAGGCTCTCAGTGGCCCTTTAAGAACGACTGGAGGAGGAGAGAAGTCCCCTGCTATCTATTTTCTTTGGCGCCACAGCTCCTTTCTGAACGTCTTCCATTTGATTCCCTGCCCCTTCTTTTTTTCTCTCTCCCTCTCTTCCAGCCCCTTCTCATGATGTCAATTTAATTCAATCTAAAGGATTTAAAGTGACCAGTATCTTGTAATATCTGTTGGAAAGGCACTTGTAACACATTAAATTTACTTTCACCTTTCTGCTGGGATTTTAAGGGGTGGCGAGGGTTGGGGGTTCTGAAGATCAATTATTTGCCGAATCTGAAGTTTCATTAAAATCACTTTTCTCTGTCAGTGTCCTTGCATCGTTTTAAGTGGGCCATCTGTCTAAACATCTCTCAGGGTTCTTTTTCCTTTTTTTTTTCTGATCATTTCCTCGCCTTATTCATGAACCCTAGGAGTCCAGCTTTGTAGTAGTGTTGGAGCTGGAGCAGTCTCCCCCCACTGAATACAGCTCTGGGCCTCAGCCTGCACAAGACTCCCCCTCCGCCCTGTTACCTCTCCCCCACCTCCCCAAATAGCCTCCCCTCCCTATTACCTCCCTCTACCTCGTCCCCATAAGGGCCCACAGAATCTCTGAACCTGCTACACAGAAATGACCTGCCTTATTGTAATCAGTTGTCCTCTCTCTCTCTCTCTCTCTCTCTCTCTCTCTCTCTCTCTCTCTCTCTCTCTCTCTCAAACCCACCTACTGTTTCAGATCCCCGTGCCTCATCCCTAGCCTTCTTTCCTTCCTGCCTCTCCTTCTTATTGCAGATTTGTATGCAGGCTGTGACCTGGGCGGCTACAAAGCACCGCACATTATTCTTGATCATTCCTCTGCCCCCCATGAAGCCAGTTATGAGAAAAGATCCCTTAATGATGCTCTGACTATTAACAGTGTTTTATGTCCAAATGTCTCTCTCTCGTTCGTCTAACCAACTGGTCAAATATAGAAACAAGAAACTGGGGGATCTGCTGTGATTATGTTTTGGTAAAATATACACAAGCCTGTTTGATTAATACAATAATTGGCAAGAAAAGGGCTCAACAATGGTGGCTACTCGTAGCATCGAAGGGAAAGATGACTGGCTGATTCTGCAGACTTGGTCATTTTCTTTTCAAACTAATTAAAAGTTTAAATGAAGTCAGTCATGTATTCTTTCGCATGTTTAGTGTAAATAACCAATGCAGTTTTAAAATTGTAAAAATGTGTTAAAATACTTGCTTTAAGCTTGAAATCGGTTAAACAGTTAAAAGAAAACTTTAATAAAAAATAAGTTAAAAAAAAATGTAAAATAATCTTTTGTGTAAAGTACAGTGCAATCATACTGAATATGTGCATACAGGGTATGTGTGTGGTTGCTTGTGCATTGTGATTGGGACTGCAAGATTAGTTTTCAACGGCGTCTGTTGTCACAGTGCCAGTATTGTGTCTGCAGCCAGTCCATCCAGGCCCCCGCATCTCCCATCTCGTCCCAAGCTCATCCCTCTGTCTGTAGGAAGACAAGTCACAGCGCCAGTCTGGCTTGGAGCCAGTGTGGAAGCTCTGGCTAAGTCCCTCTGCCAAGCCTGGATTACACTGAGATGTTAATCATTGGAGAGCATATTAAAAACATTATCATACACTTCCAAGCTGAATTGACATTTCGGCGGCGGCGGCCAATCTCCCACCTGCGAACTCGTTTCGATGTACTTTTCACGCGGCTTCAGTGAAACTCGTGAAACGATGCGTCTGCTTGAGAGTCCGTCGTGTATTTAGGGAGGAGTTTGCTAAAGAGGAATGCCCTTTAAATTCCAGTCTCTTTTGTTGCTTCATTGTTGCAGCTTATTGTGTCATAAGTAATTCTAGCTGACTTCAAAGGAGGTTGGGGCACAACTGTAGGGTTGTGGGAAGCACAGTGAATGTCAAGCAATGCAAACGACCTCTCTCAGATGGGAATGATGCAGCTTGTCTCCTGTGTTTGTTTCCCTTTATTTCTCCCTTCAAATTGATACGTGACCTCAATTTGGCGAGTTTAAACTTAAAATTGCGGAAACCCGACGCCGAACCTGACCTCCCCAAAGTTTTGGCGCGTACGTCTGTCTGAATGCATTGGAGCGTGCGCTTATGTGCAAGGTTCACATTTAATGTGTTTTGTCGACGTGAGTGGGAGCGATCAAAATGGCAAAGGGAGCAATGTGAAAATGGATCATATTTCTAGTTTCTGTGTTTTTTTTCCTAATAAACCAAAGCAATATATCAGAATTACGCATCAATCAAGGCTTTTCAATATTGGCTAAGTTGATTTTTGTGAGATGTGTGTAGGAGAAAAGGGTCTGTAACCAACTCACTTAGGGAGTATGTATGTATTTAGGCCCCCTACAGTGAAGCAGACAGACATTCATATTCAAATGATGAATTGGGCTGTTTTACTGAAACTATCTATTCTGAAATTGGCAACATGTTTTAGAAGACCTGTCATTCACACACTTTCTCCAGTGTCTTCATCCTTGTTTGAGATACAAAAAAAAAAGGAAACAGAGACCAACATCAGCATACCTTTTGTGGAAAAGAAAGGATGCATGTTTCCATGGTCCAACAGGGCTTTCTGGGCTTTCACTGATCTTAGCATGTGTACTTTGAGTAAAGTGAGAACAGTTATTGAAGGGAAAATGTTGGAAACAGAGCAGGGAAGACACTCACAGTGAGAAAGAAAACGAGCGTGGAGAAACAAGGCTTTGTTTCTCAGAGTCGCCAGCGATCAGCAGGAGTTGGACATGCAGAGATTGTTGGTGGGGCAGGAGATCAGGGGTCCATAGTATCACTGTCTACACTACCGGAGAGATCTCCACAGGGGGAGAGAGGGCTCTCTGCCCCCCCACACTCACAACACATCCATCCACTGACCTAGCACACATTCCTCACATATTCTTAATATTGACCTGTCCGTCCTCCTCTCAATTTGCCTCAATTTAAATCCATCGTCGGTTGATTATTTACACCATGGTAAAGATATTTGTCGCTTGTGTTTTAGACTGTCTAGGAAAGGTAATGGGGACGTGTTGTTAAGCACAAACAATGTGGTTTGATTCACACACGCAATCATGACATGCATTAAGGTAAACGAGACTTGCACTATTTCAGCTCTGCTATCGTGAAAATTTGCATCTCTGCATGTTTCTGCCACATTTACAGCTCAGAACAACACAAAGAAACACTTTTTCTCTCTCGACAGCTTCGCAATACCTCACAAAAAAAGAAATGACACCTGTACATTTTCAGCGTCAGAACGTCCTGCTGATGTTCATGTAAAAATTTTAGAGAACGCACGTGCACGCATGCAATGTGTTGCTTCCAACAACAACCCAAGTAATTTTCATGGAAGGAATTTGAGCAGATACGGTCGCACTTAAATACGCCACTCACAGCATGCATCTGTATCAGATTTAGCATGCACACCTTTATCTGTGTCACCAAACTTTTGCACTCAGCGGGATTTAGCACATAAGTTCTCAAAAAGGTCACAGCTCTTGGAGCTTCTTGTCAAAAAATCTACTTTTTTATGTCAGTGTTACTGTCACTTTATAAAGTAACTTTGCACCTCTTGGTTTGGATCGGCATCCAGTTGAACATTGAGCTTTAACACTAACTGGTCGTGCGAGTGTGTGTGTGTGTGTGTGTGTGTGTGTGTGTGTGTGTGTGTGTGTGTGTGTGTGTGTGTGTGTGTGTGTGTGTGTGTGTGTGTGTGTGTCTGTGTGTGTGTGTGTGTGTGTGTGTGTCTGTGTGTACGTGTGCATGTGTGCATTTCTGTGTATTTCCAGGCATGTAAGCTCAACAACCATGTTTCTGAGTCTTAATGAACCCATCACTCAATAACAGTCAATGACAGCCGTTCCCTATGTTATCAGTATTCACGCGGGAAATCGTCAGCTTTCTAATTAAGTGGATCAGAATTAATCAAGCAGCCGCTCACTGAGGCTTTGTGTCAGAGGAAGTTGTTATCACCACCCAAAGAACACAAACGCTTGTACACGCACACACACCCACACACACACACATGCACGTACACACTCACACATAATTAAAACACATATAGATACATATTCAACCTTGCAACTGCTTCTTTTTTGTGCACCTCATTATAAAACCCATTAAAACTTAGTTAATTAGTAAAAGGCGTAGTTGTATATTTGCTATTCTTGCAAGTACATCCCAGGTCAGCCTGACAACAGAGTCAGAAATGTGTCTATATTTGATTAAAAGGATCTTCTTCTTTTTTTTCTCATGTTCACCTTCCAAGATTAACCTCCATTGGGACTTCTTCAAACTGATGAAAATCTGCATTTGAAAAGGTTTGGCATTTAAACTTTGGTCTTGTTGATTTTTGGATTTCACTAACCTTTCAGAGGCGAGCCTGTGCTTCTTTGGTATTTATACACGTGTTCAGGTACTTTCTGTGCTTTTGCAAAAGAGACAGAGAATCAGTGAAATAACCTGCCTGTGCTTTCATTCGCTTTGTGTGTGTTTGTACCGACACTATGCATGTGTGTGCCTGATTGTGTGTGTGCGTGTGTGTCTGCATTTGTGTTTTAATATTGTTGTTGCTCAGATGCCCTCCTTATCTTGAGCCACAGATAGAGCTCGGTGCCCTCCCCCAGCTGACCTTTCAATGTAAACTGCTTGTTTTAAGATGCCATGTTGCATCAGAGTGGAATCGCTGCTGGGATGTAACTCTAGTGTTGCAGAGAATGAGGGAGACAATTCAGAGGTGGGGAGAACCCGTCTGAGTGACCTCTCCAACCTATGACCTTTTAATGAAGCTTTTATTACTGACAACTGCATTCAGTCTGTTTTGTTTTGGACTTAACCCTTGTTGAACCTCGGAGTTACAGTTCTATTCCTCACTTGTCCACGGGTTATTCTCCTTTATCTTCTACTCCCTGATTTTTTTCACGTTGTTTATCTCTAGTGAGCAATATGCTAAAAGATATTATATACATTTTTCTTCCTCGTTTTTTGCTTCTCATATTTTAGAATTATAGCAACACTATGTAATTTATTTTTCATTATATACAAGTTTTGAAATCATTTCAAAAGGACATCGTGTCTGGTTTGAGGTCCCGTTTACACCTTATCTGTTAAAAAAAAAAAAGGGGTGCGTTTACACTGTAGCAGCGGACACACTGACAATGATGTAGTTGGTATGCCGGGCCAGGGGAGGGCACTGTTGCTTGTTTTTGTAATGAAATCACACAGACATATGTGTAGAGAACAATACGCTTGAAATGTAAAAAAAAAAAAAATGGAGAGAACCCGACATCCATGTAGACTGATGACGCATCGGATGCTATCAGGGGTGAGTCTCAACTATTCAACTCCTGATATGGACGAGAAAACTAGAATACGGACTGCGAGTGATACCGCCATGTTTGTTTACAAGTGGATGAGCCGAAGGAACTATTTGCCTCCAGCAGTATCTGCAGGAGGGAATAGCGACAATAAAACAATCTTTACATCTTGAGAGCCGTATTAAAAACTCTGTGGGGACATTGGATCTGACCACTGGTGTCGTGTAAATGGACCCCCCAAAAGTGAAGAAAGTTTTGCGGTTATATTTGTGTCTGTTGCCGTGTAAACGGAGCCTGAGTCTGGGTTGGGCTTGGGCTCCTTTCATGTGGAGTTTGCATGTTGTTCCAGCTTGTGTGGGCGTACTCCAGTTTCCTCTCACTGTCCAAAGACATGCATTTCAACTTAATTTTGTGACTCCAGATGTGCTCAGAGGTGTAATTTGGAGGGATTGTCTGTTTTTCTGTGTTTACCTTGTGACGAACCACGAGTTGGATATAGTGGTTCAGAAGGTGGACGGACTTGTTTTGTTTGATGTAGAATCCTTCTCATGTCATGCTCTAGAAAAAGTTAGCGCTTTATTAACCTCACTCTGCATACATACCATTTTATCAGAATACAGAGTTACATTTGCCGTTGCTCAACTAATAATAAATGAAATTGTGTTTAGATGATTAACAGTGTTTGTAAAAGGAACCACATGTTGGACACAGGTTGGATAGCTACTACTAACTACTAAAATATTGTACTTCTGTGTGTATTCTGTAAATCCTCCACACACACCATGAATGGGTCTTTTAGCGAGACTGTGTAAATGCCATCTGATCATATTCAGATAAAATATATTAGTACCATATCGATAAAAGCCAGAAAAAAGCCAGGCATCTTAATCTCAAGCATTTTTTCCAGATATTTTATGATGGAATGATCTTAATTGTGCATTATCATTTGGTTTGATTTATTTACAACAATGATGCCTAAAGAATGAACTATGTATTAGTCAATACAATACATGTAACATATTAAATTCGTCATGTTCAATTTAAGCACTAATTTTCTTTTACTTTTATTTTCACTTATAATATGTTTTCTCAGGGTTTCTAGTCCCTTGAGCGAGAGAGAGGTAGATTGAGCAGAAAACAGCATTCAAGGCCTCCATTTCCCTTTTGACCATCTCTTCTCTCTCTACTGTCCCACAGTGCACTTTGACTATGAGCTGTCTGCGTAGCCCGTGGCTGTCTGGCACACTGACCCCCTTAAGAGGCCGCATTCTGTGTATGCATGGTGTGGATGTGACAGCGTGTGTGTGTGTGTGTGTGTGTGTGTGTGTGTGTGTGTGTGTGTGTGTGTGTGTGTGTGTGTGTGTGTGTGTGTGTGTGTGTGTGTGTGTGTGTGTGTGCCACCCCTCCTCTACCCTAACATCAACTCATGTCCTGGCTGTTATAAATAATTCATTGGCCATTTGAGGCCCCCAGAGCAAAGGAGCACTTGTGCAAGCCTTTAGTGATGGCCTTTGGTTACTCCTAACAAATACCCACTTGAGCAGTCCTCACACATAAGAATACACCTCTCTCAAACAGCACCAAAGCAGCCACTTAAACTGTCACAGTGGATCAATGGGAAACCTAAACTCAACATTATCCCCTCATGGTAAAGCAAAGCTGAGATTTTTCTCAACCTGGGATTGCTCAAACCAAATAAATGTTGTTATCTTCTGCATACTCAATCACATATCCAGTGCTAGATTATGTATCCACAAGCTCCGGCTAAAGTTGGTACGTCCTCGTGGTGAAGGAGCAAGGGTTTGTTGTGAGTTTGGAGGGAAAACATCTGGATATTCAGGTCTGATTTACTCACGGACCCTATTTGCTGTGGCATGGAAGTGAAAGAATGGGGAGTTGAGGAGAGAGTTAATCGAGAGAGGTGAGGGAGGCATGGCGTGAACGAGACAGAGAAGAAGAGATGGAGGATGAGGCATTGGGAGGTCAGAGTAGCATCTTGACTCCCGAGGAGAAGAAGGAAAGTGTCCAGTAGCACCTGCCTCATTACCGTCTGCCCCCCCTCGGTCTGACGTAACCCTGCTAACCCTGAAGAATATACATTAGCTGTGGGCCATACCTATGGGCCATGCAAACACATTTGTACAAGTTTTTGTCGATTAACTAATTCAGAAGTGAGCTTCATTATTCCACTGCCCTTAATTGAGATAACAATGCAAATTCCCTTCATTAACTGTGACATGGACAATTTCTCCCGAGCTCCACAGGGACACCATTATATTCAGAGCCCACAGAGCAGGTTGCAAGGTGTCATCAGATATTCAAATGGCATGCTTGTTTAATTGCAGTAAATGTAGCATGTCCGGACGGCTTGGTGGAGGACATTTGGAGTGCGTGCCTGGCCGTTTTTGTGTCGGTATTTAGCTTTGTGTGTTTTTGTGTGTGTGTGTGTGTGTGTGTGTGTGTGTGTGTGTGTGTGTGTGTGTGTGTGTGTGTGTGTGTGTGTGTGTGTGTGTGTGTGTGTGTGTGTGTGTGTGTGTGTGTGTGTGTGTGTGTGCGTGCGTGCATGTATGTGTGCGCGCGCCAGTGTTTGGGGATAGAGGCATTTGAATAGCAGTTAAGGTAGGAGTCAGTTCAAGGTGTGTGTGTGTGTGTGTGTGTGTGTGTGTGTGTGTGTGTGTGTGTGTGTGTGTGTGTGTGAGTGTGTGTGTGTGTGTGTGCGTGCGTGCGTGCGTGCGTGCGCTCCAGTGTTTGGGGATAGAGGCATTTGAATAGCAGTTAAGGTAGGAGTCAGTTCAAGGTGTGTGTGTGTGTGTGTGTGTGTGTGTGTGTGTGTGTGTGTGTGTGTGTGTGTGTGTGTGTGTGTGTGTGTGTGTGTGTGTGTGTGTGTGTGTGTGTGTGTGTGTGTGTGTGTGTGTGTGTGTGAAGGTGCAGGGCCCACGTTCCCCTCCGAGGCAGCTGTTTGCGGGCCCCTGCTCGATCCCGTGGGGCTCCTGAGGGAGTGTGTTGTTGGACTCTTGTCTTTTATGGCAGCAGCAGTAAACATGACAGGCTGTTTGGAGACCATCTGTTTCCAATGGCTGCCGCATGGTAACAGGGAGCTCAACCTGAGATCTGCTTGGTGTCTGTCTCAGAGGTAACAGTCCTGTCTTCTGGTTAATTCGGGGGGGATTCTGACGGGTGGAGAGACAGGACAGGGAACGAGAAAAGGGGAGCGGGGTGGTGGTGGAGGGGAGGGGGGGGGGGTGAAGGACTCCAATGAGTTGAACTTGGCATGTGCATGTGCTACGTAGCATCAAACAGCACCCTAAGGACCTGCAGGTATACCCTCATTCCTTTTAAAAACACAACACGCACGCACGCACACACCCAAATGAGGCACAGTCATTTCAGCACACGGTGAAGACACTCATACACCTCGGGCCATTAAGCTAAAGCAGTATTAAGAGAGGCGGTCCCAGAGTGTGACAGATTGTGTCAAGTTCTTCTAACACGCTCTGGCTGCCGACACGATGCTATGTCAAACGCTTGTTTCCCTCAACACCTCCTCTTGCCAAATTGAGATGAGGAGGGGGAAAAAAAAATAAAAAAAAGGAGACTGTCGCACTCCTCTTAACACATAAGCCATTAATATGTCTCTGATGCACTCATTTGTTCACCTCACTCATTAATTTGAGCCCTCACTTCAGCAGCATTCAAATCAAAACAGTGTGGAGAGCTTTGAGGTGTGACTCCGACTGATTTGCAGGTTCTTTACCTTTGAGGCCATCTTGCTCCCATTACTGTATCATGGATGCTTCTCTCTCTCTCTCTCTCTCTCTCTCTCTCTCTCTCTGTCTCTGTCTCTCTCTCTCTCTGTCTCTCTCTCTCTCTCTCTCTCTCTCTCTCTTTTCCTTTGTTTTAATCAGAGTTTAGGCAAATACAAGTCACCCTTGTGCTCCTAATGGTTGCTTGACACTGTTTTGGTTTAATGAATCTGGAGGTGTATCTGTTGAGACATGGCTGGCTTTCTTCCTATCTTGGCCTAATTATTCTTTTAAAGTCATTTACTTTCCCATCATTACCCTGCTTAAACAAGCCCATCCTGAAAGGCCTTGAACCTTCTCTCTCTCTCTCTCTCTCTCTCTCTCTCTCTCTCTCTCTCTCTCTCTCTCTCTCTCTCCTCTCTCTCTCTCTCTCTCTCTCTCTCTCTCTCTCTCTCTCTCTCTCTCTCTCTCTCTCTCTCTGTCTTGTCATTCCACCCTCCCTGAATGTACTCACCCATTAAAGAGCCGCCACAGTCCGCCACTCATTATTGCTCAGTACATTTACATTGAATAGGTCATTGGGACCCAACTAAGTGGAACTAATGTGAGACAGAATAGTAGAGGGCTTGGCTGCAGTGTTACACAAACCCTCTGCTCTGTAATAAGGCCTCTCTGATTGCTGTTAAGTGGGAGGGGAAAGTGCCTCACTGATCTGAGCCGTGTCGCAAACAAATCTTGGGTTTGTTTCTTGTTTGTTTTATCGTTGTCTTTGTTTTGGCTCTGCTTTGTCTCAATAGGCCCAGAGACGAAAGAGCTTTTGTCTTTGTCCACACAATGAAAAACTTGCTCACCTTTATAGGATGTGTACTTAAAGATTTTTTTTTCACTCTTTTTTTTGTTTCAGTTGAGATGTTGTCTCACATACAGTCTTGTGATTATGCAGGGGAAAGCGATGCAGAAGGCTAGGCCATATGGTGGATGTCTCCTCACCATCCTGACGTAGGAGAGGCCTGCAAATGTGCCACGGGGTCACTTTTTGACATCAGCAACCGTGCACCATAAAGAGACGGCAATTATATACGCACAACCAGTCAAAGGTAGCCGGCATACTGCACAATGTGACTGTACGCTCTCAGCCATCAGTCTGTTGCGCTGTGAAACATCTGTTGTTGATGTTTATGGAAATACAGCCGCTGCTTTTTTCACGCTGACAATAAAGTCTACCATCCTACACAACATGTGTCAGGTCTCCAGTTGAGGTAAACAGGCAGTAATTCTGTATCTTGTTTCTACTTCGTAGGCCCGTCTGTGGGTGCGCGCAAAGAAGGGATGATAGTTGATACTCACACCTCTGCCTCAATATGGTGGGCGAGAGCACAGCAGCTCGTTGACTTTTATTAAGACATTGCTGTGTGTGCATGCGTGTGTGAGGTGCGTGTGTTCACCTCTTTTCAAGACCGGAATCTGTTTACACACTCACATTTTTTGGGGATGTATATTGTGCCTGCGTGGATAAAAAAAAACCTTCAAAATAACAAGCACGGATAGTGAAAATCATTTCATTAATATGTAATGGTTTTTGGTTGGGGGGTAAGTTTCAAGTAATACAGGATTAATGTGATAATAATAACATTTAAATAAGGGAATGTAATTTAATGTTATATCTCTAAAAGGTGCAGTGTAGCAGTTAGCACTTGTCTGACCGTGAGGATTTTGAGGTTTTCAAGTACGGGTGTTCCTGCGTGAGGTTTGCATGCATTTTGGGCTAATTGGTAAATAAATTCCTTGTAGTTGTCCGCATGCAAGGCTGTCTATGTTTGCTGTGCCACTGTTAGCCGACACTGAACTGGATAGACCATAGAAAATGGATGGCAGAAGAACAGAATGTACGTGTGTGTGTGTGTGTGTGTGCGTACGTGTCGCAAAATCCATTTCTATGAATTAGTCTATTGCCTCTACTATTCAATTCAGAAGAATGAAAAAGTGTTTTTTTCTGTAGTCAGTCAGGTGGTCATTTTGCTGAACATGAGCGCAAGCAAGAAAAGGAAGGAGTAGGACAAACTTGAAAAAAAGTGAGGGAGTACCCTGTCTATGTGAATCCACTTCAACTGGATTTAGCTGTATGAAGTGAGATAGATCAAATATTGAGTAAGTGAAGGAAGGGCATCACCACATCAAAGGCATGGATTGGGAGGCACAGGGAGAGATTAAAGGCAGCCTTGAAGAACTGGGTGAAGGAGACCAAACTGTGGTGGTTGTAGCCACACTGGACGGGCCAGTCGATAGCCGACCCACTGCAACGCTCTTCCAAGTCACTGCTACCTGAGCGCGCACCTCCGCTTCCACGCCCGGGCTGCCAGATCTTAAAGGCTCACGCAAACGACCTTGGGAAGAAAAAATAAAAAAAGAGTCACAAGAGTACAGGGGGGGAAAATAAGATCAGCAAGAATTGTAAGACACTCCGCAGTGAGATTATTCATCAAATATCAAATTCTCCACAAATCCTTTCATCCATTTCCTCTCTGTTCCCTCCAACCGTACTCTCATTACATAAAGGTTGTGGAACGTTGGCTTTGATCTACATCTGTGATATTAATTTCTCCAAATTCGGCTTGTTTTTTGACAGCCAAATAACTGAAGTGGATATGAAAGCAGAGGACACAATAGCGTATAAACAAAGTTGAGTAGAAACCCCAAACCCCTGCCGATTCTGGCCCAATCAGTCTGCCCTGTTCTGGCCCAGCTTGTGTGCCTGCATGCCTGCCTGAGCTTGGCTAGGTTTGAAAAGTCATGCTTGTGGGTGGATGCTACTCATAAATATGTATTTGGCTTAAGCCGTGTAGTCCCACTGCTCTCGACTCTGCCTTGCTCGCCCAAACCTTATGCTCTTTTCACTCGTCAGCCCTTCATAAGTTTGGGATGCCTTCCTGGGGCATATTCATAAAAAGCCGAACAAAAGAATGTTTGATGCTTGAATTTCTGTTGCTGGTTGCCACTACAGGGGAATCGTGCACCAGACTGGCAGCAGGATGAATCATGTTTTGTAGAGATAAAATCCAGGTAAATGCCATTGTTGTAACAGCATAATCGTCAAATAAAGAATACAGTCAAGAAGCCTGGGAGGTCTCACTGATGCTGCTGCTGCTACACCCTTTCCTCTGTAGTAAAGCAACATCTAAGAGATTAAAAGATTTGTGTCAAGACTGGGAAATCTTGAGAGAATTTATACTAAGATGGAGCAATTCAACTTGTTCTATCTCTCCATCAATCTTTTATGTTGCTTTATCCAACTTAAGGTGGCAGAGAGCTGGAGTCAATCCCATGTGACTATAAGCTGAGGCCGGGGACATTTTGGACGGGCCGACAGCCCATCACAGGGTGAACACAGAGGGACAGACAGTTACACACACTGACATTCACGTCTGTCTGCCATCTTTACACACACTGATGTCTTCATCGCCTCTGCTCTGATTGATTTCAAAGCTCACTAGTAAGGGTTGCTTCAAAGGCTTCATTTGAAGTCCTTTGGAATAAAACCTTAAATATGTCTTAAATCATCCCCAATGATATTTTTCTTTCTACCTTGAAAATTGAGACGAGTCCAACTGAGTGCACAATCCTGATCCTGAATTTTGATTCAGGCTGCAGCTAGTGTTTTCTGAGGATGCGTGTGCTTCAAGTCAAAAAGCACAGAAGCTAAGACCTAAGATCTCTGCGTGTACAATCTGCTGGGAATCTGTCATGTGACGATCCCTTTTTATCTCCACAGTTGGTGTGTGTGGCTGAATGTGAGTAAGTGTTTCTTGTGTATGTGTGATTCCCTGCTTCTGTGTGTGTGTGTGTGTGTGTGTGTGTGTGTGTGTGTGTGTGTGTGTGTGTGTGTGTGTGTGTGTGTGTGTGTGTGTGTGTGTGTGTGTGTGTCCTCATATAAGCTCTGAATCACCATCTTTCTCTCTCTCTCTCTCTCTCTCTCTCTCTCTCTCTCTCTCTCTCTCTCTATCTATCTATCTTTGTGTTTCCTCGGTTGCGGGTTTCGCCTTGGCTTAGTGAAGCTGTGCGTCTCCACATTCTGCAGTTAAAAACTGTGTCAGCCCTGATGATAATTGATTTTCTGTTTGATTCCACAATCTTATTTGAAACACTCCTCTTTTCCTTGCCTTTATTGATGCTTGTGACAGCTCCTGGCCCTTTATTCCTATTCCTATTATTAGACTGAGCGCAGCAAGTGTTTGTGGTCTTTGACGACTCTCAGAAATCAGACAGATTACTCCAATCAACAAGAATTGATGCCTGCTTCTATGACATAGCTTTAGGAAAGAAACATTTTCAAAGGGAGAACAGACAGGTTCATCATTTTTTATCAATCCCAAAGGTGTGATTGATAGAATAACAGAAACATAATGGAATTTTTTTTGGTCCTCACATAAAAGGTTTTGAACTACTTTTGTTGAATGTCATGGTCCTGATGATTAGTTCTTTGTTCTGGGTTTGCACATTTTAATTGTTTGATTATATGCAACTTAGCCAGAGGTGAGACGTGTGCCAAAATATTGTGAAAACAACAGCATTTGAGTGCTCAACAGGGAAGATTGTTCATTGCATTATCATTATGTTGTCTTGCTCTCCATCTACAGTATTCCAAAATGAAGACACAGATAAACAGAATTTTGTGTTTGCCAATGTGTTGAATACATATGTGTTTATAAAAAATTAAAAAAAGGAAAGACATAAATTGATGTTAAATGAATACCTTGATTCATATCTTTCATGTTTCTGGTCTATTTCATAAACAACTTTCTTTTTCTTGAAATATAATAACATATGGATGGATACCATGGATGACACATAATGTTTGTATTATTTCTTATTTGATCATTATTAGAATTGTCAGCTAAAACAATTCATTTGCTTTAAATATGCATTTTGAGTTACCCATGTTCTTTTGTTGTTATATTTGTTGGAAACAGGATTTCTGTGAACAGAAGCTATTCACCTATTTCAACATTTGTTCTGTCACTTAAAGGGGAAGGAAGGAAAAAGAGTGTGATCGAGGGCTGAAGACAGAAAAACGCAAACAGATGTAGGCTATGCTCGTATTGAACCTGGGATGTTCCTTTATTAAAGTTTCAAATCAAAGATGGACATGCTTCTGGCAGTTCCGCTTGAGGATGCCAATACAGAACTGAATTGGTAAATATCAATAGCAGGGTGTGTTCATTAAAGCGTAATTGAAAATCCAGTTTTAACCTAAAAATGTGGGTAAAGGTTTTTTGCTTGTTTTTTTTTTAACAAAGTACTGTTTGACTTTTTTGAACAGTTGTAGAGAGAATAAAAGAGAAACCATCTCCCGGCTACAAACCAATTCAAATTGTTAGTCTTTGCATTGCCGGGACTGACGACTCAACCTCAGCCAAGTACTGTAGAGCTTAAGTAACCTTGACACGACCTGACCTTTGCAATATTATCACCTTTATTTTATGACTTTTTGTTTGATTCCCTGCTGTAAAGTGTAGAACTAACTCGGCTTTCATAGGTTTTAATACCAGCCTATCAATCCCTGTCCTCAATAAGCCCATTCCTCCATTGTGATTCTGTCGTTACAGGCTACATCTCCCGCCTCCTCTCTGCAGACATCACCGCTCCCTTTCCTGCTCTTACCCGGGGGCCCGTCCTCCTCGGGCCTAGCCCCGTGTAAAATCCAGGCTAAAGTAGCCTGTCCACCCTGTGCCCTGGCTGTCAGCTTTCCAGGCAGGCTGCGTTGACAAGGGGAGGCCACTAGGGCTGTCTGTCATGGGGTTATTCTCGGGGCGGAGACGGTTCAGCTGATTCGCTGACACCGGCTGCCGTGCACAGGGGCTGGAAGGGCGGGCATTTGGCGGGGAATTCACAAAGTGTGTATGTGTGTGCGTTTGGCGGGGAGCTACCAGGGGTTAGCCTCGCCAGATGACAGGTATGAGAGAGGCGGGGAGAGAGAGAGAGAGACTCGGGAGGCAAGAAGGAGGAAGCACGGGGTTGGCTTCGTTTACACACCTAAACACACACATAGGCAGATTCACGTTTGCATATCCAGTTGAAGGACAATGAATACAGTAAGGCCGCACAACCACAGCTGGGAATTAATGCCCTCAAACGGATTAGTGAAAGTGTAATAACACCTGGCAAAGTGCAACACATTAAAGTTTTCTTCTTTGAGTTCTGAATGTGTCGTGAAGAATGAGTTTGCGGAAATGTCTTTCATTTTTTTTATTAATAATGGGTGTTGTTTGCTGCTCTTGAATTTAAACAATGTTTTGTATATTTCCACAGCTTTGTGATGGTTGTCTTTGGCCCTGGTATAACTATTGCTTTTGTCTGTGTATTACGCCGTACTCACTAAATAGCCAGCACTTGCAACTGGTGTTGACCACACTGCTCTATGTAACAGTTTGTCTTTATATCATTAGGCAAGCTTTACTTTGGAATTAAATTTTCTTAGAACATGGAATTACTTTTACTTTTCACTCAGCAACATGACAGCATGATGAAATCTGCATGTCCGTGTTTGGATGATCACAAGCTGCTCTTTGTATAGTGTGTGAAAAATAAAACTTGCACAGTGCAGTTGCATATGTACAGTAACTTGTGCAACGTGCTGTTTGTAACTTATGGAACTAACATTGACAAACTAAACTCTTTTCCTAAATTGTTCTGAAATTTTTGATTTAATAATGATAACGAGCAAATTTTAACTGTTGCTATAGAACAACAAAAGATACACATGCAAACATGTTGCTGGTACTGTCCAGCCATCTCATGAGTAATTTGAGCCAATGACCCACCCGTTTTTGTCATTTGGGACTAAGAACAAATCACTCAATTAATTTGTCGAAGCAGGCATTTGACATAAAATTTGCAGGCTGTTTTATTTTTTTAAATCTATTAGTTTTGCTTATTTTCAGGTAACTTTCAATCCTGCACCTTTATAGTCTTGTTTTCTTCGGCAAAACTGACCAGATTACAGCTCAGCAGCAGCTTAAAAGAAGTTTACATACATTAAATCAGCTGCAGGAATTCTTCCGTTCTGTGGATTACTTGAGCAAAATGGCAACTCTTGTCTGTTTAGACATCATTCAGATCAAATCAAACTTCTATCAAAGTGGGTCAATAGATAGACAAGAAATTACATCCAGTCCAACTCAAATGAGTCAACAGCTCATGTAAGGTCACAGCTATATGTATTTTTCAGCTAACTTCTCTAATATACCATCATGCGTCCACCCATCCATCCACCCATCCATCCATCCATCCATCCATCCATCCATCCATCCATCCATCCATCCATAGGGTGAAGATCCATGCTGGACAGGTCAGCAAACATTCACACCTATGGTCAGTGTTCGGGTCAACAATTAATCTGAAACTTGTGTTTTGGGGGTTTCCTGAGGAAATCCAAGTACCCCGAGAGAGCTCATGCATGCACATGGTAAACGTGTAAACTCAGCACATAAATAACCTTAACCTCATGCCAGGGATAATTTCACTGTGAGGCTAAAGTGCTAACCACTCAAATCAATAGAAAGGAACTTTGCAGTCGGGTTTTCGATGTTCACAGCAACATTCTAATTGATCTATGAAATTTTATCTGATATAAGAAAAACAGTGTAGGAACACACAGACAGACAGACAGATAGACTCTTGCCCCCCTGCTGCATTATCACACACATCTGACATTTTAGCTGTATGGTGTCAAGGCTGTGTTGAGGAGGTACAATATCTGACATCTCCAAATGCTTCTTCAGGAATCTGATGCTGTCCAGACTCTGATATTTTTGTGATGATCTTTGGTTTGTGTCAACAACTGCACAAGACTGATACAAGAGAAGGGTTTTATAGAAGTAATGAAACTATAGATTAATGACACAGATAGGGGTTTTTTTCCGAAGAGGATATGAGGTGAGGATAATGCCTTGATCTTTATCAGTGGGCGCCGGCGACATGCCACTGCTGACTTTGGCCAAGAAGTTAGGACGGCCCGGGCGCCAAGGGAGCCCCGTTTCACTCATGTGGTGCCAGGACTTAAACAAATAGGGTCAGCTTTCAAAGACAAAGAAGAAACATAGATTTATTGAATATTTACTCTATTCATAAATCTGACAGTCTCCTCACCGATAGACATATTCACAGTGGTTTGGATTGGGGGGTTGAGGCAAGGCACTTAAATATCTTTGGAAAACATAGTTTCTTTGGATTTTTATGACTTTAAAGAGGCACTGAGCTGCTCCAATAGTGTCACTTTCTGTTGGAAATATACTGAAAATAATTGGAGCATTCCAAGCGCCATACTTCTTTGACATAATCCCATGCTTTGGTTTTCTTTGATAATTTCTTGGCCTCTGTTATGTTTAAATTACTGAGAAGGAACTCAGTATATAGCATGTTCTCTCTGCTCTTACCTTGGACCTCAATTATCATCTTGAGAGTTTCTGAATTCTACATTAGATAAATGGCAATTGACTCTTTTCGGTGTCCTATAATAGAAGCAGCATCCTGAAGCTGCAAATGAGACAGAGTTCAGACATTAGTATTCTGTTAATTTGACCCTAGGCGCCTCTATGCAATCAGATCTGAAGCCAAAGCACTTAGCCTATGCTAAGGATTAATGACGGCCATCTAAAACAATTTGGGAGCCAATCAGTTGAACTGAGGAGGGTAAATCTAATATGATAATTTATCTGCATCAACGCGACTCGCCTGGCAGGGAGGAGTATGCTAATTGCGCGACCCTTACCTAGTGACTGGATGCACACAGCTGGGTGTGCTGGCTCTAGCTCTGCTATTAGGGAACTTTGAGGGACTTTGGAGTTTGCTGAAGCGAGTTCTCCTTGGAGGGTGATGGGAAGTGAACCCCGCCGCGTCACACTGAGTTCAGCCCCGCTCCTCTCAACCCCTCCATTTCAATTTCCATAATGTGCCCGCTTCCAATGACATGACAGCAAGGCGCAAATAAGTGTCTATATTGGTATCAGATAGAGATGTAGTGAATAGCGGTTTTAATATGGTTGGAAGGCCTTCCCAAGGGACCATTTTTGCCACTACAGAACATCAGTTACACAGTTACGACAATAGTGTCTTAATTGATTCGTTTAATTAGCCTGAGATGGAGCTAGCACTAAAGCTTGTCATCTTGTATCAGAGGGGGTCTCCTCAACAACCCGCTCGGCCAGTCTCTTACCCCACACCAGTTCCACTTCTATTAAAGTGTAATTATATGAAAATGAAAACTACATAAAAACCCTTTGCAAGCTGACCACTGAACGAATCACAGTGCTGTTAATGCCCTTACTTTTCCCTCGTTTTTTATTCTTTCAAAGGAAAAAAAAACCAAAACCAGTGGAAGAAAAATCTGAAAGCACAGCAGTGGTTCAATTTTTTTTTTAAACAATTTTTTTGGACACACTTTGACTCACTTTTGAAAGACAGACTATATTTTTTTTGTCTTTTTAATGGAGATGTAACTCAGTAAATCAGTTCCCAGCTTTGTACTCTTGCACTTGGGCAAGTCGGGGGCTGGAAGGGAGGGCCGGGATCAGGGGGCCTATAAGGGGGTATGTAAGAGTTTCTATTTAAACGGATGCCTCTCAACAACAACAGCCACCCTTTCAAATCCTATACAACCATTCCCCCTCCCTTCGCCTTGTTGTTTACCCCAGGCCCAACTTCACAAGCCTTCTTGGTATGAAGTTGGAGCCACGGAGCTAAGAGCAGGGGAGTGATTACAACTTCCTTCAGCGTGAATGGTGCAGATGTCGGCCTGGCCTCAGTGAAGCAGAACAATGCCCTCAAAGGCGCCTGGACACAATGGGCCTTTCTCCTCTGCCGGAGATGTCTCTCTATAGCAGCTTGCAGCGTGGGGATGCTAAGCAGGTGGCACACAGAGAGACAGAGACGGCCCCGGCCCTTTCAAGTTTCTTTGGCTGAAAAGCGTCAGTGAGAACATGTGTGGAGGAGTCGCCGCCGATTGCTTCTGTGGTCAGTCTGGGCATTAGTGTCTGGAGGTGTCATTTAGCTGTGGATTAGCCAGACTGCCAGTTCACTGGGGATTTTCTCCACTGATGGCCACTAAGAGAAGCTTGGATTGATGCTTGCTGGCGTCTTCTTCTCTGATCCACGGCTTGGTTGAAGATTGAGAGCTTTTTGGCTTTCATACAAGAAAGTTGTAAATCCCATGCCTAACTCTTCCCCTTCACTCTTTATCTATCTCTGTCCTGGATCACTATTAATAAAATATACTTTTTCAATACAAATGTAAATAAAATAACTAACAGTATTATCCACAAATTTCAAACAAATGAAACGCAAACGTCAAATATTTCTTCTATGGGCTTCTATTTGTGTTTCCCCATGCCATGTGTTTGTGTACAAAACTGGCGGCACCCTGCTCTTATGGATTTACAGATTTAATTATGACAGCACAAGTGTCCCACGGCGTGTTTACCACAAAGAGTCCCTCTCTATGGAGCTGAATAATTTGCTCAGTACTTCCCCAACTGTGTGGCATTACTGTGGTTTTCCTGGCCCCAGTGGAGAGCGGTGGGGACCAAATGAAGAAGAGTCACCTGGCGTCTCCTCCCAAGGTCTCACAGAGTTAACATGTAATGAATAAATTAATATCTAATGAAGGAGAAGGCTACTATTACACTCACCCTGCACTCATGCCATCAGGGAAGATCGAGGTTGAAGACACTAAATACTGCAGTGGATGCTGTGAATTGACAAACAACATCAAAAGACAGAAAGAGTGGTGCTAAATACTTTGTGTGCTCTCCTACTGTGCTCATTTGAGCAGAAGTTAATGTCATCTGTACTTTTGGTTTTTTTTTCCCTCCATTTTATTTGTGTTTTCATCAAGCAAGGTTCACGCTGGATCTGCGCTTTCATCACAGTGTGGGCTGATTAAAGATTTTCGGCAATTGTTATTATTTTTTTAGATATTTATTTGAAAATGGTAATTTAAATTTTTTTTGTTTTTTTTACTCTCGTCTCAAAGAGAGTCAGGTAATAATAACCAAGACTACTGCTTACAATGAATGTTGACACAATCTTTCCATGGATGTGTGTGTCTTTATTTATGCTCCTGTAAGCATCCACTCACTATTACAGAACACCTAAATAACCATCCGAGACACAAACCCATGTGTGGCGTGGAGTCTTGCTGTATGACGGAGGTAACATAATATTCCTACAGATTTACTTTTCTTGTATCTTTTGTCATTGAAGGATTTAATGCGTCATTGGCACATGTGCAGGCTGAGTCCTGCTGGGCTGTTGCTAATGTCGTGGCCCCCTTGTGAGAGTACATTATCTCTGAGCCTTCCTATTATTCTGGAACAGTCTTTGACTTCTAATGTGCCTATCTACACTTCCCTGGATGTCTAGCGTCATTATGAAGCAAACTAACAATCCATTATTCTCATCTCTTGTCATTACTGGAAAATACTCTATTAGTTTAACTTCTCTTGTTTAGGTCTCTTAATTTACATGAAGGAGAATTTGCGGCCCAAGAGGACAACACTGAAAGAAATACGCAAAATGGCTTTGAACCCTGATGTCTGAGTGGACTGGGGTTTTTTTTTTTTTTTTAAGCCCCCTTTTTCAGCCCTAAATCTCTCAAAAAATATGTCAGACTGAAAAAATATGACAAAAACACAGGGACCTTAAACTAATCATACTTTAATAATTCCCTTGTGGAAATTTCCTAACCAGTGGATGTGGCTGCCATAGAAGGTGCTCGAGCCATCCAATGAGAGCAGTTTGGGGTTCAGTGTTTTGCTCAAGGACACTTGGAACATATGGACAGTGGAGATTGGAAATGAAACCTATGACATTCCGATTGAAGCACAACCGATCTATGAACCGAGCCGAAGCCATGCCAGAGAAAAATGCTTCACAACATGCTCAAATTGTGACGCTTTCCCATTGCTGCTAAAGACAAGGTCAGGCAATTGCAACTTGGAACATGTGAGGTCTATAAAGATTTAATTCCCACAGTATTTTCAATTGAAAAATTGTGGTCTGTCACAATGTCTTTGAAATGCATCAAATTAAAATAAAAAAAAATTAAGTGTTGGAATATTGTTCCATGAGCACATCTTATTTAGTCAATTCCCCTTTTGATGAATAGATATGAAGGTTGTATGTCATTGCCTTTGGTTTTTATTTCTCACACGTCGTCCCACTTTTTTTCAGAATTCGGGTTGTATGTTTAGAGGCACTAAACAATGGTGCAGGACTGTGACCGTGCCTGTGAGTGAAAGTGGCTGCAAACAGAAGTGAAAGGAAACTAATCAAATGGGCCAATCAGAGTCTGTGTTTAATGTAAACAACGTAGCTCCCGGAGATGAGGCATATTAACCTCTAGCCTGACTCAAATTCAATATTTTTAGCTCTAGTGAACATCGAGACTGTACTTTGATCCACTGCCCGCTGACTGAGAAAATGAGTGCTGATTTGCACGTTGGCCAACTCCTCGGAGGAAATGCCTGAGCTTTGAATGGGCACAGCGCACAAAACAATAAACGTTGCAACAATGAAGTAGAAGAGAAAGTGAATGGTTGAAACACAAAAAATAGCAAATGCACACCAAATACATGTCAATGTAAAGATCATTCAAATAGAATAAGAGAAACGAGCTCTACTGACAATAAGCATTAGTTTCTTAACTGTATTAATTGCTCAGACAAAATGTAATTAATTAAATGACTTTCTTTGCTGTTTTTTTAATGTGTGTGACCTGCATGATATAGTATTTTGAAATTGACTTGCTTCAGCAGAGCAAGCAGAAGGAGGGATTTCTCAACTGAAATTCGATTCCTTGATAAAGTCAGTTCTCTCTCACCACAGGAGTCAAGGAAATCACATGTATTGTACCTTTAACTCAGATCCTGAGATTATCATTATCCTAAATTCCCATATGCACTAATACCGGCTCCCACTCCCCCATGATTGTGCCACCCATCCTCCATCACTTCCCCTGTTGTAATATGGGAATATTACTGCTAACCCCTCTGTGAATACGTGGATGGTGCATTAAAGGTGGAAGTTTTTGAAATTGTGTATGTATATCTCAGATTGGAGTCCAAGCTGGAAGGCCCTTTCTTTTTGGACTGTGTTTACCCTGCATTTTTCTCAGTCCCAACTCCGAAGTGACCGCAGACTGGATAAAGTGGTATAATATATGGATGGGTGAGGATTGTATACGCATTGTTTAGTCAGTGAATTTTGAAGTGTGTGTGTTGTGTGTGTGTGTGTGTGTGTGTGTGTGTGTGTGTGTGTGTGTGTGTGTGTGTGTGTGTGTGTGTGTGTGTGTGTGTGTGTGTGTGTGTGTGTGTGTGTGTGTGTGTGTGTGTGTGTGTGTGTGTGTGTGTGTGTGTGTGTGTGTGTGTGTGTGTGACACAACACATACTTAAGGGAACAAATGTCATTATAGCTTGTAAAAGTCTTAAGATGACACAACAGCCGTTTGTTTTTTTCCTCTCGCTGTTGTTGTTTTTTTTGCCGAATGGCAGGTGCATGCTCTTTCTGCCTTGGGACTCCATAAATCTGCTGTATTTACGAGGAGAACCATCAAAACCGCACCAAAAACAACAAAATATGTCACCGTTCTCCCTATTCTTTCACCATGTTTGTTCAATGACATCACCGCCCGCCAAATGATTAATTACTCTAACGGTCCATTCTTTGGCAAGAGGGCATTGTGAGGTCACGAACTTGAGGATAGAGGAAATGGTTAGCTACGAGTGGGGGGTCATCCTTCTCCTAATTCTTTGGGATGACCACGTCTGCGTCACCTGCCGGTCGCCTACTGTCCTCGTTCCCCCAGTAGCGGGCCAGCGAGCGGTCCTGTCCCTTCATGCTCCACAAGACAACAGCCTGGCCCTGGAGAACAATAAAACAGTGTCAGTTTCTACAGGAAAATAGAGACAAAGTGAAAGAGGAAACAATTCGTCCACAACAGGACACGAGGCCGTGGAGGATAACCTGCCTTCAAAGATCCTGGGGTGGTTTATCAGAATAGTTTAGAGGTGGCGCACTTCAAACGGCTCAGTGGAGCTCCCGTACCGAGTCGTTTTTCCTGCTATTCTTGTGAGTTGGTTTTGGGTTTGCTATAAGTAGCCTGCATCCTGTCCCTCTGTGGTCTCAGGTGGAAAGGTTTTGTTTTTGTAGCTGGAGCTGGGCCTTTAATGGCTCCGTGTGCTTCCACTGCTTCTGTTGGCAGGACTGATTGGCTTGTTAGCAACACATATATCATACTGAAGAGCGGCCAAAACCCTGTCTGTTGGTTGTGTGGTTAGGGAAGCGCAGTTTGTTGAACAAGTTACTGACGATAGTAACCTGTGTGTTACTTTTTTACTTTTTTACTTTCTCTTTCTCGTTCGGGGGCTTTAATAATGAGCACAGCGTATCATTGTGGTTTTGCATCAACACATTATCAGTGCTGTGCAGGTCAGTCCAACGACTGAATTTCTCATTACGGATCGGTTGAAGTAGCTTCTGTTAGTTTTCTCAGTCTGCTCACACACACTCCCAAGAGGGGGACACAAATTTTGGTGGTCATGCAGAACTTGGCATAACACCTGCTCTTGAAAGAAACAGATTTATGATCCAATGACAAGAAGAAGAAGAAGAAGAAGAAGCAGCAACAAAAAGGAACCGGGACAAAATACCAACATGCAGACAGGTTTATTCATGTCAGCTAACGTTTGTTTACATCTTCAACTAATTTCAGCCAAACATATTTCATATTCCTCCATTAGAGCAAAGTTTGTTCAGGGTTAACAGCCCTCCTCACCCTACACCAAACAGGAGTTGGCTGTTATAACAGCCAGTGTGGTGAATAATAAGGTACAATTTGCCACGTTGTTATTATGCACTAACGTTTAAACAGCGCAACAGCTTTCAGACATTGCACTTTGAAATGGCAGACACACCACGAGTCGTTTGTATGTGTTATTTCTCAGTCAGATGCAAACCTCAAGAGATCAGCTTACACACGTGCGTGCATGTGTGTGTGTGTGTAATATCACGTTTTCCCTCCTTTTAATACACATACCATGACGAGACCAGGTCCTAAATGGCCATATAGCTATTGTATCACTGACATTGTTTCAAAGTTGTTGTTTTTTTTTTTGTGTTTGCTACCTTGCAACGTGTCAACGTTGTGCTCTCGCTTCAGTTTCAGCCATTGCAGGGCATAGAAAATGAATTTTCCTCAGCTTTGGTTCTCAAGGTTCTTTCACTGATGTTTATTAACGTGACCAACTTCAACATGAAGTACAAATGAGAGTGCAGCAACATTTTTGGTGAAGTGGAAATCTGAGACTTTTGATTTATTAAGCCCTCAAATCCTCTTTGTCCTTGTGTGAGAACGCATCTGTTCAACGCTTGTCCTAAGTGTCACTGTATCCGCCTTTATCCTCCTGGACCTCCTAGATAAATACAGGTTTGACGACAGGATGATCTGCAACTTTAGCAGTCTTCCCCGTCCGTCTGTCTGCCTCCGCTCTCGCTCTTTAGAGCTTTTTTGTGTCCTTTTAAAACATCTCGTCCATGTGGATTGGTGGCTATCTCTTGGTTACCTCGCCCCACCCACAACACTCAGAAGCACACATGGCCTATTGTTTGGAACTCCAGCCTGATTAGCGTGCGCTCGCCAACAGGGTCTGTAGGCGAGCCACTTAGTGGAGCAAATGACCTCTGTGGTGTAATTATGTACAGTCTGTGGTGACCTGGTGGTCTAAACTCGGGGCAAGCGACACCTTTGCCCCCCTCTGGCCCACCTGCACCTTTGTTCACCGGGGAAGAGGGACTGACAAAGTCCTCAGTTCTGCACGCTGGGGTCTGCCCCCCCCTTTCTCTTAATGGCTTTCAACTTTGTCTGGCTTCCCTCTCCACTGCCCTAAACTGTAGGTCAACCTCCCCATTAATTACAGCTTCTGGTGATTACAGGCTGAGAGGGAAAGTGCCAAAGTTTGCCTCGGCTATGGCGGGTCCAAACAGGGCTGCTCGGACTGTTTATTTAACCGTGGTATCACTTCAGGTTAAAAATGTTTGAGCCATTGTTTTTGTGTGACCTGCGACTTCTGCTGCCTGAAATTCATCAAGCTATTTATATCTGAAAGTTCAAGTGCCAGTTTTTCATGATGTAATTTTTTTTTTACCTGTGTTGACATTGTTATGATCAGGATGTAGTGCAGAGGTTTTTTCTTGTTGTTGTTGTTTTTTTTGTTGTTTTTTTTAACTCATTTTTATCTTGCTGGAGTCAAGCAGTGCCAAGCCCCCTTCTAAAAAAAAAGAGAGAGAGAGAGAGAGAGAGAGAGAGAGAGAGAGGGGGAAGCACACCAGCAAACTCACACATGCTAACGGGTGCAATCACAGTCTCGTATCCTGATTGTGCAGTTGGTAGTGTGGACAATGAGGGCGGAGAGAGGGAAATGTGCACGGCAGCTTTCCATTATGAGATAGTGTGTATTACTGTAATCCAGAGGGCCTCCTGCTCACTGTGGCGTGTGCCAGACTCCTGGGTGGGCAATCTCAGAGACAGTGGGGAGGCCCAGCTTATTTCTGGGCACATTTGGCATGGCCTACATGGCTGTTACAAAAACTAGAAGTGGAACAGAAGTCATAAAAAGACGTTTCGATATATTGCAGGAAACTTTTTAAGTACCAGAGGTGTGTTTGATTTCATGGTTAATGTAGAAAATGTGGCTGGTTGCCACTGTAAAATAACACTCTCTTTTAAAGTCAGAAAAATATTGTAAATTGTCGTTTTCATCACTTCTTATATCTTCAAGTGGCTCAAGTTGCATGTTGTTTAGTATATTGAGATTCTGCAGACCATAGGTGAAGGGAAATGGGGTAAATCAAAAGACTCATGGAGACTTCAGTACAGTGCGGCCGCTCTTTGATTCCTGTCACTCACTTTCATGTGGTTCAGTTGTTAGAGACCCTCAAAAGTATTAAAGCCCATGCTGCCCTGAAGACCACTTGTTGGAAGCCTGCTGATCCTCTCCGGGTCTGAAATGGCCTCGGGAGGCTCTGAAAAGCCTGTCAATGTTCTGTCAGAGGGCTTATCCCTGTACCGCTGCCACCAGGCTGCTGCTGGAGCCCTGCTCTTTGCAGAGATAGGAGGAGATGGTTGGTGTCCCACTGGAAATGTGTCTCATGCCTGTTAAGTTGCGTGGAGCATCGACACAAAAGGTTTTCAGAGCTGAGAGCGCGATGGAAACCCAGAGGACGCAACTATGCCGACAAACGCGCAATGCTAAAGCCAATGGGACTAAATATTCACACATTCACATTTTCAAACTACTGTTTTAGATCGTGTATAATGAGGTACTTGTAGTGAGGATAATAATAATAATTCAGCCCAAAAACATTTTGGCCTCAAAGGGAAATTAATCATAATGAGTCTAAAAATGAGTGCGTATCCACAGTTGTATGCAAATGTCAGGGGATGCAGGAGGAAATTAGGTATTTTGTTTTTAAAACAAGTAAATAAAACAAGTGTTTCAGAGAGACATTACAAAAGAGCACTTTTTCAAAAGCTATTGTAATGTATTTTCTCACTCTACTTAATCATAGGCCCAACAGAAATGAATATCAGGAATTATTATTGTTGGGAATCAGGAGCGATGACTCATTTAACTGAACTTTGTGTTCAATTTACTTCTTTCCTTTATTTATGATGGATATGTTTACATTAAATATAATGTACGTTAAATATAATTTCATAATACTTATTGTATCCTCTGAGACATTATACTCAAATGTCCTATAGCATCACTTATAAATGCATCAAGAAACAACATAGCGATGTGTTTTAAAAGATAAAAGATAAATCATTGTGATCAAGACAATATGGTATAAAGCTGCTCGCTCTTAAAAACAGAAACGGAAATGGAGTGGGACTAAATTAGTTACTCAACTTGTTTTCTAATGTTCGATCATGTAGGTGTGTGTATGTATTTTCAAACCACATAAAAAGACATGGCTTCACATTATTGTATTTCATTCGTTTACCTTTATGTTTTTTTTTATTAATGTATTTATGTTACTGAACTACCGAATGTGTAGCAACATCATTTTAACAGCTTTTCCTGGCTGTTTTTTGTAATTTTTCTGTTCACTACTTATTCAAACAAAATCTATCTAATCTATCTAGCTTAATTCTTTTATTTGCAGGATTATGAATGTTTGTGCAACCTATGCTTGAAATTGACTATAGTGACAGATCTTTTCCAGAAATGTTATATCCACTCATAATTCTAAATCTCTGAATAGTCTTTCATACACAGAGGGTGTGGATCTCTCATCGCACTTGATTGCCATAGTTACTAAAACAACAATGATGATCGTCCCAAGGTCATGACCTTGTGTGACCCGGGTTCAGGGGGAGGTTGTCTGAGGTTTCCTGTGAATAATGGGTGGGAAATCTCCACTTCCCAGACCTCCCAGTAACCCTACAAAGTGGAAGATTTACGAGGCCCATCGAGGACTCCCCTGATTGGCTTTATGACTGGACTTCCACGCGGCTCCTCACTAATGTCACCAGGAAGCCTTCAGCTCTAAATCCCTGGCTGCAGAGTGCTTCAACGGCACTGAAGGAGAGTTGTTGAGTGAATTAATTAGTGTAAGAACAGTATGAAATATGAATAAGGTAGCGGTGCTGTCAGTGCGGTTTGCAGCACTGTGTGCATGTTGCAGCTTCATTATGTAGTGATGCACGGAGCTCCTGTAAACTTGTAAACTGAAATATACAGTGCTCGCTTGGATGAACAGCTGACTTTCACACTAATAGACACACTCACAGGCATGCACTGGCACTAGAGGAGACATGCATGGGTCACCTGGCAGGTCATGCCCCCCTACTGGTCAGCCCTGCTGTAAGGCTGCATTGATTATGTGCTTGTCTGCAAGCATACAGCCAAGCATGTACATTTTAGGAACCGGACATGTGGACACATGGGTTTTTTGGGTCTTTTTTTTTTTTTAAGATGTGTTCGTCTGTATTACACACCAGGTTGCCAATGTCATAGCACTGAGTTAGAATAGAATAGAATAGAATAGAATAGAATAGAATAGAATAGAATAGAATAGAACAGAATAGAATAGAATAGAAATACTTTGTTGATCACAGAGTGAAATTCATGATGGGATATAGTGGCACAAACAATGTGTATTTAATAAGCATACATGTAAAGTTGCATTGGAGATACTTGCATGTAAACAAAACGGAGAAATTGATGGGAAGAAAACAGATTTAGAGAGACCGGCTGTGACTCAGTTGTCAAATGTGTCCTTGGGCAAGACACTGAAATAACCCCCAGTGGAGATTGAGCACCTTGCATTGCAGTCATTGGCTGATGAATGGATGAATGTGGCTAACACCAGAAGCTCTTTAAGGCTACTGAAGCAGTGAAAGTTGATTTAATATTTGTCAGGATTCCTGCTTCTCTGTAACAACAACAACAACAAATCAGGATGAATCTGTTTTGAATGCAGTTTTGGATCTGTATGTTATTTAGTTAAAGTAATATAATGAATTCAAAAATTTAAAAAAATCAATTGACCATAATATTGAACCATGAATGTGATGACCAAGTTGACTATACATTTGCATACGAATGAACATATCTCACACACACAATCCAAGAGCCTTGGAAGCAGTGTTAACATTGAGGAGTAGTTTCAGACATCACAGTGTCTTTGGGCTCAAACACAGATTAGCGCAAACTGACCCGTGCTTTGTTTTGGTTTTCAAACGTTACAGAGCAAGCATGTCACAAAGGATCCTAATCAAGTGACAGCTGGCTGACCCCTCACCTGTACGCGTGATCAGCAACTCACTGTGAGGAACAAATGGTCCGTGGATTTGAACCAAAGTGTCATAAAAAAAAGACATCTTGTTAGTTACCTACTTTGTTACCGTGACTCTCATTGATAGTCATGTCAGGCTTGGAATACAAATTAGGAGCACGTCTGCTAAAAAGTTACAACCTGGCCTGCAACACTTTGTTGCCAGGATATTGTTGCCTTTCTCGTGCATGCAAACACCAAAAACGTTGATGAAACAACTTAAAATGAAATTGCATATTTACTATTATGAAACTCTTGCTAAACGTTGCCTGGACCTACACCTGCAGAAGGAAAGAGAAGGCTCCTGCCTCTTCACAGAGGGAATGAGAAACAGAAAGTGGTAAATGACTGTGACAAAATGTGTGAGTGCCTGACTCGGAACTAATTTAATTGAATATTGCACATGCTATGATGATCCTCGAGCTCATGTGTTTCTTATCTCATTTGTTTTGTTTTTCTGAACAGTGAGAGCACATTACGCTGGCCGCAAGTGACCCACAAGTGCTTTAAATGAATACAGTGCTAATGGCTGTGAGAAGACACCCTGGGAGCAACCATGAAATATGTGCAAGGACCCGTGACCACTGAGATAATAGCCCCTGCCCAGATCACGGAGTCTCTGTCCACTCTCTCCTCCACTCCCACCTCAGGTTTGGAGTGGCTCACGTCCAGGACAGATGGTAAGTCGAGGCCCTTGTATCTCATGGCAAAGCAGGAGGTAGGACAAAGCCTCATGGGTGATATATGGAGGAACAAAATTTGCCATTCAACCAGTTTAACAGCAGATTTTCCCTAATGTGTATAAATTGCACCAATTTGGACAATGGACAGACATATTGCATGCATGTTTAAAATGGACATGTCCATATTGTGCAAGCCTTTACGTGAGTTTTAAATTGTTTCTATGCCCTCCCAGTTCGAGATGTTTTTGTAAATCGCAACAGAAACCACCTCCGTCTGGACCAGACTGGGTTATGGACTCGCCACTGAATAGGAACTGCAGTAGGCAAGTGATGGCTATTTCCTAGCAGGGAGTTTTGTGTGGAGGAGCTTTTTTTTTTCTCGTGTGTGTGTGTGTGTGTGTCCGTGAGTTGAGCCACATCCAGGGCGGAAAGAAGAGAAGATGGGGGCAGCTCTAATTAAAGCCAAAGGAAGAGTGTCATCTGCTGTGAACTCGCAACTAGGGGCCACAGCAAATCAATGGACAGCCAGCCCTGTCATCACCATCAACAGCTCCCGATCAGAGCAATTGGAGGGGAACAAAAAGGAATGAGAAAGACTCTACCAGGAAGCTCCTACCACCTGTGCAGAGCGAGAGAGAGCCGGGGCGAGCGAGAGCGACACAGATAGAAATGAGACGCAGATAGAGGAGAACAAAATTGTGACGCCATGGCTCGAGCTATTGTAGAACACCGGAGATTTATCGTTTCTTAGTTTAGGGCGAGCAATTTTGTCATCATCACTGAGGACATCTATTTAGATAAACAAAAGTGCAATTGTGCGAACATTGGCTGTGAACAGAACGATCTAATGACCTTTTAAAAAAATATAGATTTTTTTCTTGCTTTTGCTGGCGGATCAAACTGCTGCATACAGTGAGTGCCCATGGTAAATGTTCCTGGCAAAAGAAAACGTGTTCCTTGAGCTGATTTAGACTATTGAACCCTGTAAGTGGTATCAGTGCTCTCCTGTCTGTGTGAACTGCGCCTCTCGGCCAGCAAGCCGAGGGAGCGCTGGATCAGATTCTTATGCAAACACAAGCACATAAATGGCATGTTCTCATGGCATTAGCATTCCAAATGTTTTTCAAGACGAATGTGAATGCGACTATTTTTGTCTCATAAACCCGCACTCTCCGATAACTCCCTTTGAATAAATGAATTCTGACAAGGGGAATCTGCATACAAAAACACAGCAGGTTTGGAGGCAGCGGCTGGTCTACTGGTGAGGGCCTCTGAAGCTCTCTCTCAATCTCTTCATTCATTCCCCGCTCCTTATGGACTTACGGTTCTTTAAATGGCCGCCTTTGTTTATTCCCTCTTCACACGGGCGGTTACTGAGGCGGGAAGGAACACATCCACACATTAAATCCTCTGTTTGTGGTTGGCACCTGCACATCCTTTTACCTGCTAAATCTCACCCTTGAACTTCTGGATTTCTCAAGATATGTTGACGAGGCTGAAGCTCTAATTAATGTGAAAGACTGGGAAAAGGGAGAAAACAAATTAATTATAAATATGAAATTAATCATATTCATAATGTTTGTTTTTTGGTTGTTTTTTGTTTTTGTTTTTTATGGATCTGACATTTGCAACCCACTACTTTAAAAAAAGAAAAAACAAAAACAACTACATTTATTGGATTCACAGATAATTTCAGCCATTTTATCAAATGTAAGAGATACTTATCAAATGTATCTTAAGCAATTATACTTGAAATATAGATACACATTTTGCTGTTTTATTTGATTGAAGGAGCAATAATCATTATAAATATTCATGATGGAAGTCACTTTTATTGCCCTAAAAGTAGTTAGAATTACACTTAATGTTCTACACAAGTTGCCCCTGAACATGATTTGAAACCACTGATTTAATAATCTGCACTTAGAAAGTACAAGGTTTCAGATTGCTTTACAACTCTTGTTATTATTTGTGGTCCTGTTATTATTATTATGTGCAACACCTCTCAATAAATGTAATTGTATTGACTTATTAGCTAATAAGTGAATAAATGCATGTAACAAATTTTCACCAAAGAGTTCTGTATTAAAAATGGACTGGACATGACATTTGAAATCTTAGTATTGCATTTTTCCCCCAACATTTAATATTTATGACACTACAATCATATAGTACAGAAGAGAAAATTAATAATATCCACACATGACAATTCTTTGAGGTTTTCTTTCTATATTAAAGTATCTTGAAGTAACTTTTAAAAACAAAACAAGGATATGATTATCTGAAAGATGTGAAATATGTTTACTGCACATTTAGATATATCATGTTCAATAACATCATGTATTTAAACCAAAGGTAATTTTATTGATTTTGTCTGTATGTGTCTGTATGTGTTTTTTCTCTTGATGTTTGCAAACTGCAGACGGAACATATGTCAGTGTCTGTGGCCTGTACTTTTGTGCATTTGTCCTTATGTGATTTGATGTTTTTTTCAGGTCCCTTGAAACCCCCCGATTTTAATATATATAACACCTCAGAAATCAAAGCTTCTATTTTGTATCATAACACAACAGAAGGTTTTCTCAATACAATGTTATATCTTTCTGAAATTCACAATGCATCTCTTTGAATTGTGAGGTCTAAACTTTCCTTCATATCTCAGAGATGACTTGTGCTTTCAGATTCTATAAATATGATTAAAACCGACTACATTTTTGTAGTCAACAAAAACAGATTAATCAAGAATATTATTTTGTGCCTAATATCTTATCATAGAAATGCAGCCTGCTCTATCTGAGCCATGTATTATATCGACTCCCACAGGAGAAATTGGAGCAGGACAGTAATTACATGTATTAAACTTACCTGTTCAAGTGTAAATGTGAATGAAGCACTAACTGTGTCTATAATGACAGTGTTCCTGTCATGTAATTGAATTCAAGCTGGGGGGTTTTTTCTATCATAAAATGATCCAAACAAGATGCCTTTCTTTTTACTTTTTTTTTTTTTCTCGAGCTAATTGATATTGCAGTCCACATCGTCATTTAATTGAAGTCACTCTGTTACAGTAATGTATTATCTGTTGCTTAAACCTAATGAAAAATGTGTATTCTCCTGCAGGAACTTTACATTATGAGCTGCTGTTGGCACGCCACTCACCGGAACATGTGGCACTAGTGGGCATATAGAGCAGACTTTCAAAGCAGTGCCATCTCCATATGTTCTCCACGATAATCTTTTATCCTCCATCCCTGACTCGAGTTCACTCGCTTCCTCGCCTGTGGCAACAATTTTATTTCTGCATCAATTAGCACAGTGATTAATACAACAAGCAAACAGTTTAGAGGTAATGGCATACAATTAACATCTTTCCCAATCATAAAGGGTATGCTAAACATTCACACCACCACTCTCTCTGCCCAGAATAGAGATGTGTTTAGGCCCTAATTCATATGCTCTGGGATGGAAGTGGCGTGAGCCCGGCTTTGTGCCCTGCCATCGCCACGTTAATCTAATTATAGATAGCTGAAAATGAGTCTTACAAATCAGTGTGACACCCATACCCTCCACCTCCCTACACACACACACACACACACACACACGCTTACATTCTCCACTAAATAGGAGAGTGAATGAGAATGCCTTCGCTTTTCAATGCACTGCCACCATACAAGTGCCAACCCACTCTTCAAATGCCAATGTAGCCGATGAAAAGGCACCATTCACTGGCTTTGTGTCCAAACTTGTTACTGACTCACTTTTACTACCAACCCCCGTTCCTTTTCTCTTTTCTTGTTTTCTAATTACGAGCCCATTGGCACTGGGAGGGTGTGCATGGGTAAATAGAGCTGTAGGGGCCTGTCATGTGTGTAGTAGTGGAGAGAGGTCCTCGCAGCGCTCGGGGATGAGATGATTTGTTGTGATTGACAGCTACCTTGAGACTGGCCCGATGGAGTTGTCAAAGCTGTATGCTAACAGACTGTTTCCTTACCACTGCAGATGTACTCTGCTCCGCTGTACTGCACACACACACACACCTGCGTGCACAAATGCGTGTAACCGTTTGTTTTTTTTCTAGCATTCGGTACATCATGGGAACTCAAATATTTATTGGGACAATGGTTTGTAAATGCAATATGAGAAGAGGCTGTCAAATTTCAAATCGAATTGTGCTTTTGGGGTTATTCTAGTATAAACAAGCATTATGTACCGACAGTTTCACACTGCCACCTCTTCCATATCACAGCCTTGTTTTTTCTGCAAAGCCAAGACAGAGCTGCATTTGAGGGTGCTGTCTTGGGCTAACACCGGGTGTGTGAACACAATGGCAATCCTACATCTGGGAACTCAGTGGGAAAACTATCCCATTTCTCACTTGTGCTGTTAGAAGAGGGTGTTCATTTTTACAAGGTGGATAGTGTTACTACAAAATGAAGTTGTGCAAAATTCCCTGTGAAAATCTGGTTATGAGCATTAGCAGTGATTTTGACTGGTACTATTCATCACATGGGTCCGCTGAGAGCCGGCAGGGCAAGTTTGTTTATAGTGGGCTGAATCTCTTGCCACCTTTTGGAAAATGTAAGACGAGAGGTGAAAAATTGTCATTAAAAAGAAATAAAGACTTGAAAAAATGAAAAAAACCTTTCCCTTTTGCCATTTAATGTATTTGTGCTCTGAATGAACACAAACAAAGTTTCAAACACTGTTTACAGGCAAATAAATATAAGAATATATTCAAAACTGGTGTGTTTATTTCAGTGAAAAAAATGTATCTAACTTCCCTGCAGCCATGTTCTACAGATGATGTGATGAAGAGTGATTGAGTAAGTTTGGGAGAACTGAAATGAAAGAAAAGGAGTACTGTTGTTCGGTAATGGAGGCTCAGTTTCACCAGGATGTAGAACGACCAACTTCACTCTGCACTCGATCACCGGATTTCTCTTCTGGCTCCAAGTCTTCTTTTTTTTTTCTTTTTTCTTTCCTTTTCTCTATCCTCATTCTCCTTGCAGTTATTCATCTCGGGAACAAAAGCTAAGTGTTTAGCTGTGAGCCAGATCAAGGGCCCTGCTTCTTCCTCCCAGGAAAAGGTGGAATAACAAACATGGCCGGCAACTGAAATCAACCATACCTTCTGTTGGCTCCAGACTCCCACATCTGTGCCGCACCTCTCCCTGTCTCCCACACAGCTGCCGCCGAGGCTGGGGAGGCTTCAGCCCAGTGCCTCCAGGCTCCCATTGCCTACAAGTCCCCCGGGATGCAGCTGACTGGCACCCAGACTGCCAACCAGATGATGGATCCTACCAGGAGACTCAGACGTGACAGGGGGAGGTGAGGCTGCAGGAGCGGCCACCATTGAACCTGGCGACGAGGGCCAGGTGCGGTCAGCCGCTTCCGCTTTGCGTGTGCGCGTGTTTGCAGGTTCGCACGTCGGCGTTTACGTGCATGACATCATCGTGTCTGTGTGAACACACGCCTCTGGATAGCCATGTCTGTGGCTGGTTATTTCCACGCTCAAGTTGTTGTTGTTGTTTTGTTGGGGTTTTTTTTTGCTTTAGTGAGTTTCAATCCAGTCACATTCTCCATCTGGAACCAAAGTGTTTCATTAGCTGTACGATGCTCCGGTTTGCTTTGAAAGCTGACAAAATATCAGCAGTGTTTGACTCTCAGTTTGTCATGTCTGCTGTTGGGACTGTCCAAAAAACTGCGACAGATGCCAAATGACACATGTTGAGGTTGAGCATTTAGCAAATCAGCGTGGGGAAAAAAAAAAGGAAATAAATGAGAAGTGAATCAATTTTTGAAAGATCTCAACTTGGTATCCTTATTGTACTTTAACACAACTTTCCAACCAGTTTGACTGATAGTGATAGATGAAGTCATTAGAATATATAGTCTGTTGGAAAAAAAAAAAGAGAAGGGGGGGGGGATAAAAATGAGTAAAACCTTTCTCTGGGCTCAGCATATTGTTTTGTCATTTCTGGCATGACCAGTTTGATCTTGTGATACCAGCTGGATGAAAGCTCCATTCTTGCCCTGCGGCGTCCCGCTGTGCCATTGCCTCAACCAGACACTGTGATGGTAAGTGACTGCTGTAATTGTTCTGCTTGTAGCTCTTATTCTTCAGCCTTCCAACGGGTTCCTACCTCCTGGCCGTGCCACATTGCCCTCGTGGGCCATTTTGGCATGAGCCCGCAACAACTCCACACTGAGATGCATGGGACAGATTGAAGGTGATGTGAAAAACTGTTTTTGTTCGTAAGTGCCATCTGACAAATGCAGATTTGTGATTCTGGTATCAAAGCATTAAACAAAACACACAAAAAATTTTGCAGGAAAGGGGCAGTCTAGACATGCAGATCAAGACACCTGCTGATACACCAACGCAGATGTAATCGTTAAGATGTTGTTCATTGTGCTCAAACAAGTTTAAAAATACACGTTAAAGCTTTTTTTCAATCAACAACGCTCAACCTGAGAAAGATTTCGAAGAAAAGATGTTCATAGCAGATGTTCCCACTGCAAACAAATCACACTAGAACTGTATAAATGTATCTGTATATCCAGCAAATTTCTAAAATGCGAGTGTTTTGGATGTGCCCACACGATGAGCCGAGGCTATCACCATCCCAGCGTTTACTTAGCAGCCAGCGTGTTTTCTCCACCGTCATCGCTCTGAGAGATTATGCGTACACTCAAATACTCTCATTACCTCATGTATCCTCTCCGACTATGCCAGCATCAATTCCAACCCATCCCATCGCACCCCACAGCACGCACGCACACACACACACACACACACACACACACACACTCAACAACACACACGCACAAGCAAACAAACAGGGAAGAGGAGAGAGAAACATGAGGGGAGGGTTGCTTACTGTACTGTACATCAAATATTAAATTGTTTACCATGGCAAATAGACTCATCTTAGCTCAGTCTGTTTGAAGTGACAGTCAATGCTGTGAGTGTTGGGTAAAGAGGATCAGCTCTTGCCGTGTAGTAGGGAGGCCACCACTGGAACGGAGAAACTCATTTACCATTCATTCAGTTGTGTCGCTTTTTCGCACACTCCAGTTGGAAAGACACCCGCTCTCCATTAGTCAGGAATGACTCTGATTTCTTTGCTTCTGGGTGTTAATTCTGGAGCCCCGTACTGGTGTAAGTCCATTTGCTTATGTAACAAATGAAGAGAACAAGGAGGAGGAGGAGGAGAGGAAGAAATGCAAAACCGCAAGGAAGAACGACAAACAGAAAACTCCTCAAAACGACCATCAAGCATCACCGGTCCACCTCTGAGCTGTGAACACCAGAACACACAAATGTGTATACACACCTACAACATGCCACACACACACACAAATAGCCAGAGACACACGCCTGACTTTTATCTTGGCTAACCGCCAGCACTCAAGTCTAGAAGCCGGTGAATAATTCACTATATTTACCTGCTCTTCTTTTCAAGATGTATAATGTTTGTATAGCAGCACAAGGGGATGAATAAATAAATAAATAAATAAAAAAGAAGGGGTTTGGTGAACATATGAATGCATTAAAACAAAAAATAAAAAAAGGATTGGGAAGGCAGGCTGGTGTGTCTCAGTCAAGAGGTATGTTGCCATCTTCTGGTTTTGGAGTCAAACTTCAGGGAAAAGCAACAATTTCTTCCCGGTGACCCTTCAGCACGGCAACTTTGATACTGAGCGTCATAATTAGTTTTGCTTTTATTCATTTCACTTAGAAATGTTGTTAAAGCCACATTTACCTTTCTCTGCATCTGCTTGTGCAAATCCCATATCATCTTGGACTAGTGTGCAGAGTAATCGTAAATGCCACGGAACTAAAGCTACTATAGAGAATAGCGATTTTTTGTTGTTGTTGTTGTTGTTGTGAGGCTCTTGTTTTGTTGTTGCCAGACTCCGGATGCCTTCCTTGTACATCTAATTTGCATGTATGATTATCCACATATGCCCTCCTGTTCCACTACTGCTCCGAATATGATCTGTGCTGTGGCAGGGTGTTAATTGGCTTGGCCCCACGGTGTGTATGTGCATCGGTGTGTGTCTGTGTGTGCGCCGCACCTCCACACAAATGTTTGCGTATGTATATGTCAGCATGTTGACAGCGTGAGCAGTGTCAGAGCCTCTCTCCACGGCCTGAGCACATGTGGCTCTCCTCCAGTCTGAGTGGCTCTCTCCACTGTTCCTAACATGCGCTCTGCGCCGCCCCGTCCCTGGCCGGCCCCGCTTGGCTCCGCGAGGCCCTGTCCGCCTCAGACCAACGAGCCAGGCATCCACTGTAGCTGTGGGCAGTAGAGCAGGTTTTAACGCCCCCCCCCCCCCTGAAAATGACTAATACTAGCCCATCATTTTCGCAGTGACTTTTTCCTCTTGTTACTGTAATTTTAGAACAAATTTAGGAATTCTTTGGTGAGTTCGACCTTTTCCCCCCCCCCGAGTGTATTTGCAGGCAGCCAGTGCATAAAAACGAAGTAAGTAAACACTTTCCAAATCTTAGTTGAAACCTGGCAAAGTATTTATCGCTGTTGACTTCAGTCGAAAATTTCTTCCCCGCCGAGAGTATTACTACCTTGTTCCCCAGCCTGTCTCTGCCAAGTCCTGTGGTATTCCTGCTCATGCTATTGTTCAGTACAAGGATGTCTCATGGGCTTCACTCTGCGCCTTTCTTTACGCCGCTCCTGCGACTCCACCCGCCATGTTTCATGGTGGTACCTGTGTTTGTGTGTGTGTGTGTGTGTGTGTGTGTGTGTGTGTGTGTGTGTGTGTGTTTCACCTGCTTTCAGTGCTTGCATTTGGGCCGATGGTCAGCAACCCGACAGATACCGGTTCCTCCTGCGTCCAGAGGGTTCGTGGGAATTCACTTGTGTTGCCCTGCCGTCCGTTGTGCGGAGATGTTGGTGGGGTCGGCGTGGAGCGCTGAATAAGCGGGATGCCACGCTGAGTGGGCACATGCCCCAGAAAATGCCAGAGGACAATCAATGCTGCCACCACACACACACACACACACACACACACACACACACACACACACACACACACACACACACACACACACACACATGGGTTGCCTTTTCTGTCTCCCTCTTCTTCTTGTCTTTTCCCACTATCCCTCCTCGCTCCTCTTTGCCTGCGGCAAGACAGCTGTGTCCATCAGGCCGCGGTGCCTGTGACATGGGTCACATGCTAAGAAGCTCCTAACATCATGGCAGCAGAGCAGCCCCTCTCTGTCTGTGCAGGAAGCAAAAATGTCTTTCAGTGTGGAGGGGAAAAAAAAAAAAAAAAAAAAGAATTACAATACTCTCAATGGAGCTAAAATACTCAATATATGTTTGGATCAATGCATGCTTCATACTTTGTCAAAAATGTGTGAATGAGTGCAGGAAAACAGACTTTATGAAGAAAGTCCCATGTTGCGTTTCATATCGAGCTGAAAGCATTCAGGAATTAAAAACAGATTACAGCCACGTATTCACTCAATACAAAAACTCCCCAAGATTTCCAGCATTGGTGTTCAGTTTATGGGCCTCGTTTCTCTCTGCACTCAGCGCTTTCTTGTGGTGCCGGAGGTTTTGGATCAGAGTCAGCCCTAAATGAAATCCATTATGGTTTTATGAACAAACTGGGCAGCGTTTTAACTGTGTGCTCTTTAAAATTTGTTGTAAAACTTCACAAATTAGACACTCTGCTTTTTCTTAATGGTGAGCATGCAAATTATTCAAACAAGAAGTCACAAAAAGAAAAATCAAACATTAAATGGTGTTTTTTTTTTTTTTTTTAATTCCAGCTGTGCTCATATAAAATAATTTATGGAACAAATTTGTTGCAAGTCGCCCTAGAATTAAAATATATATATATATATTTAAAAGCATCTTCAAGATTTCCTTCAGGCATATTTTTTACTTCTCATTAATTTCCTAATAAAACCCAAAAGAAATGTGTTTGAATTACATTTGCCAAGTACTTTTACAAAGATTTACCATTTACGTATTTAAATATGGTTTTGTTTAATTAAAATAGAAAATGTAAGTTAAAAGAAGATGCAATTATTAATATTTATTGTGAGACATTGCCACATGCTGCTGCTTATCTTGTTGGGAATATAATTCAATTCAATTCAATTCAACTTTTTTTATATAGTACCAAATACAACACAGTCATGCACCAAATACAACAGTCATAATCATAATCAGTATTTATTCAGTTGCTTTTGATGTAATTAATCAATAAAGAAAAACAATCTCGATCAGTTTGTTTTTTGAGTATCAATAGAAAAAAAAATATCACAGTTCCTCTGACTTCTAACAGGGAAAATCCTCCACATTAAGAAATATTTACACTTCATTTTCTCTCGCAGCTGATGCATTGAAGCATTCATTTTGTTTGTGACCCACTGCAAAGAGTATTTGCATTGAAACTACAGTAATCCTGCTGTTGGTAATCCATTACCCCCCCAGCTATGTGGAGCCGTATTTACAGTAAAAATATTGTCACACATTGCCACAGCTGCTCCAATTCACCTAATGTCGGGCTTTAAGGAGCAGCTCGGAGCTTTGTTCCAACAGCTCTGCGTCTTTGATGTGAGAGAACTGGATATCCCCCCAGATCTGGAACACAGTCCCAGAATAAACACTGTGGTCTGGAGGTTAACTTGCAGAGCACTATATAGCCTGAATGCTGAAATCCATACCGCTTCAATGAAGGTGCCTCTCACCCACTCTTCCCCCCCACCTCACCTCACCCCCTCATTCAGCCACTGCTTTTCTTTTCCGTCTCTCTCCAGCAGCCTTTGTAACTTTGTGTGGTGTGGCGGCTTGGCCACTCTATCTTTCCCCTCTTCGTCTCTCTTCCTCTTGTCCTCTTTCTCTGTCCCCCTTTTCACTTGCGGAAGATTCATTTGAACAAGAGAGGCTCTGCTCCTTGTGACCTGCGCTTGTCAGTGTTAATTGTATGGATTTTAATTACAAAAACACATTTAGCACGTTGAAAAGGGGTTTAAGTTAAATCCTTCCTCTTCAGACCAAACCTCCAGGATTTAGACGTGGCAGGGCTGTATCGGCTATCCGAGTCAGATTAGAGGTTGTCCCTTATCTTGCCACAGCCTGTCTTTTGAGTCGCCTTTTATGCAGCTGTCTGTCTGAGACTTTATCCTGGATGCTTGATTTGTATGATGAGTCCACTCATTTCCTCCATGAATAATCATTTGTTGTCTCTCTCTCTCTCTCCCTTTTTTTTTCTTTACCTCAGGTGGAAAAAAAGAGACAAAAACTTGTAGAATATACAATTTTTAAATATACATGTTGGATATATCAAATTTGAATTTGATCAAAATGACAAAAATGGTTACAAGCTCTTTATATGTGAAACAATGCAGTTACAGGGTGTTTATTTTAAATATGATTACAAGCAGAAACACACATTTTTGCTACATATTAAAAGTTTGTGATTCGTGTTGTAAATGCATGTTAAACCCATGCCAAAATGTTTTTGCGATATAAAAAATAATGACATAATTCTGCAGTACAGACATGTCCAGACTTAATTCAGCCGATTCCAATCTATTGTGAAGCAGCCAGTGAAGCTCTGTTTAATCAGAAGGATTTGTCATGTGATTGACGGACTGTTGACAGCAGTATTGGGGCAGTATTTAGCAAGGTCTCAGGACCCCTGTGGCTAAAGTGAATTTTATGGAGACGCTGGTGGGTCGCTGGCATAACAAGAAGTCGGGCAGTTTTTAAAGCTGATGCAAATGAAGGTATTTCATGTTGACATTTCACCGTCTGGGGTGTGATAGTTGATCACTTTGTGCATGGTGGGAAAACAGAAGTGCATGCGAGGCCAACCGTACAGCACAGTGTGTGTGTGTGTGTGTGTGTGTGTGTGTGTGTGTGTGTGTGTGTGTGTGTGTGTGTGTGTGTGTGTGTGTGTGTGTGTGTGTGTGTGTGTGTGGTTACACCCACCTCTGTCCCTCTCTGTCTGTGGAGTACATTAGCAGAGCTGATTTACAATGTATGGACTCTGCAGACGGGAACATTTGGAGTTATGAGACAGTAAAGCTGTTGTTGAACAGCAGCGAGAAGAAAACGGTGCGAGTGGCTGATGGTCGTCATCCTGGGGGAAGTTTTGAAATCAACAGTTAGAGATGCAGAGAAATATCCGAAATGATCAAACATAGTTTTGTGAGGTGATATAAGCAGTTCAAACTATTTATAGACATGCTGACAGTTTACAATGAAAAAAATATATATGTGCCAGATTAATTCAATTGATTTTAAATACTTTTAAGTTGATTCATATTGAGTTGTCACTACTTAAACATTGCATTGTGCTGATTTATTTAAGTTTCAAATTATAACAAATTATTAATAAGTGTGATCATTTTTTTCAAATTTTCTTGGTTTTATTTATTTATGACATAAAATAAAACAGCCAGTAATGTTTTTGTTGAAATTATCCTGTCAGATATTTTATTGAAAACTCTCTATTGGGGAAAAAAAAGTTTGACGTGTATATTTAATCTTTCTTATTTATTATTATTAGGAGTAAACCTATGACATTTTCTTGTATGTAACATTATATATATACATACAAGAAAAAGCTGATTTTTTTTTCCAGTTTGCATATTTCTTATATTGCTTGTTAATGGTACAAGCTATATTTTTCTTTTATCATTGCTACATTTCTTATACACTTCTGTGGAGTTTAAAAGTGCACTAAAGTAAAGGTGTCCTCACACACACACACACACACACACACACACACACACACACACACACACACACACACACACACACACACACACACACACACACACACACACACACACACACACACACACACACCACAGCTGTGTGAAGCTAAAACAAAATCTTGATCAATTAATCCGTCGATAAATTATCTGTGGATTCTCTTTATTTGCTTATCAATGGGGACTTGTTTTTTTTTTACAAGCTACAGAGGAAAACATATCAGTCTAAACATTATGGGCTGCTTGTTTTCTGACTTTTCCCCTCACTGCAGTCCTCAGGTCAGGTTTTGTGGACAACACTGCCTCTAGGTTCAACACGGAGAACTGCAACACATTCAGAAGCACATTTTACATCTTTTTAAGATTTAAAGACATTTTGTTTGGAATAAAAGCAGTTTCTAAAGATGTATTTTTTTCCCCAAATATGCTGACTGAAGAGCATTAATTTCCTTCTCAACAAAACTATACTTGAATTTGTCTAAACATGTGCTCATGTCCCCCAAGCAGTTTGTCTCCTTCACATTACAATCAAAACAAGAAATATCACAAAAGCACAAGTCTTGACTCACATAAGTGATTTCAAATTTGCCTCTGTGCAGTGAAAGGATAAAAATGAGAATGAATGAATAGCAGCTCTGAGGTTTAATTGCTTTTTCATGATCCAGCAATCCTGCAGGAAAATGCAGCGTAAAAAAGCCCAATTAGAGTCTTTTCACTTTGTGCTGCAGACAGCAGGGTTCAGGCTGATTGTCTTTCTCTGCTAGTTGCTCTGCTCCAGAAGGTGATACTGGGTTGGACCCCTGTTACCCTCCGAGCCTTCTGTTAAATTTGGCAGAAAGAACACCGGGGCTCAAGGAAGAACAAAGGCGTGCTGGTTTCACCATAGAACCAGAAAAAGAATCCCTGAAGAATGGATTAATTTGGTCTAATCGAGGAGACCCATTCCATGCTCACTCTAGCAATGAGAGCTATTGGAGCAGGCAGGAAGCAGGTCTCCTCCTTATTAAATTGCCTAAAATGGCTGGAAAGTTCTTTACCGTGCTCCCTCTATACAGCAGATGCTCTGCATTAATTGGTCTACGAAGGCCTGACCCGGGGTTCTGTGCGAGGGGTTTAGGAAGCATATTTATTATTTGCTATAACCTGGCGTACATGATGTGTGCACACAAGGGTGGTATTTTATGATATTATACGCGTCTTAATGTTCAGCGTGCTTCGGGGAGACGGTGTTTGGGAGGCAATGTTTTAACAGCAGGTAAGTCCTAAACACCATTCATCAGAGGCCTGCTCTCTCCCCTCATCCGGCCACAGCCATGACTGATGGGCCTGTCTTTTGTATGAATGTTTAGCACAGTGGAAAGCCATATGCCACTGGCACCAACTCCTGCCCACCGCCTCCGACAGTAGCAGTGGAGGAAGACGAGAAGAAGAAGAAGAAGAAGCAGAAGAAGAAGAAGAAGAAGAAGAAGTGACAGGGTGAGTTCGAAGGGAAAAACTGGGAAGAAATACAAAGCGGTTTTCCACTGGTTTATCAGCTACAACTAGAACCTTCTACATAAAAGCAACCCCCCCCCCCAATACAAAGCTATTATATCTATATGTAACTACAAGCAATATCAGAGAGGGAGACTTTAATAGGAGCAGTGGTTGGTGGGAGGTTAGAGGAGAGGTGGTGCTGGTCCATCTGTCCCAAGCAGCCTCTCTCTCCCGGTGCTGCTGCCGCCCCCTCGTGAGAGAAGCACAGCTGTTACTGGAAAGCCCTACTGTCCAGAAAGGGGGCCCGCACTCACCCCCCCCCCCCTATCTCTCCACCTCTCTGCCCAAACACCCTTGCAAAGAGGATGAAACGAACCAGCAAGCCCAGCCACTGTGCAGTCAGCCTGCGCGTCTGCAATTTCAAACCTCTTTAGATCATTTTTCATGCTCACCAGAAATGAATAATGCACACATTAACTGGTGCCAGTTAATAAATTTCCGTCTCACTGCACTATATTTTTCAATAAGGGTCTCGCTGCTTCGTTTTGTTTTGCAAAACAGCCTCATAAGGCTCCTGCTGCAAATTATCCCGGCCCCCTCGACTGATCACAGCCAACAGAGGCTTTCTTACACTTAAATGAGACAATGATCCTCAACCGACTTACATTCCTCATGTTGTATATAAAAGTCACTGAGTGCATTACCCATTTTGTTAAAAATCCGTGATCATTCAGTGTTTTTTGTTCCCAGTTGAAGATAACACACCACAACATTTTTCACAAGAGTGCATCCTCAAAATTCAGCCCCCAGGGCACCACTACATAGAAACAGAATCAATCTTGGGGAACTTCCAGGCTTTGTAAAGGAGCCAAATTGGCAGACTATGTCCATTATATCAGTTCAACAAAGCCCTGACTAGCATCTGGCCACACTGGACAGTTTATAGCCCATCTCAAACTATTAATCATTGGCTGCGACGTCGCAGACTCTCAAGAGGGTGGCGGGATGCTCAGTTACAGAGAAAATGCCAGGGCATGTAGACGCGACAGTCCCGATACCCACTGACAGTAGCCCTCCTTAAAATGACAAAGTGCATCCAAGCCAGACGGACAGAGTGGTGTCAGGGAGGCAGTGTGACAGGCGAGGGGACCCCTCCGAAAATGCCACCGTGCCCTAGTGGCCCACAGTGTTGTAGTGCACTGGTAGTATCTGTTCTGAGGTCGTGTCATGTAATACGATCTAGATGAAGCGGACAGGGTGGGTCCCACTCCAGGATTCGGATGGGGTGTCAGACAAGCTGCTCTTCTAATAAGGACTGCCATTCTAATGATCACTCAGTCAGCCTAACCTCTGACCCCCACTGCTATAAGAAACAGAGGGAGGGGCCAGCCGGGATGGTGGGAAGGACTGTGGGTTCAAATGCGCAGTATTTACATCAATTAGACAGGCAAGATGGAGGTGCCCATCAGAGCCCATTAGGATTGTTGTGGTTGGGGGGAGTGCGAGGGAGGGACAGTAAGGGGTCTGCAGAGGCCCAGCGGACACATCACAGGACTGCCCTTGATCACATCATGTCACATTGATGAGAACTCTGTCAAAGCCACTCGTACAGATCGACACTGTATGTGTGTACGTGTTTGTGCTTCACGCTACCATGCCCGCTTCCAGTCCTCCACATACCCCAAAATACAATAGGAGACCTCCTATTAGATGGAGTGCCGCATGTAAAGGTCTCTTGAACAATGCATCTCACGTAATAAAAATCAAAAAGCCCCTTTTTTTCCCTTGCATTACCAGTCACACAATTTAAGGGTGACCATCACATGTATTCCCATTGCAGGCTTCATTTATTATCTCAGGACATTTCTATGTAGCAATTTTGATAAGCCCCATGTTTCTTTATTTTGTTGGGGGTGGTTGCTGTTGGTGCTTATCAAATGCAAAATAGCACTCCTGCTGCGTCAAAACACCCTCAGTGGGTTCAAATTAGTGCTCCCCTGCTTCTTGTTTTTCTGTTGAATCTGCCGCTGCAACAAAAGGATGACAATGACTTTTTTTTTTTTTTCTTTCTTCCCCATAACAGGTTTTGTGGCAATCAAAACAAAATGCCTCGCTGAATTTGGGATTACAGATTTGTGACTGGTTTCAGCTGTGAAGCATTCACCACTCGCCCCGATCCATTGATTATGATGATCAGAACTCTTCAGCCTGATTAAGAGGACACAATAAAGAACCCCACCTGTGAGCTGATTTCATTATATCATTGTGATGGAGCATCCAAGCAGGTAAAAGGTGTTACTGTAAAAACCCGGAGAACAAGAGGAGACTTCACACGGCAGAAGTATCCCCATCTTTTATTAATGTCACTCCCTAGGACAGCAGGTTTTTGTCAGTCAGAATGGATAATGAAGATGTTGGCGGGGCCAGTGAATCCATCCCTTTAATACTCACATATTTTATGATAATGAAAGGTATTCAAAGAATGATTATGATAAAAGTGTGCTCCCCCACTGGTGTGCCAGCACAGCTGTGCAGCTAGACAGTCAGCTGCAGGCACTGAATGAAAGGATCACACAAAAAGTAAAGAAAGGATCCATAAGTACATAAAGCGAATAGCTGATGGTTTTGTAGCCAATCGTACCTCAGCAGCGCTGCATGTTACACGGCATGAGGAAAAATAATATGAGGGAGAAGCTTTCAGTCTTGAATGTCACTATCCAAACGTTTTTTGATCTTCTTCCGCGTGCGTCGGCTCCATAGCATGAAGTCTTTTCACCGTACTGACCTTTACATGGATCTTGTTGAAACAGGTTCAGTCTTGAACTAAACAATACGTTTTGGAGTCTGCTGCTGATACAGACTATTTGTTGTGTTTTCAGATATAGCTGCAACGGACCCTTTACATCAAAGGAGCGAAAATAAAAACAACGTCGAGCGAGACGGAAACTTCATCATGTGATATTAGTTGAATATTTAGGGGGTCACATACAGAGGACATTGATGGTCGTGTGCTGCGGCACCCCCCGATGCGTGTATCACTAACATCTTCCCAGCATCAAAGCGTCAACCGGTGTATTGTACTGTATGAGTAAACAAACTTGGCGGCCCCTAAAGCAAAGCCATACCAGCCCGCCACAGCTTCAAAAGTTTCCTGCGAGCTGTAGGAAGCAGGTGAAAAAATAGAAGTGCGTTGAACTCTGACCCGGGGTGCACACTTGTTGACTGATGTTTCACACTGGGGTTGCTTTTTCCCTCGGCAGCGTTCTTCAAGAGGCACAGGCCTGTGTGTGAGTGTGAGTGTGTGTGTGTGTGTGGTGTGTGCATGTGTAGTCCCCTGGGAGATCATCCCCATCTCCCTTTGAAGGGTCTCTGCTATAGAGCTGTTTTCATACGGCACCGGCCGCGGGTTTCCTGTCTCTGCTGACCCCTCATCTTCTCGTGGATACTTGAGAGAGACTTCCCAGCACAAACACCTTTCTCCTATTAACTACAGACGCTACGGGAGGAGCAGGAAAGCACATGGGGTGGGGGGGGTGAGGGGAGGGGGGGTTTCAAACCTCAAAGTGCCATCACATTCATGAACAAAGAGGCGAGCATTGTGCAGCTAGTTAGCCATTGGTGGTTATCTCATACCAGCTAATGAAAGCTTCTCCTAAACAAAGCAGTGTGCTGTGTTTTTTTTTTTCTGCTTGAGTAAAAACTACACTGTGTGTGTGTTCTCTTGATCCAAAGTGTGGCCGTTTTGGAGAACAGGAACATTTGGGCCTCCCTGAGAAAGGGCCAAACCAAATAAATTTGACAGCAGATTCTCTAGATCCACACATGCGTGGAGCAGCGTCCAGCTGACACAACACGGGGTCACGGAGATGAAAAGAGGACGGGGTTCAGCGTGGATCGGGTCCACATGGCCTTCAAATGGGGCAACAAAACGGCAGTGTGCAGCCAGCCATGTAACCAGTGCAGGCATCCAAGACCCCTGCCCAGGAGACACCTCACAGCCATGAAACCAAATTAAATACACAAGGCTTTCATTTCGGACAACAAGCCTACAATTAAAATGACAGAAGCGTTCCTCTTTTTTCTCCTTGTAAATAAAGTCTCACACACAGTTTAGGTTTTTTTTTTTCTTTTTCTTTTTTTATTTCTAAATGTCTTGAAGCCAGAATTAGTGAGATAAAATTATACCAAGTGGAACAATGGGGAAAATGTGTTTTACAGTAGGCAGGGGTCCTCGCAGGTTCCCTCAGGGTGTGCTGCGTTTAAGCTGGTCCAGTTTGCGTCGCAGCATGTTGTAGTTGTCTCTGGTCCCGGGAGCCTCCGGGTCCAACTGCAGCGACAGCTCATAGTGCTTCTTTGCCAGCTCCAGTTTGCCCCAGCGATGGTACAACACAGCTGAGCACCAACAGAAAGTGGCTTTAAGCTGCAGCGGCGTCATTCATTTCGCATCTCTTGACGTAGTTTGAGTGTGGGAGGGGGGGGGGAAACCCCCCCCCCCCCCCCCCCCCCCCATCACAGAGCCTGAGCTTTGTCTCACATTGAGCAGCCTTTTTTTTTTTCTTTGAAACAAATGTTGTCCAAATTATAAGCTTATGGCGTTAACAGCTGTGGGATCTCTTTGTATATATAGTCTTAACTGTTACACTAATGGATTTGTACTTCAAAAAAAAAAAAAAGAAATTTTATTCACGTAATAAAATTGGACCTTACTCTTGATTTTTGCTCGTTTTATCAAAACAGGGTAAAATATCAAATTTTTGAGAAAAGGCATCCCTCTGACCCTCAGGCTTTTATTTTTTCCCCCTGCTGACTCTTGCAGCTCTCTGGCGCCCCCCCCCCCCCCCAAGGGTGGCGCCACTCCACACTGTGAAAACTACAGATTCAGTGCATGCGAGGCTTCACGGAATTTACTTCTGCTGCTGTGCATAAATACTTTTTTCGCTTCACAATCTCTCAGCAACACTGTAAAATATGTGACACAATCACAATTACAGTAGCCTTACCTAGATTGCCATGGCAACTAGCAGCATTTGGGTTGATTCGAAGGGCGTGAAGAAAAAAGCCCTCTGATTCCTGGAAAACAAAATAGCACAAGCACACTGGATTATCTTTAGTAGTCAGAGAAATTCACCACTCCTGACTTGGAGAAGACACACAAACCTTTAAAGAACAAAAGCTTTAACATGCGTGAAAAATAATCTGACTTTTTGTTTACACTCCTTACACTCACCTTGTATTTCTGCAATTTGCCCAGGACGTTAGCCAATGAGAACATGATGGTGTGGTCGTTGGGGAGGAGCTTTAAAGCCTCTCGGCCGATCAGCTCTGCTTGGCCCAAGTTACCTTGAAGAGAGACCGGAAAATTACCAAAAATGTCAGACATTAATATTAAATGATGCCCACAGCTGCGGGAACGGGCTCATTTCTATCGTTGAGACACGCACACAACGGGCCATGACAACATTTATTCAACAAAACGAGTCAGAAATGGAGGTGGTGTTAAAATGTTGGTGTATTTTATCCCCAAAAAACACACTGGGAGCAACTAATATACAGAGATAATGAGCTTTTTTTTTTTTTTTTGTCAGCAGTATCTAGAGGGGAGTTTTTCCCTCTCCACACATGGAGGAGTGGTTTAGTCTCCTAATTAAGGTTGAACACAAGGCCCACTGAGTTATTGATCTCTGTCACAGATCCGTCTGATGTCTGCCCAGAAATGGAGGAAGACAGACAGAGAAAGAGACAGAGGCCCAAACAATGGCAGCCATGTCCTGAGTCATGGCCTGTGCCCTTCAGACACAGCTTGCCAACATGCGACTGGCTGCATGTTTGACTGTGCGCGTCTGCCTGAATTGACACTGATTCGGGCTTTTGTTTGTGTAATGATCAAAACAAAAGAGGAGGGGTGAACACCAAAGAGAAAACAATATTCCCAATTCCTCCCCGTTTCAAAATGACACCTATTGTTCTTCTGTTCTCTCTCTTTTCTTTTCTTTTCTTTTTTTTTTTCCGTTGGCGGAGAGCTGGGGGAGACGGGTAGAATTATTTCTGTCAGATTTGGGGAACAAATGCGGTGGGGGAACTCTGAGGGGGCGCTGTTCTGGCTGTGCTTGCCCACGTTTGATCAGGAGCACACTGCGCTCTGATTGGACAGTTCCAGTGCACTCCTGGGAGACTCCGCCCCCACGGGAGCAGCTTCTGACAAAACGGCTTGAGCGTTTGGAAATCAGAGCATTCTCCACACGGCAGGGAAGAGTGCCTTCAAAACTCACAACACAAAGCTTTAATACATAAATTTCAAGCATTGCTGATTCCTGCTCTTCCGGTCTAATCTTGTTGGCCATTTAGATTTCCTGATTTCTCCAAAATAACAACAATACGTTTCTCGCAACCAAAACAAAGACTCATGAACTCCTCCCGAAAACTATCACCACAATAAAAGCACTGCACGAAAAGCAGAACTATGTTTCTGAGGAGATGGTATGTGTGTATGCGTCTTGTTGCAGCTACCTGTGTTGTCCAGCAGGATGACCATGTTGTTCCAGGCCAGGCTGTGGTCCGGCTTCAGCACAGTGGCGTTTCTCCAAGCGTTCAGGGCATCGACATGTCGGTTCTGGTCAGCATACTGTCATCAAAACACAGATCAAGACTAATTAATTCTTCTTGCATGTTCGGCAAAAACCTGTAAATATCAAGAGGAACATCCGGCAGGCTGGATTATTGTAACGGCGTGTTTACAGGAGCACTTTATACCCGAGCTTCAATCTCTACACTGGCTGCCTGTGTTGACTTCAAAATCGGACTTCTGCTCTATAAAGCTTTGAATGGACTCGGGGCGAAAATACATCTCAGACTTACTTGCAGGATATGAAATATCCAGACCCCTGAGGTCCTCAGGAAGAGGTTTACTCAGTGTTCCCCGAAGAAGCAAGCTGCTGAAGCAGCTTTTAGTTACTACTCTCCTCACCTGAGGAACAAACTTGCTGAACAACCCAAGTACTGCTGACATGCTCTCTTCTGATAAACAAGGTCTAAAAATACTATTTGCCAATGCTTTATTAAAAAAAATTGATTTGAACTTATTTTGTTACCATAATCTTAATCAACTTTATACTATATTCATTCTCCTTTTCATGCTTTTTAAATGGCCTAGTTTTAATGTTTTTCACAATCTCAAGCGCTTAAGATTAAGAGTCTTTGTTGCCTTGTTTCAATGTATGTTCTTTATTTCCTTTCAGTCTGATTGCTAATATAGAAATAAATTTGCTTTTCCAGAAACCTCAGGTCATATTTTAATGCCAGATGTCACAACTGTGGCTGAAACATTTTATTGTAGTGCTGTGTGATTGTGCAGTTTACAAAAGGACTGAATAAAGTGAGTACATCGACGTTTGGGTTTACCTGCGCTAAGACAATCATCTGATTCGGTCAGTTTATCAATCCCATCATGCTTTGCACTGCAATTTTTTATCTGTTTGTGACATCCCAACATGACCCCACATCCAGCTTCACCTGGACACCCGCCTGTACTAAACGTTTGTTGGCTCAAATAAATATCATCAGGAAGAAACGAGCACAAAGTGTTGTTTTTTTTCTAAACCACTGGTCAGAAAGTACTGTTTGGTGTTTATTACATCAATTTTGGTTTTGTAACTGGAACGAGTGTTTCCATCAAGGCCTCTCACCAAGCGTCCCAGGTTGTAGTAACAGTCTGGATATTTTCTTCGGAAGCGGATGGCATTCCAGTAGCTCTGCTCCGCTTCCTCAAATTTCTGCAGGCTGTTCTGAACGATCCCCAAATTCATCCAGGCTGCGGCAAAGTCGGGCCTGCGCAGATTTAAAAACACAGAGGCGTTAGCAGAAAGCTTTTCGGGGTGTTTTTACAATTTAAAATGTGTGAAAAAAAAATATTTCTTGTGTGTACTAAGTGGTTTTGATTTCACATACTGAATGGAAACAGCTTTAGACAACAGCTGCTCTGCCTCCACAAGCTCGTTCTTCTCCTTCAGGATGTTTCCCAGGTTGTTCATTGCATGGACGTAGGTGGGATGTAGCCTGAAAGCCGCAAACAGCGTGCAACATATGTCACCTTCTTATTTACTTGTTATATGTTGGTTCGGTTGCTTGAAACCCCTCTGAGGAAACATACCTGACTGCCTCCCTGTAGTATGTGACAGCTGCAGAACTGTTCCCCCTGTCAGCAAGATTCTTACCTACATTATAATGCACCTGAGAAGATCACCAGCACACGGCGGACCATCAACATTTTCACACGTCAATTTCAAGAATTCACTGCCACATACTGCGGACGGACGGCAAAGCACAAAGACTGTTACCTTGGCATTGAGTGGACAAACAGACAGGGCACTGATGAAAAGGCTTTGTTCTGACCTCCACTGGTGGCTGCGGAGAGCACAGCGAGCCACGTGCACGCTCAAGAGCGCGAGCAACAGGACACACAGCAGCCTCTGCAAGCACACAACAGCTGATTGTTTAACAGCGTTATACTTCTTATATGCTAACACGGCAGTTAATAAATAACTGTTTTAGAGTCATTTCTCATCTCTGTCCCTTCTTGGGATCACTGCTTCATTCATACTATAAAACATAACAACAAAAACCTAAAAGTCACGTGGTCTATTGTTTGATTAGTGTAGATGTTCTGGTAAGCCCACCCTGTATTTGAACCAGCGGCAGAAGCAGTGTCCCAGCGCGTACGCCAGCAGGAGACAGAAACCAGCCGAGGACAGGTAGAGGACCCTCTCCGCAATGACGAAGCCCACCCTAAAGAAAATGTTACAGGCGGGCAGAAAAGGAACCACAAGCAGCACCAGACCCAACGTCACAGTTCTGTTGAGAGGAGAATAAAAATCACCGCCAAGGGATCAGACACGTGACGGCAGTTTAACACAGTATGTGAATGGATTCCGATCAACACTAAAAAACACAATGTAACGCAATATGCTGTAGACCAGTGGTTCCCAACCTTTTTTGACCAGTGTACCCCTTGAGCTGGTTTCCATGTGAAAAGTACCCCCTCTCTCGTGTGTGATTATTCGCCTTAATGTGTACTTATATTTAACCCTTTGTCTTTCTATCTATCCAACTGCTCATTTAAATAAAACAATTATTGTGAGTGTAAAAACATACCTTTTAATGAGACACTTGCGCTTGCTTGTCTTTCATAAGTCTTTCATAATTCCTTTTTTCACTGGGCTCCCCTGTGCCTGCGTCCGAGGCGACGGTAGCAGTAGCGGTAGCTGGACGTTTACTCCTGCCTAACCATGCATCCATGTTTACAGTCGGTATGCAGCTAGAGTTAGCTAGCTTCGTGAATCGTGCGCGCCCGCAGCAAGAACGTGAACCTTTTTTTTTTTTTTTTTTTAAAGCGCGCCACTTTATAGTCTTTTCATATTATGTGATTGTAGTGTTACAATCACTGTGGATGAACTGCTACTCATGGAAAATAAACGTATGGCCTTACTAAAATTCATGATATAATACAATATAATATAGTATACATTTTTTTTGTGTGTGTGTGGATACTGTAGGCTAATTTATAATCTTTCTGCGTACCCCCTGCAATACCCTCGCGTACCCCTAGGGGTCCGCGTACCCCCGGTTGGGAATCACTGCTGTAGACAGTGATCAAATTAAATAACATACATGCACATATTTTACATTTAAGACAAGAAACAGAAAGGAATTAATGTCTGAATGAGGCAATGAAAGAATAAAAAACAAAGAAAAATAATTAACCAAGAAAACAAAATATTAAAAAAAAAACATATATAAAAGAGATTATGAAAAATCAATGACAATAGGAAAACAAGAGAGACAAAATAACTGAGAAAAAAAGCTCTAGAATCAAATGAATAACGTATTAGATTGTATTGATTTAAATTTGATCCATAACAGTAAATCCAGGTATACCAATGGGATTTCTGTGTAACAGCTGTGCCTCGTATGTAGTCCAAAATATTATATATGTAAGCATATAATCCCAGTCAAACAGATTGATCATAAGTTTGCTTTTGGATGTCTCAATACTGGGCCATAGTAATGCAAAGATAACTTACTTTGGTGTTTGTTTTGTTTGTAGATGGCTGAAAGGTCTGATGAAAACAGATAATAAGCCTAATAAACAGGTAAGACTAAGATCATTGAAACTTTTTAATTCAATAAAATGATCTTAAACTTTATTCTGAAGCCGACTGGTAGCCATCTCACAGACGGGTGTAATGTTCATGTTCCTTCAGATCCTGGATCATTTCCAGCTAAAATAATCCTACATGTATTAAAAGTGTCTCTTCATTGGTAATCCTGAAAACAACAAAACTCATTGAGATAATGCAGATCAATAATTAGCCTAATCAAACATTACAAAAAAATGTCAGTAAGAACCAAGGTTTGACAGTGGTGGTCCTATTGGGTGAGACAGGGACTATTTTTCATAATCAAGTCTCAGTGAAGCTTCGCTGACATGCAACTCTTTTCATCAGTGGCAGTGTGAGCGAGGCGAGCTGGTTTACCTCCGTCTCTGACTGTCCTGTGAGCATAAAGCTTGGCTTGTCAAGCCTATCAGGACGCACCAGAGCAGCAGCAGCCACACCATCCTCCAATCAGTGACTGACTTAATGAGAGGCACGCAGCCCATGGACCAATCAAAACACAGCCACCAGGGACACAGCAGCAGCCAGGCATTGAGAGAGTAGTAGTAATTATAGTTCACGATCTGCCAATCAAAAAGGACAGAGGAGGAGAGAGGAGGAGAAGAGAGGAGAGAACAGGGGGCGAGATAGAGGGGTAAAACTTGTGAATCAGTCATTGCATTTGGAAGATTAGTTTGGGACGAAAATGCTATCAAATAAATATTAAGGCTAATAAAGCAATTTTATTAGCTTTAATATTTCAGTGGAATATTGTTTCGGATAAATAAGCACCATAACAGAAAATGTCACTCACTCTAAGAAATACATTTTCTGCAAAAGATGCTGGGTTGTCCACTTCGGTGAATGCCGGTGGTCCGGTCCCCATAATCCTCCAGCGTGCATAGAGCATAGAGAGTCCTCCAAGACCCATGAGAGCCAATCGTGAGAGTAATCCCGATTGTAGCACCTCACTTACCTGGAAAAAATACGTAACCGAGCTCAATTCTTAGCAGTCACATGTAGGCACGACACCATCGGTCATGAAATACTAAACAGTTTGCATAAACAATGCATGTGATGTGACGTTTATCATATAACCCTGTGCATAATTTATGACATGTGGTGGGAGTGTGTGCGTGTGCGTGTGCGTGTGCGTGTGTGTGTGTGTGTGTGTGTGTGTGTGTGTGTGTGTGTGTGTGTGTGAGAGATGTAACTCACATCAAGTAGATTCTTCCTCAAGAGTAGCCTCTGGCTGAGTTGATACACATTAACATTACAGATCAGGAGGACATCAAAGGCTGCATTCACACCCTGAAGGAAATAGACAGGATACACCGCGTTTAAAATGTATATAGGTCGGCAACAAAACGAATCCTTAGATGAATTGACGAATGAGGGAAAAATACGCATTAAACGTCACAATTTTCAAGAATTACAAGGTGTGATCATTACGTTTCATCTGATTTGTCTCCGATGTGATCTCGTTCACATCCTTACTATGGGACATGATGACTCCGTCACCTCTAAAACTGTCTCTACAAAAAGACTTCGTACCAGCACGGTGATGCCTTGTTCTTTGCAGAGCATTGCTGCAGCACACAGCAAGAGGCTGACCACAACCCACTGGACAGAAAACCTCTCATCTCTGTCACTCCCTGGGAAGACGAAGCAAACACCAAACCCATTAAACTGTGACAACTCAAAAAGATGCATTTAAAAACCGGCTACATTGCGCTGGCAGTAAGAGATACTATATATCCGTTGGCACACGGGGACGTTGCTTGATAGAGCGCAGCATCGGCGTGTACCAGAAGTATAATACTTGTGTCAGATGCCCACATACCTTTGTTAAAAGCTTTGCAGTATGTGAGGAAGGAGAGCTGGAAGAAGAGGGCGCATAAAAGGTCTGCTCGTCCCACTATGCCAGCCACCTTGTTGAGATGAAGACAGAAAAGAGTGACACATTGTGAAGGATTAAAAGGCTTTCCTTCAGATGTAAGACAGGAGGGGGAAAAAAAAAAAAATGCCTCTACCACACAGACTTCAAGATAACGACTGCATCAACACACGCATCCTTTCAGAAAGCATCAGGATTTTTTTTTATTTTGTTAACATCTGCCTGATCACACTCTGTTTTGCATGGAGCATCCAGATACAACTGGAAGCTTATTAACAGAGATATAAAGAGTCTCTCATTATCAGCGAGGCCTGTTTGTGTGTATCTCTATACAGTGTGTGGGTACAGTATGGTTGGCATCCTGGGGTTGCCTGCTTTGATACATACAGCAGGCCAAAGCCAACAGCCTGCCTCCCTCCCACCCCCTAGGTCTCACCCAGTCCTTGCCCTGCATGATTAAAGAGAATAGAGAGGGAGAATTGCTGCCTTCCAGCCAAGCTTTGGCGTGAAAACACATATGCTGGCAGGTCAATAAGATTCCAAACACAGCTAATAGTCAGGCCGTGTGACCGCTCGCACCTTGGCCTTACGCTCCCAGCTGAGATGGGGCTTTTGTTCTTGGCGTGGAACCACTGGATGTTTGCATCAAAACCTCTGGACTGGTGTGTCAAGAAGCCACATTCGAGTGTAAAAAAGGGAATCCTTCTTAGAAAAGTTTGCACGGTGCCAAATATCACCACCAGTTCAGAACCTCAATGGGCTGTGCAGACTGAACAGGGCAATCACATACCAGGCAAAAACAAATAACCATTAACCATGAAATGCTTATGAATGGATGCACAAGCATGCAACACCAACATTCACCAAGCTCCTCCACTATGTCTATAATTACACCTCGTTTCCAACGGCGGGTGATGGGTGAGCACTTTGTGTGGCTGCTGTAAGTGTTGGCGTGTTAGTGTGTGGATGAATGGGTGAGACCGTAAAAACGTGCCAAATAAGTGCATACGTTCTATATGTAAAGTCCACATTTAATAATGGGGATGAAAATGCGATATCCGGTTATGTATGTAAGAGTTTCTATAAATATTAAGACCGAAGATGACGTTACTATCTTTGAGCCTCCGGAGTTATTCTTATGAACAGAGCTCTTTCTCTGCCAATTAAAGTTGTTTAATTAGTTGATGTCACATTTATGTATAAGTTAGTTCAAATTAATCATATTTTTCTTTCATATTTAGGATTTTGAATTTGCATAGTATGATTTGTGCATGCTGATATCGCAACAAACATAAATGCGCTAGATATTATACAGCCCTAATTAATAATCTATACTCGAATCAATATTTAATGTTCTGGGATTTTACATACACTTTCTGTGTGAATGGGATGTGCTGCAAAGAAGATGGCAGCAAGCAGAGAGGTCTTGGGTGCGTGGTTCAGTGTCCTGCCCTCCTCATTGTAGTCCAATCCGCCGATCAGTATAGCAAAGACGTCATTCATGAGGGCAGAAACGACAGCGTGCAGGATGATGTTTAGCACATGGAAGCCGACGGGGTGCAGGCCTCCTGCTATGAGGTAGTTCAGCCTGCCAGAGAGGGAAACAGGAAGAAGTTAAGAGGTGACAAAAAAAAAAACTGATATCACAAAATACAGAAACTCTTTTAACCAAATACTTTGATACTGGTATTACAACACTATTGTCGAGCAGGTGATTTGTGCTTCCGTCAAATTATTACAGAAGGTTTAAAAGAAAAACCACAAGTGATGATTGTAATAAATAAAAGATATTTCATCATTGGCAAATTGCTTCACTGGTGCAATGCACACATTGCGCTGTGCTGCTCACGCAGGAATGGGCCAATGAATGCGGTCAGAGGTTCCATCACACACGCTGCACAAGTTCTTTGAACTGCTGCCATCAGGAAGACGACTCAAATGCATTAAAGGAAGAACTGTGATCAACAGTTTCATCACACAAACTGAATAACAGTTGAGTTCATATATTGTCTTTTTAATAATCAGATTTCATCGTTTCATATTCACTGCCAAGTGTCTCAGGTGTGAATGGGTGGGTGTGTGTGTGTGTAGGTGCGTTGACACACCATCTCATTCTGCTTCAATACAGTTGTATGCACAGCTGAATAATAATAGAGTTTGATTTGACCAACATGAGTTTTCAATTTGGGAAAATGCAGAAACAATACAGCTAAAAAAAAAAAGCTCAGCAGACACATAATTATTGTGTTTTTAAAGTTTTGTTGGTCGATATAAAACTCAACAGGTACATTTTTTGTGTATGTCTTTCGGTTTGTTTGGAATAATGCCAGACTGACCAATGTTACATGAACAAGTTGTTCAGCTGTGGAGAAAAGTGCACTTATGTGACAGACAATGTTAAAGTTAATGTGATGTGATGATGCCACTGGGAAGGATAAAAAAGGACAAGCATTAGTCATCGTCGCTGCCAGCTGTTCAACCGTTACATAAAGTCCAAACAGAAAGTCTGCCATGTATTCAGATTTACAAAAGAATCAAAGAGTCAAGGAGGCAGATAGATGCCACTTCTTCAGTTGAGCTGTTGTTACTGTTGTGAAGTCCTTTTGAGCATTTACAAGTACAATTGAGTCGTGAGGATTGTTCTTGAGGCCATTGTTTATGACCAACTGTGTGACTTGAAGCGGTTACCTAAAAGTTAGGACAGTGAGAGGTCGGTAGGATTTGTGACTGCTGTTGCTACTCAAGTTGCTTCCCCAGAAGTCATTGCTCCAAATGTTGTTTAGGGGAGTTGTTGGTCTCAAGTCCTGCAAAACAAACACAACATTTAACTCATTAATACGGCCCACAACTGTAATCACAAAACACTTACAACGCCATTACAACATGGGTGAGACAATTCTCTCTTTCATGAGAAATGTTAGGAAAAGGACAGAAAAAGGGCTGCTGGAGAAATCAGTAGAGACACTTGGGGAGAATTACACATGCTTTTCTTAACATTTCCTGACACGTTTCAAACATTGAGGGCAAAATCGCGGCATCTTCCACTGCAAGTGGAATCTGGCTTCCTGATACTGACACATCAGTGGATTCCGTTTGTTTTTACATGTCACACACCTCGTCCAAGCTCATGTGAAGTTGGGGGTTGTAAAATGCTTTGCAGACACAAATGAACAATAGTAATTGTAGCAGAGAACGTATAGCTCAGTTTAACACACCTTATTGTTGACAATAGCTTCAGAATCATCAAACACAAACTCCCCATCATAACTGTTGATGAAGCACAGGAGTGCCACCAGAGCCACAGTGACTTTAGCCTGGACTGGAGCAAGTCTGGGCAGCGGTATGTGGCGATCCCAGTACACTTCAGACAAAGCCATGATGCGGAGGGTCTTTGGTCATACTGTTAGTCAGCAGTCCCTGAGTACAGAGGAGGAAGGAAGGAGGTGGAGGGAAGGAGCAACAATGTCAGCGCTGATGAATGCAATCTAGGACATATTGATAAGAAGCTCATAAAGAATTCATTCACACCTTATCACTTGAGATTATGTGGCGAGAGGTCACATCTTCTTTTATAACCGTCCTGTTAGCCTCTCTGTCAGGAAGCTAACAGCTGCAGAGAAGACGCAGTTAATGCAGAGGTGATATATTAAAGGTGCATCCAGTGTGGAAGTGTAATAACGTGACGGTACCTTACATTTAGCTTTAGCATGCCTGGTTAGCGTGTGGCTTCCCCGTCGTTTATACCGCAGAAACACGGCAGACGCGCAGAAGCAGTACTTCTGATGGTTCCAACTGTCTTTGGCGTGTATTTGCGAGCCAAAGTGAAGATTTTAAGCATTGAAAGGCAGTCCTGAAGAGGAAAGGAGGGAGAAGCAGCGGCTGTAAACAAATAGACACGCTCTGGCTTAACACTTCCCGGTGACGTCACAGCCACGTGCCAAATTAGAGCCAATCACCGATGCGCTCTCAGGCGCACCCGTTCATGGTTCAAAACTTGAAATCAGTTAATAAAAAAAGCAAACAAAAAAAAAAACCCCAACAACTCTATTCCAATATATAAACACGTTTACAGGTACGTATTTATTTTATTCGATTCAAACAGATTTCAAAGCTTCTGTATGCAATAGACGCTACAATTTACACACACACACACGCACACACACACACGCACACGCACACACACACACACACACACACACACACACACACACACACACGCACACACACACACACACACACACAGGCAAGGGGGGCGGGGTCTACAATATTAGAGTTCTAACGCAGAACTAATAACTTCTGATAATGATCGTGATGACGAGACAAGATACAAATTTGGACTGAAAAATATTTATTTTATTTTCTGATGTTTAGGTTTGCTGTCTGAAAATTGGCTTAACTCACACACTCTCTGTGACTATACCTTTGTCTCTCTCATCAATCATTCATTATCAGTCATTTCTTTGCACTGCAACTAAACGATAACAGAAGAGATCAACACAAAACAATGTTTAATAAACACTCCAATTTATTACTTGATTGTTGCAGATCACTCACTTAAACCGTGTACCAAACCTCCAGGCTGTAAAGTCTAAAGCAAAATGCAATGTTCTTTGCAGATAATCATGTGAATCACAGTGCCTCTATAAGTGTTTGACAGTATCCATTTGTGCACAAAGGGTAATGTGTTCTTATAAGTGCATTGTATGTGATTTGACATCGTACTGTGACATGCATTGCTACAATTTGTGTAAATTGTTCAGAAATTATTATATCCTCAAATAATAACTTATGATGAAAGAGTGCACAGACTTAGCATTGTTTGTTTGGCATTGTACTTTGCATTCAGTTGACGTGTGGAATCTGCTCCCTTTATACTGTATGGGCAGAGATAAAGCAACTGCCTTAATTTAAATTTTGTGGTTTGGATCAGTTCAGATAACATCCAGAGCTATATACATATATATTATATGAATTTATAACAATAATCTTAATAGGACTCAGGATATGTTTTATTTCACAGGGCCTTTCAACATGTTCAAGGTCACCTTACAATGGAGACACATCAAACATGAAAATCTTCATAAATAATAATTTGGAGGCAATAAAACATCTGCAGATTAAAACAAGGAAAAATAACAGTATGCAAGATTGGCCAAATCAAACTGTGGAATCAAACAGTATTATATTTCAAACGGGGGGTTTTAATGTTTTGAATTAAGATGGGAATGTGGTGTGTGAAGGTTTATCAGGAGTAGAGTCGGAAGTGGTTCATGTGTGAATTGAGAACATTGTTTGCTCGGTACAGCTGAAAAATTGGAGGAGTGACATGTTCAATGGCTTTGGTTCGTCTCGCGATTCTTACTGCTGCATTTGAATATGTTGAAATCAGTAAATGAGATCATTTGGTCATTACTAATAAGGAGTTCATTAAAGTCGTCAAGTCCTGATGTTACTCCCACGGTCTGCAACCTGTGGCTCCAGAGCCACATGTGGCACTTAAGCTGCTCTGTAGCGGCTCCCTGAAGCTTTCCAAATATGTAATGTAAATAAACATTTTGCTTTCATTTTTATTTAATTTACATTCCACACTGATTTTCTAAAATGGTCCAAATAAAAACAGCAAAATAAGGTAAAACTACTAAATCTTGCAGAATAGCTGGAATTGCTAAAAATTGACAAAATAGTTCAAATGGATAATAACAACAATAACAATAAGAATATGAAAAAGGGTCAAATGAAATTTGCTCAAGTTGCTAGAATAGCTTTTGTTGGAGGAAAAAAAAAGGGTGGAAAAAAGTGCTTGTGGGGCTAAAACTGATCGAACTATTAAACACAGTTATTATTAACAGGTAAAATAGCGAGAGAGGGCAAAATATCAAACTTTAAAAATGGCTACAAGAGCCAAAACCCAATACCCAAAGACATATTTAAAATGGATCTAACCTTCATGAGCACAAGCTCTGTTGTTGTATTGATAGCATTTTTTGTTTCCTTCAATCCGGATAGTTAACGTGCATTGTGGCACAAAACATTTTATTTCATCGTTTTCTACTTAGAACTTTTTGTTCCCTCTGAGATCAGTGATTTCAATATGAATTTTGTCATTTTTGTTACATGAGGGGAACTGAAAGTTTTTTGCTCCACATCCGACTGCATTAGTACTCGGAATAACAGCATCCTGTATGTATTTCATCACAAACGCTCATGATCTGTTGTCTGTCATAAAAAGATGTTAGTATGAAGAAGTGTTAATAGAAGGATGAGTGTCTGTAAAGATTAGAGGTGCTTTGGTTACAGAGAGGCCCACGGCAGCCTTTGGGATTTTGTGCTCCATTTCACCTGTCATTGCTTAGAGAAGACAAGGAATCTCCCTAATGGCCGGAGTCAGGGGCCCAGGGCGACAAGTCGGGGGGAAATACTGTCAAGGGTACGTTCTCCGACCTTTAAAATGGGTCTCAAGGATGGTTAGAGAGGTAGACGCTTATCCAGAAAGAAAGCACGCATAATTTGCTTCAAAACATCCCTCATGGTATCTGCACGGGTTGTTTTTCATGGGTGCTGGCAGGTTCTTTTGGTCCCCGGACTGTTTGGATTGTGCCCCCTGCGATCCTCTCCCTCACTGGGAAGGACTCCCATCAGCTTTTAAGTGCTCACATGATTGTTAATTTACTCAATTTTCACATTTAGCCTTGATATTACAAACCTTCAGATGATTATTTAAATTTTCATTTAATTTTATTTCTCACCAGGAACCTGGTCACTTTGGAAGATGCATTTAATACCCCATCCCCGAAATTGCCTAATTAGCACCACATGCAAAATGCATGAAGAATAGATTTCATCTCCTGGTTCTTCACCCATGTCAGTCAGTTGGAATTCATGTTATTAGCATCACTAGCAAAGAGCTGGCCCGGGTGGGGCAGAGGAGATAATGAGCGGGGATGTCCCAGCACCGTGAAGGGAAGATCCAGTGGCCCAAATGCGTGGAGACAGGGCTGCCAGCGGACACCCCGTCAGGGAGGAGGCGCTGGTTTCTTGTTTTTTTTGTGTGATCGCGACGGAGGTGACAGACATTGATTGTGTGCTTTCTGACACAGAGTCACAGCACAGAGGAAAGGTCAGGGTCAAATGGCGTGAAAAGTGGGGAAGGAAAAAAAATTAAAAAACCACGCAATGTCTCGAGTTGAACGATGCAGCCTGCATGTGTTTTTCATCACTGACTATTAATCACAGCTGGCATGGTTTCATTTCCTCTGATCATAGTGGGCGACATACTGTGATATTCTCAAAAGTCTTGTTTGTTGGGGTTTTTCTTTTGTTTTTGTTTTTTTCTTACTAATGACAAGCAAAGTTTCTATATGTAGGAACGTGCATACTTTTGGTAAAAATAGATGCAACTATTTGCATTCAAGACAAAAAGCATCTCTTGGGCTAATGTGTGCTTATCCCCTTTAGACCCCAGACATCAAAAAAAAAACCAACCCCACAAAACTTTTTGCTTTCAGACAATAAACATGTTGTGTCTGGAGTTCTTTAACTTATTTTGATCGAACATAGCACAATAAACGTCTGGAGGATCCATTGTATTGTCTGGAAAATAGACAATTAGTATCTCACTGACTTTAGTGTTGAATAGAATGCGAACACTGGGCACATTATACACTTTATCAAACATGGAATCCACTCAAATTGACAAATCTAACAAGCATAAACAGCGGAATGTACCATGATTTTTTTCACCCCAATTTTCATCTGATGAGATTATGACTTTATTTTTAGGTTTTTCTTTGTTATACTTGGAACTCAAGATAAAATGTTCTGCTGAATAAAAAACAACAACAGCTTAACAACAGTTCTTACAACTCCCATCAGGAGCCATACCTTATTTATTTATGCAAATGTAAAGGCAGACAAGTGGAAACAGAAATTGTAGTTTTTAAAGTATAAATCAGGAGATTTGTATTGTGTTTCAAACAGAGTCGTTCTTGTTATTAGAAGCAAAATATTTGAAGGGAAACTTTGAGAGCAACACAATAGTTTCACAGCATCCATCAATCTTCTGTACAAACTTTTTCCTGGAAAGGTCGCCGGTCCATTCCAATGGTATTTGAACAAACTGAATTAGATGTCACTTACTTTATTCTTGGCATAACTGTTAGTACCAGATGGTTCTGTGTATTTCTAAAGCTGATTAGGTTTTCACACACTGTGGTCTCTGGAGTTAACATAAAACATTGGGTGTGCAGGCATTCTGGAGGTGGAAATACTTTGTGAGGCAAGGAGGTCAAAGGAGATTTGGCAAAAGACGAGTTTGAACCGACAGAAAAGCTACAGTAACTGAGTGGGAAACGGATTTTAGCGAAAGAGCTTGTCGGCCCGTTATACGGGCAGGTTAGAAGAGAAAAAGACCATGCTGGGTTCTTCTCCTCTTGGCCAAGAACAGAAATCTGAGGCGGCAGTGGGCACAAGCGAAACCATAAATAGAACAAAGGCTGTGAGCTGGTTCAGACGGTCACTTCGAGTTTCCCTACTGCAAATACATGTGAGGTGACTCACTCACCATACCACCTTCAGAACACATATTAAAGTGGATGTCTATTTAACGCTGCAGCTTTTCTTCTCCTTCCCATCGTTATGCTGACTGATCGGCCCCACAGCCCGTCACCATACCAACATCCACCACGGAGCTCAGCCTTATAGCTTCTCCCTATCTCTAGTCTCACTTTGTCCTCCATACTGGAAATAAACATTCTACCAAAGCATAAACCAGGTCTTGAAAGATGCGTACGCCACTTCCCACGCAAAGTTTGTGATCTAAAAAAATACATTTTGCGGGAGAATGTGCGTCCCGCTACGACAACTTTGAACCTTGCGCACGCACATTTTGGAGACTGGAAACCTGATGGTGAGGCGGTGAATTGAAGCCAGATTCATCTCATACATTTAATATCTTCAAATATCAGACTTATAGATCCACGTAATCATAAACGGCTAAGCTGCAGTGGTATAGATGTGTTTGTTTAGTGGAACACTACTACTGAATCAGCAGCATGATGGACAGATGAATGGATGGATAGATGGATAGATGGATAGATGGATTTATGGATTTATGGACAGACTTTTTGATCCATTTCACCGACATGGATCCAACTTACCTCATGTCACTATTCCAGGTTGGTCCTGGTGATGCAATGGTGTGGGAATAATGATTTATTTATGACGGAAATACCGCTGCCTTTCTGACTTCCAGGGGCAAAGTTCAGTATGTTAATGGGCTCTTCTATTGGGATAATGAACCATATTTCAAAGCAAAATATGCCTCTGCTTGCTCCACGTACATGGAGTTCGCTGGCCTTCTCAGTTATCTTAGATCTGAAACCTGTGGAGGACCTTTGACTTTTTGTGCAGCATAAGTCTCAGATTAAGAAGAGTCTGCATGAATCCTGCATAACATTGACCGCAAAAACCTTCTCACAGTCGACACTTTACCCTTTCATAGCAGGAAAGTATCAGTTGAGTGTAATTAATTTTGGCTTACTTTCCTACTTATCCTATTAACCCACCCATCCATCCGTCAGTCTATCCATCTTCTGCACCACTTATCTTGTTCAGGGTTGCAGAGCACTGAAGCCAATCCCCGATTATTATGGGCGAAAGCAAGATACACCCTGGACAGGACCAACACACAGAGACAAACAAACAAACACGCTCACATTCACACCAAGGGGGATTTTAAATATGCATGTTAGTGGATTGTGGGAGGAAACCAGAGTACCTGGAGGAAACCCAGGCACACACGGGGAGAACATGCTAACTCTACACAGGTATTTGAATCCACTGCCTTCTATCTGTGAGGTGAAAGCACTCAACCTTTATATCTAAATACTATAAAATAGAAAATGTACATTCCAGAGTGTAGCTTGAATATATTTAAAAACATTTTGAAAGCTTCACAAATCCTACAACTCTCACACATTTTTTAAATGTTCAAATACTCTATCCCAGTGTTTATCAACCTTTTTTGAGCCAAGGCACACTTTTTTCTTTGGAAAAATCTCGAGGCACACCACCAACTGAAAATGTTAAAATTTTAAACTCTGTAGCCTCTATTAACAATATAAAGTCATTCTCATCAATGTTTTATCAACAGGAATCAAATACATACAGAAAAAAGTATTTCCCAATTTCTATTTTTTATTTGTACTCCCTCAGTGTGAATCCTGGACCTGATGGATGAACACAGAGCTGATATCCTGGTTAACATTCTTCCTTTTCAAAAACTTCTCCATCACTGTCACTGACACAGTACTTTGATACAAGATGGGAGCAGCAGGTGGTGGTGATTAACCAGACTGACCTCTGTTAAGTTTAATTTCACCGGCAACGTTCTGTGCTGCCATCTAGTGGTGAAGAGTATTGTAATATAAACAACCCACCAATGCCTATTCCAAACCGAAGACAAAAGAAAATAAAAACTCTTTTTTTTTCCACACCTGAAAAATGAATTTTTAGCTCAGTTGGTTAGAGCGTTGTGCTAATAAGGCCAAGGTCGTGGGTTCGATCCCCGTTACGGGCCACACAGTTTTTTGCCCCAAATAGAGAAATTCACTTCTTTTTTTAACGCTTTAACCTGCTTTCGTACCATGTTCTTACGTAATGACGAAGGTGTAAAACCCAATTTTTACTCAGACTTGTCCAGAAGAAGTCGGGTTTTTGATGAAACGGCATACCTGACTATATCTCGCGGTACAGTGGTTGAAAAACACTGATCTAGTCTTTATCTAGTTTTGGTTAAGTTTAAAGAAGGCAGCGCGTTTTAGCTGCACGTATCGTTTATTGAAGCGAATTTCTCTATTTGGGGCAAAAAAACTGTGTGGCATGTAATGGGGATCAAACCCACGACCTTCGCCTTATTAGCACAATGCTCTAACCAACTGAGCTTCGTTTTTCAGGTGTGGAAAAAAAAAAGGTTTTATTTTCTCTTGTCTTCGGTCTTGGACTAGACATTGGTGGGTTGTTTATATTACGAGTTGTAGTTAATTATTTCGTCTAGTTTGGTTTGTTAAATATTGGTGTGCAACCATGAGTGAGAAATGTGTTGTGTGGAGTGTCATCCTGTTATGAAGTTCCAGTTAGGAGTGTTCATGTCAAAGTAAAAGCTTCTGGTGTTCAGCTGGCAGAATAGAAATTAGACTCAGAGCAATTCTTCCGCGATGCTCGCCACAGTATTCATACACAATTACTCTGCACACTGTTCTCACAGCTGACACCGGCTGTGAGAGTAAATGTTTTTTTAGAAAAAATGTGAACTTGGATAATTTCCCACGGCACACCTGACTAGATCTCGCGGAACACCAGTGTGCCGCGGCACAGTAGTTGAAAAACACTGCTCGAGAACTCTGACACATTTAACAACTTCCAAGTATCCCAAGACTCACATTCTACGACTCTCAGACATTCTGGAACTTCCACACATTTTAGGACACAGACATTCCAGAACTCTTACAATACTGCCAGACCCATCCATCCACCCACCACAGGGTTTCAGATAGCTCTCTCGTGTTGTATCATGTGGCAGTGTTAATTCTTCCGAGCATGTCTAGAAGATAAAAGGGTAAAATATGGTCACTTGCCCAATGAGAGATGAAGTTGTGAACAAAGCGATAAAGCATTGTTTTCAGCACGATGTGGAGTATATACAATAACCGAAAATAGGCTTTTAAATGAAAAAGGAAAAGAGAGAAAAGATGGAATAAGGAAATTCTGAAAAGGTTAAGCAATAGAAAACAAAAAATCAAGAATTCATTTCATTCTATTTCTGGAAACATTTTTGCCAATTTTAGCTGTTCATCTATTTTACTTTTTTAAACAAATTGAACTGTGTCACAGTTTTAACAGATTTAACAAAAGCACTTTTTTGTTATTTCTCTCCATCTACTACTGTATCCACCAAGAAGGGAGCCTTTGATAACATGTATTACATGAGATGAAAGACATTGTGACAGGTTCTTTCTATCTATCTATCTATCTATCTATCTATCTATCTATCTATCTATCTATCTATCTATCTATCTATCTATCTATCTATCTATCTATCTATCTATCTATCTATCTATCTATCTATCTATCTATCTATCTATCTATCTATCTATCTATCTATCTATCTATCTATCTATCTATCGCTGTTTCAGCCTTGCATGTGTCCTTCTGCTTTATAAAACTTGAGCTTTCTAATTTTTTTTTCCAGAAGCAAGAATAGCTCACACCCCTCTCTCTTAAGCATTCTTAGAAAACATCACTATTTTTTTCTGGCGGCCCGACATCTAACAAAGGTGAGTACGATTTACAGGATTAGACTTCACATGTAACTTGGCACACTGAGTCGTCACTTGTCACATGGCCTGTCTGAACCTCTTTAAAACACACTCTTCACTCATTATTTAATAAAACTGGAGGCCTCACCTTTTCCGATCAAAAATCCCCAAACTTCTCCTTAAAGGCAGGGCGGCATTGTTACATGTGTTTCATCCCCTCTAAACTTCTTGTAAGCAACTATTGATGCGACAGAGCTGAAGTGTCTCCTTTTGAGACGCTCACCTCAGAGGTCACATGACTTCACATTGAAAATCAAACGCTGCTGCCGTCGCTTTCTGCTCAGAAGCCAACCGGCATGTTAGAATGTTACTGTAATGTGCCCCGCTTTTGTAACTCACTTACAGTGGATGTGTGGTAAACATGCGCAAAGTCGCACAATAGTGATTGAAGCCAAAGATGTCAAATTATAAAGTATCTGTATTTTTGCTTGGTGGCAATTTTTCTGAGGACAGTTTAACTTTCACTCTCAAGATAAGAAACTGAGAAAATACAGAAGCTACCAAATATGATCATGTGCAAACTAAAGGCTTAAGGTAAAGGCCTAATATCAGTAGTATTCTGATATTTTCAGTTACATTTTGCATGTGTATATCTTTTCTCAAGTGAAAATGGAAAAATTTCATTGGGTTCTCGGCATCCATTTACACAACAACGGTGCTTTGAGCTACTGGAAATGCATCTTTTTGAAAACGCTCCGGCTCCGTCTCTGTGTAAACGAGGCAAAACACAACTTTTCTGAAATGCTGATACTTTGCACCATGGTCATAGTAAATAGTGTGTAGTAAATGTGCGAGATGGACAATAACAACGATGGCGGCTTCCAGTGTGTCATGACTCCCAGTCCATATTCTCCTGGGACTTTACAGTTGACAGTCACTGTAACAACAATCCAACTTCATTTGAATGTCTGTGTACTGGCCACCGTTAATTGGTATATCGTATTGTGCGTATGTGTTGGTGGTTTTATTACAAAAACAACCAACAGCAAAAACTCATGCCCTGGCATGCTAACGACATTGTTTTCAGCATTTCTGTCATTTCCATGTGACCAAACATCATTTTCAAAATGTTGCCGTGTATTCGCAATGTGTTTTCACTTGAAATGTTGTTGTGTAAATGGAACATGAGTGCACATGGGAAAGATCTGCTTCGATCTCTTGCTCGACTCTTTGACACGATTTGATGACTCTTCTGATGCCTTTAAAGAATTCTGTAAAATGTCCATATGTCAACAAACATTTACATTTCACCAGATAGACTCCTGGTCAATGGCAGCTTTAAATATTCAAACATTTACCTGCTACTATGACACACCCAGAGCAGATCAAACTTCTTATACCTTCATCTTCACTCATCAACTCTGTTTGTTATTGTTACTGTTGGACTGTTCTTGTCAAAGTTCACTTCTAACGCTGTAACTGCAGCTACACAATCTGTCGTTAAGTTAATTGCTTATGTTTCCGATGGGGGAAATAAAAAAACTGATGCTAGCAATTTTTTTACAGCAGTAACAATAAAATTAGTACCTTAAGGTAACAATCATGGAGCAGTTCATGCAGACAACAGCCGGGCTGAAAACAGCTGGACTCTGTCTGACAGATGCAGACGTAGGACGGCAGAAAAGTCCTCCAATGTTCCATGAACAGATCCATCCGGTGCAGCAAGCTCCAGTCAAAGTCCTGTCTTGTAGAAGAAGGACATCAATACAGTCGACTCTACTGAAGGTGAACCATCTACACTTTAATTAGGTATGAGAGCTAACAGTAATTTCCTCCTTGTCGGAGCGCTGTGGCCCGCACGAGGAGAGTGCCTTCATAGAGGACGGTGATGGAGAATAGCGTGCATTAATGAGGGGAAACACAGCGGGCAGGAGCAAAGAAACTATCACTTAAAGAGGAACGATGGTGGCTAATATCCATTGCCCACAGGAACAAAAAAAAAAAAAAAAAAAAAAAAAGAGATGAGATGACACATTATAATAATGATGCATAACTGCAAAGTAAGCATTTTACAGTAAAACAAAGTCAATTTGTTCTTAAAGGAAATGTGAGGCCGAAGTGTTTTTGAAGTATTTCTGCTGAAAAGTTTACTGCTTCATTGTTGGAGGGCTGGCGTGTCACACACTTCAGTATTTTGGAAACCTGAAGAAGATATTTAACTTTTCAGCGCTTTTTCTGTTTTAAACAGAGCTATTGACTACAGCCGCAGAGCACACGCACAGTAGCAGCATTTCAGAAAAATTGCGTTTTTGCTCCAATTCTGCACGTTTTCAGAAAGTTCCACCTTGGAAACCGTTATAGAATAGGTGCATTTAGAGTGGCTCCAAGCACTGTTGTTGTGTAAACACACATACAAAACACAACAAAAGTTATCTAATCTTCACTTGAAAAGATTGCCATGTAAAGAGAGTTAGTGTGACCAGACGATGTGTTTGAAGGGACTAATATACATGGATTTAAACTGACAACAGAAAACTGTTATACTCTGTTTCATCTGCCGTATTAAAACGTGGCTGTGGTTAAAGTAGAGTAAAGGTGAATATATGGTTTAATTCCTCTCTTTACTTCATTTACAGCTTCAGAGAAACAAACAGTTGTGTTGGTTAAAGCGACGGTCCCAACCCACCCTGTGTGTGTTTAGTCTGTACGTTTTTTGGGGAGGCCATAGCCACCACGTTTTTCTGAAAACGTGGGGAGGGAGTGGCAGGAGCAGGGAGGGAGTACGTCAACGCAAGGTGTGAGTAAGTTGCCGGCACGCCACGCCTGGCTGTGAGCGGTGGCGTGCATCGTACGTTGTAAGCACATACAACTCATCTCCATGCGATTGCCACGTTACCCTCTGGAGGCCCTACTTAGACGTACTGCTCATGTACGGCTTCCTTACTCACTTGCATGTTGCAAGTGCGATGAACGGGAGTTTTTCCGCCCGATGTCCCAGCTGCTGCTGCTGCTGCCTCCAGATGCTTCCCATTCCACCGCAGAGACTCTGGGTTCTGATACTGCAAGCAGGGTTGCCAGATATGACTCAATGTTTCCAGCCCAAACGATGTAAAAACCACACTTCAATAAAAGCCAGCCCACATTTCAGCCATATCAGGCAATACTGGCTGCAATAGCAGCTTCAAGCAGTACGGAGTCTGTGCGTTTTGCGCTCATTGACTGTCGGAGGCGCACGCGTCACCTGTACAGGGGTGAATCTGAAACCCGAACGCAGTGAAAGTTCCTTCATGCACAAAAAGTGCTGCAGTGTGTCTGCGCGCTCCAAATCCGTACGGAGGCGGTACTTGCCACGTACGGATCCCCAAATTTTGCCCACGTTTTTGCACGTAAACAGCACGCACTCGCAAGTACGGCACGTTGGGACTGTTGCTTTAATGAACAACTCAATCACCAACTCATTTTTTTTTCCTGCTGTAATCTTCAAAATATACTTCTGATTGCAGTCACTACTCTTGAATCACTTCAAGGTGCGATATGATTAAAACGTGCAATTTAAACACATGTAGTAAGTTAATTAGTTGATGGGCATTTTAATCATGAAGAATTTCATGGTGTAAACTTCAAACACTTATTTTGCCTTATTTTGCCTCTCCCCATTGTTTTCTCACCCCAACTGGTGCAGACAGATGTCCGCCCACCTCCGAGTCTTGTTTTGTTTGAGGTTTCTTCCTGCTAAAGGACATTTTTCCTCCCCGCTGTCACCAAGCACTTGCTCAAAGGAAAATCGTTCCCCAAATTTTGCCCACATTTTTACATGTAGACAGCACGCACACACACCGGCAAGTACGGTGACTGTCGCTGAAGGAGAGGTTAAGAGACTTAGAAAGGTAATGTCACAAGTCTTTCTCAGAACGCACTCGCAATGCATGTCTTTTTTTACCGTACTTACATATATTTTATCAAGTGACTCATATCTGATTCTCGCAATTACACTTGCCTACAACCTAAGAAAGACTGTGCATGTCCACTTGTTGTGTTTACAAGCTTCAGGCTACTTCTGAACCAAGCTCTGCAAACTGCAAAGCCATGGATGATAATGTATGCTTGATGCTGATGTCACGGTTTGACAAACATCAACAGGATTTTGGAGCAGAGAAGAATGAAAAGGCATGTGACGTCGTAAACTGACCGTGCTGGATTTTCATTCTGTCATACAGCCTCCATGCTTCTCATTTATTTACACCGTCTTCACTATTTATGCCAGATGGTTTTAGATTTGATGATGTTGGAGAAGCAATACTAGGATAGTCTAACATTGTCAAGAGCATATTGGAATCGTAATTGGGTGGCATTGCACTAACAGTATAAATGCGGCCTAAGTTGTGTGCTGGTGTTGCTGAGGTTAATCCTGAAGCAGTTTGATACCTAAAGTACTTCAGTGCACTGCAAGCCAAACCTTTGCATATAGGCCATATTTCATACAGCCCCCATTGCTTGCATCAGGGATGAAACGGATTCAGCTTTCCACACACGATATGCAACCATTGTGTGTGTCAAAGTAGCTCTGTTGATGGTTGGAGCGGAGCTCTTTTGTTCTCAGCGTGACGCCAAAGAATAACCAGGGGGTAATAGTGGTCCTCTATGATAAGGGCCCTCGCATCAAGATGCGAACCTTGGAGGCTGGAGTCCATCTCTGAGTCACCGTCAAGAACCTCTGCAGGCAGGCATCCATTCTTATCGGGTTTTCATCTTGCTGTGATGGCACAGTCACATATTTGTGCTGACAGTCCTTGTACACAGATTATTCTATTCAATATCACCGTATACATGTCAGGAGTGTCACATGCCTATAGGTTAGGAACAAAGCACGCTGCTTTTTATCAGGGTATTTGCAGAAAGCTTTCTTGGACTGAAAACTGTACGACTTGTGTCCATTTTTTTCATGGTTGTGGTGTTTTCTTGTACTATTTATTTTTCATAAATGAAAATGAAATTTATGTCGGATTCACTTTAGTTTATGCACGTTTGTATCTTTAGTGTTATTTAAGTCTGATCACTTTGTCTTTTGTCTTATGACGTTATGTTTTGTCTTCTATCTGATGCTAAACCTCCTTGTTTTAAATAAATGGTCGTAGAGTGTAGATCAGTCCCAAATCATCAATATCAGACACTACTTCCACATTTTTAGGATTGATTCTCATGTTCTTTAAAATAAAATTGTAGTTGTGTTGGGGAATTTTTTTTTTTTCTTTCTCTAATGGCTGATTTTTGAGTTTTGCTTTTCCAAGAGAGACGATGACTGACTCCAATGTTACGGACAATAATTCCCTCGGATCAGAGGAAGGCCGTCCGTCACCTGTTGCACCGTCGATTCAGCATCCTGGTCACTCAGCTCCTCTTCGATTGTCCTTCAAAGAAAACCACTCAGTGGAAGAATGCAAAAAAACCCCAAATGCATTCAATATCAAATAACACAAGTAGTCAAAGTCTGTGTTTTAACGTGCCCATGTTGTCTATGTGATTAAAAAAATAACAAACCCCAAAAAAGGTACAAGTTATTCAAACAAGCGTACAATAGTTACAGTAATAAGAGTAGCTGTAACTAAGTGTGGGGAGCCTGACTCTGCGCACAAAAATAGTAAAATATGGGGTTTTTTTTGGCTTGAGGTGCATTTATTCCCCATTTGAAATCCATAAATCAAATTGAGGCCTTACTTCAAAATTCAAACTTCAATGTTGGTGATTTCATTAAACACAGACACTCCTGGAAATATTTTAAACAGTCTGACTTGAAGACGTCATCACTGACTGCACACTGAACCATTTTAATGGAAAAAGACTTCAAAATTAGTAACAGTTTGCTGCCATACATTCACAAGGAGGCCAATCTCTTCACCATTTATTTTGACAATGAACAGGACAAAAGATATACATTATTATGATGATGATGATGATGATGATGAAGCAGAAGGAGTAGAAGAAGAAGAATTCAACTGAATAAAACAAGCAAATAAACAAAGTATTACAGGTTAAATTAAGCTATTTAAAAGTCTTGTTCTTGGCAAAGTGAAAGTTGTATAACTTTCTGTGGCGTTGTGTCACAGCAGCATCGCTCACAGAGGTTTATGTTGTCAGAACTAAAAGAAATAATGATAAATAAAGACTTGAATATCAGGTGAATTCCAGACGCAGCTCCCCAGCACCTGCAGACGCTCGTCTGCGGAAACAGACGGAGATTAAGTCCTGTCCAATTCCATCAAGTTTATCCGCGGCCTCCACAGGTGTCTGCGGCGCCGCCTCACCGAGTGACGGAGCCATCACAACACATCACGGCTCAGAGAGGAAGAGTGGCAGCACCCAGCCAGTCTACTGTACGGCGCAGGCCCCCGGGCACGGAGATGAGATGGATCGGATCATCCGCTTGATGCCATGAAGGGCTCTCTCGGGGCATGGCAGAACATTTTGTCTGCATGTGACTCCCACCAGGTTTTATTCTGACAGGAGTCAGGATTTTAGACCGAGAGGACGGTCGGATGAATCGAGTGGCCAGAGGGGAACTGTGGACAGAGAGAGAGAGAGAGAGAGAGAGAGACCAAGAGAGCAAAAAGAGGGGCATGTGTGAGACCTGGCAGTGGTTGGGCTGATTCGTTCTGTACTGCGGCCCCTGCTGTTGCCCCTTTCCTGGTGTTGCTCACAAAAGTGCTTCTGCCAAAAAGCCTCTTGTCGCCCCGGTACCCCAGGCCCCGTCATGATTGGCACCCTGTCACATTATCTTATGACAGCGCTTGTGGAGACAAGAGTGCTGAGGACTGATACTGGGAAGTGGCTTGGGACTTGCACGCAAACACACACACACGGCTGCACATGTGTGCAAATACAGTAGACGAAAACACACCCCGAGGAGCTTCAACACACACCAGCTGGGAAATGGAAACGCATCCTCGGTGTGCGAGCGTGCACGTGTCCGTACCGACGCACGACAGGCGGCACTCCGTAAACAGTGGAGAAGGTTCATACAGGGGCGCAGATGTTTTGCACATCATGTATATCGTACTCCAGAGATGCGCTATTTTAGGCAGGAGGGTGTATGGAACAATGCACCGACTCCTTTATGAACATTTCTTTCTGCAGCTGCATGGAGCTGCAGGCTTTTATTCATGCCTCACTCTACCCCGGAGATCTTCTGAAACATCTCTGACATACGTAACCAAAGAGCGGTAAATCAGCAAAGAGGCCCGGAATAGATGAAAGTCAAGCACGGAGAGTTAAACGTTGATTTCATCTTTGTTCTAAAGTGAATGTGAAAGCGATGCTCCACAGACGAGGACTTGTTTTGCTTGGATTGAGGATTTAACAATATGCAATGACTTTTGAAAATATTTCGATAGTAAATTCACTAAAATGAATCGATTGCATTGACCTGTGCATCGTCTTGTGAGCTTACACACTGAGATTTAATACACTGGAGGCAAAGCAACACACTCCACTCTGTGGAAAAAGTTTGTAAACCTTTGAGTAATGCTCAATGTATGTGGCATAATCAGACCTTTAAACTACAGGAAAACTTGTTATTTTTAAACTTTCTTCTTGTCCAAAACTCTTGAAGGGAAAACCAAAACCAGGATTTTTATATTTTTTATTTTTTTTGCATCAGACCACTATGGGAACAGATTTAAACATCTGTCACAAAGTTTTCCAGAACTATCCAATTTTGATACTTATTGAGTCTGAAACCTCACAGTTTGACTCAAAGCTAAAGAGTGTGACATGTTAAAGACTCCATCAGGAGGCTGGGCGGATGGTGCGGCTGCTTCTAAGCGGACCAGACAGAGGTATCTCCGTCTGTAAACAGGACTCACAGGGAGACTGTGGGCCACCAGTGTTTGTCCACATGGTGCGACCCCTCTCCGAGGGTCAGGTCGGGACAGATGTGCCATCCACAGCTGGGTACGGGTGAAGGGTGTCAGATCAGAGCACGCGTCAAAGACCAGACATACATGTGACAGCTGGACGACACTGGACTTGGGAGTTCAAAGAGTTTCTGCCTCTCTTTTAACAAGATCCTTCATTTTGTACTCTTTCATTCATATTTATGGAGATTGTATTCCTTCGACTGCTTCACCCTGAAGCTTTAAACCAGCCACTGGTGACGGACCTGGGCATTCCTTTTTGGAGCATTTTCCATCAATTATTTGGCAGGTGTATTGAGTGGGGCCAATATGAAGCGCTGATTAGCATCTGAGGCCCACTTTGAGGGCTGATATTCATCCACCTCCGCCTCTCACACTGAGAAGTGGAGGCTAATCTCTCAGGGTACGCGGTAACCCCCCCCTATTGCCAGTCCTTCCATTTCCTACCCCCCCCCCCCCCCCCCCCCTCCGCCCACCCTTCCCCTGCTTTCCCCTCTGGAGGCCTGCATTAAACATAAAGACTCTGCATGGATGAGTGAGTCAACAAATTACCACAGCCAATAAATGGGGAAAAAATGATCTGGCCTTCTATACACCACCAGTCTATTATTTTCTCTCCTTCCCCTCCCTCCTCCTCCTCCCCCGCAACCCCCTTTACCTTACTGTCCTCCATCAGGTTATTGTCCCAGGCTCTTAAATAAACATGATCTTAGCCCGGGCTTCTCCTTATTGCATTTAGTTAGAGCAGCCGTCCTCATGCTTGACTGCTTGTGTCCATCAACTCAGGGGAGCTTGACTTGCTGCAAAATCCCAGCTAATACACATAAAACTGCTACAGCTGTTGGTCTAACCTTTGAGTGTCTCCTAAGGAGCACAGTGATATTTGCACTTAATAAAATTATGCCTACCAGGAGAATATGCCGCTGACATTTGCCATTTGTCAAGTTGAGGTGGCAGAGAGGCTTTATGAGTCATTAGTGTTCAGCATACAGCTGAGAGTCGCTCTGCTCGCACAAGTCGATCACTGCAGAGCGATCTTTGTTCAGATCGTCAAAGAGCTGCCACGTGCATGAAAAGCGTCTTTTCACCTTTGTACCCACCGGTTTTATTTTTCTCTTAATTATTTTTATGCTAAAAAAAAAATCATGCTTCCATTTGCACACAACTAATCGTAAGTGTTGAAGTAGATCTTTGTCTTATATAACAGCCAGTGGCACATTTCTTGAGTAATTTCCTATTGTAGTTCATGATAAATGAAAAATAGCACCAGATGTGGGGAAGATGGGCAGCTGTGTGAAGTTGGATATAGTCGATCCGCGAAGCAGAGGAGAACATTAAAAAAAAGTAAGTAGCGGCTCATGACCTCCACAGTAGGTTTTTGTCTTTGCAGAAAAAAAGTCACATTTTGTGTTTACAATCCTCAACAGTAAAGTAAGTTTAGTGAGAATGTATGTTTTGCATATATCAACTGAAGGTGACTGAGTTTTGTGTATCCAGGTGTTAGCACACGATGCAATGAAGACATAAAAAGTGTGTGTGTGTTTGTACTGTAACATTGAACCATGGCAGGCCCAAACTGCAGCCCATCATCATTTATTGAGTTAGTTTATTAAATTTTTTCTTCTTCTTTTGTTGAACGATGGGGTGAAACTGGATCTAAGTTACTTTACAGCTGAAGCTTGCATGTGGTAGAAAATGTCATATACATTTTTTTTTAAAGCAAGATGTTTAAAGATCATCATCGACAGCAGCATCTACTGATACAAAAAAAGATGATTAGAGGACATTTGTGAAGTGCGTTATGGACTCCCGCACTGATGTACTGTATACACACGAGTCATTTAGAGAAAACTGCAGGTTGTAAATATAGCACTCACATAATGTGATAGACAGACACGAAAGTTTCACTCTTGAAAGAAAGAATAAACACAATAATGGGATTTATGTCAAGCAATGATAAAATCTGTGTTCAGAATTTGATTCAACACAGATGAACGTGTTAATATCCATCCAGCCAAACAATAAATGGACCGTAATTAGCAATACGTTTTAAAAGTATAAAATAGACTGGAGCTCCTTTGTTCTGAAGCAGATCTGCTAATGAAATCAAAACAGAAAACAACCAACTAAAATCTAGTTTTAACAGTAACTGATGGGCACCAATGTTATGAGGCTCGATGAAGAATGAAGGGATGAAGTTAGCTGGTGTGAAGAGACGTGAAGGCAGCTGCAAATGTAGCTTCCAACGTTCCACCAACAAAACTCCTTCCTCATCGCTTCATTTTGAGAAAATTCTAACAAATAGATCACCATGGACAATTCAACCAAAGACATGTTCACTATTTGTTTCACTCATGGAGACATGCATATAGAATAGAAGAGAAATGAATTTGACACACTGCAGTTTTTAATGTCCAATACTGTTCTCTTGTGTGCAAGATACATCTCTGGTATATTCCCAATCAACATTAGTCTTGTAAGAATGTAAATAATGACACAGTTATTAAGTTGATTATATATTATTGTTACTGCCATGATTGTTTTTAATACTTAAAATGTATTGTTTGTATTCTTTCTGTTACTACTCTCCTATTTAATTTCTACTTGCAGCTGTAATAAGGCAGGGCTCTCCCTTGTGGAGTAAATAAAGGAAAGGAAAGTCTTGTCTCCTTTCAGATACAGATCATTTTTTCATTTCAGTTTTCAAAATAAAACTAATGCACAGCTCAAAAAAGAATTCAAAAGTAAACAAGTGAAAGACAATGAATGAAAGCAACCACACACACACACACACACACACACACACACACACACACACACACACACACACACACACACACACACACACACACACACACACACACACACACACACACACATATATATATATAAAAGAAACATCCACCAAAACTAAAGTCAGTCTCCATGTTAGATTAGATTACACTTGAGAAGTGAACCATCAAATGTGCAACGTTGTGCCACTGTGGTGACAAAAGCTACACAATGTGACTGATTCAGAGTGTTCAGATAGTTTAGAGATAAAGAAAAAGATCCAATACATCATGATACCTATACGCAGAGGTAGTTACACTAATCCACACATGCCAACCGATAAATCCAAATATCCGCCTCAGTTCGTCTGCTCGCATGAAAGATTAGAACTGAAAGTGTTTTAATTTGTTTTTCCACAAACTCCATGTTTTGGGGGCCGAGCGACGGGATCGGCGGTGACTCGGAGGTCGAGGTCACAGCGACGGTAGCAGCTTTATCTGATGCGCCCGTGCAGAGTGATAGATACTGCCCACGTTGTGACCTTCCCCCCCCAAAAAAAAGTCAAAAGAGGTCATGCTGTGGAGGAACGGTTCCTCCTGTTGTTGAGGGATGAGGGCAAAAGAGAGACAAAAATCTGTTGCTTACAAAGGATGAGTCAGTGTGGTGGACAGATTATGACGCACCGATAAGATTGACGCTCTTATGTCCATATTCAATAAAAGAATCCCTCCATTGTGAACGCTAATTTATCCAGAAGGATGTTCGTCACGTTGCTGGAAAAAAGTGTCCGGAAATGAGCAGCTTTGTACACAGAAATGTTTGCTTGTTACGTCCTGATTGCTTTTTGTTCATTGTCCTCCTGGAGGCTGTGTTTGTTAACTGCGTTTTCATTCCTAAATTAATTATCATTATCTGTAACAACGGCGCCATGGGAATACATCACAGACATTACAATTAGCATCAAAGAACAACAGTCACATCCTATAAAAAGTATTCACCACTCCGGCGCCCCCTAGATGGTTTTATGTTCAATTCCCAGAGAACGAAGCTTATCTACACAAAAAATACAGAAAATTAAAGTTGTATTTGTAGTGCAATGAATTCCTCTGTAGCATTAAATATTTATGAGAAAGGCAAAAAAAAAAACCCTCTTTGGAAATTAAAAGTTTGGAAACATGAGCAAATAAGCCCAAACCTGCCATTCGTATTCGCCATTCAACTGCTTATTTTCTACTGATTGAAGTGAGTGGAAAATGTTTGAAGATGAACTTTAAGCCAGTTTTGAAAATGTAAACAGGGGAATATAAAATAATTACAATGAAAAGTACCAGGAAAGCTCATTATATTAATAAAATATATCCTTTAATATTAATTTTACTCATGTTTTATGAAACCACCTCTTTAATGTATATATAAATTTTTTTGCTTTTCAACAGTGTTTATACTGTTTTCAACAATTTGTAATTTTTTGTGAGTGATGTTGGTTGTTGGATGACAGAAGGAGGCAAAGACTTTCAATGCTGAACTGGCCTCAAAGTCAACATAATATTATAAACAAGTTGAGACAGTTCAGACTCTTTTTAATCAAAAACTTACAGTAAATCAACACGAATGTAAAGCATATTTTTCTTTCAGAAGAGAATTGTAATTTCTTTTAGTTGGAAGTTACTATTTCTCAAAATATAATGTCTCCAAGTAACAATTTGTTTTACATTGAAAAAAAAAATCAGAATTACAAGCAATAGTTTGGCGGAGTAAAAGAGATTGTTGATGGTTTTCAGATTGAGATTGTCCAAACAAACCCAAAACCAAACATAAAATAATAAGTATCCTGCAAGACATGGAGAGTTTTCTTCACATGTAATGTAGATATAGATGAGAGTTAGAAACAGAAGTGGTTCAAAGGGACAGGCCATGTTGATATTTTAATGTTTTCCTGCTGCACATCTTAAGTATGAAACAAATTTCTACGTTTTGGTTCAGTTTGAGCAACTTTTCCGTACCCATGCCGGTCTTTACCCCGACGACCACTCGATGATGTTTCCAGCTGATGTGCCCCTGCAGGCAGAGCGACCCCAGAAAGGACACGCTGTATAGAAAGCTGTAAATCCAGCAGCTAAACGCCTCCGAGACCATTACTGAGGACAATTCATTTCAGATCATATTCAGGGGTGTTTATGTGCTGTTTTATAGTTTCACTGAGACCCATTAAACCTTCGAACATTATCAATCTATCGTTAAATCAGATTTATTCATTTATTTAGCACTTTACATTCAATGGTGCATCAAAGCATAAAGCTTCCACCTCTGAGTCTGGTTCTGCAAAGGTTGCTTCCTGCCAAATGGAGTTTTTCCTTTCCACTATCGTTTATGCTTGATCGTGTGGATTTGTTGGGTTTCTCTCTGTAAAAAGCACCGAGACATGACTGTGTTGCAATGTGATGCTGTATAAATACAGTTGAATTGAAAGTGCTTTACACAATGGGATCAATATCAAATTAAGACCCCGCTACATACACACACAGAGTAAAAAAATAACTACAATACAAACACAGCTGTTTATAAACAAGCGAATAAAACTGTTAAGGCACAATAAATACCAGTAATAGTGAAATATGTTCACTAGACAAGTCACTTCGTTGTAAACAAAACAGCAATAACTACACAATAATGATGAATACCAAATTAATGCAAACAAAATGTCTTGTTAAAAGGGTTTTATAAATATATGTTTTTAACAAAATCAACACATGTGTAGCAGTAAAGCCAAAAGTGAATCATTGTCAAAAAAGTTAGCACAGAGGGAACTGGATAATAGACCTGAGAAGAGGTTTTAAAATGAGGGTAATGGTGAAATCTGTACAACTCCTTGTCTGTATCTTACACGTCAGGTTTAATTGCAGATGAAGACGGACACCGCTCAGCGTGACTTAAAAAATTAAAACGTGTTCTTACCATCAATATTCTGTGTTGCTTCACCAAATTCAGGTTTGTGGGAGTGAGGAGTTGATCCTCGGGGACCCTGGAGGGTCACCAGTCCATCACAGAGAGAGACTCAGTCACTCACATTCACTCCTGGATGTGTTTACGGTCACAGATCGGCCTGAAACATGATTCTAGATGTTGGAAGGGAACCGGTGAAAGTACTAACCACCACCATGCAGCCGAGGAGCTCGCCAGTAACGATTTAAGTACTTTCCTGCACGATGTGGAGCAATCTGTTGAGTCTTTCATCCCAGAACATAGACTTTAAACATCAGAAGTGTAAATAAACCGTTGCATGTAAATGGAACTTTTATCGTGCTTTTCCACTGCTTCAGCACACCTAAAGTGTTTCACACTGTTGTCACATTCACACACCAATGGAGGCAGATGCCTTTCAAGGCATTCAATCCATCTATTGGAAACAATTTGGGTGTTAATGCCTTGCTCAAGGACACTTCCACACAGGCAGGGAGATGGGGAACTGAAATCACCGTTTCAAGTTTATAAAATGTAAAAAAAAAAAAAAAAAAACACCATTCACCATTTGTAGCATATAAAAGGTCAAAGTTTTTGGTTGAATTGCGGTAAAAGATGGTTAACACACTATTTGCAAAAAGGAGCTAGAAACATCAGCAGCAGCACAAGTTAGATGCGTTACTTTACTTTATTTCTTCAACTTTATTTTCAATCTAAATGCATCGTCGAGTACGTTCACAAACTCAAAGCCTGAGCCTCAGCTATTCACTGTTTTCCTTCATGTTTTGAAGAACGAAGCGAAGAAGAATCTGAGAGCAAGTTGAAGAGGCTCCTCACCCAGAGACCGCCACAACAAACCTCTGGCAAAGTGTCTGCGCTCCAGTGAACCTGAATCCCATTGGCCTCCATTACTCCGCCACTGTTTTATGGTAAGTCCAGTCATTCATTGTACAGCGAGGCCCAAAACGTACACAAACGTCCCGGTAATGCTGGGGATTTTTTCGTTATTTTCCCGCAGACTCACATCAGTAATGATGAGCTGTGTGGAGACTGGAGGGGCTTTTTACCGGCAGCGTGACGACTGCTGTAACTTCATCCTGGAGGATCGGCTCGAGCCTAACAAACCATTTGACGGCGCGCTCGCTGACTGGCTTGCTCACTGTTTCCAGTACAAGAAGCACAACGCCATCCGGAACACACTGGCAGAAATAACGATAACTGCCGTTACCATTAAGAAAGAAAAAAATGAAATAAAAATAAAAGCTCATAATTAGAAAAAAATACGAATTCGTGTCAATACCCTTGTCAACAGCCATTTAGGTGTTGCAGGCAAGTTCTGTCCCCAGTGTAAAATTAATTGCTGTGAAGTTGTCACGCCAAATATCGAAAATCTCATTTTGAAATCAGATCTGCGCTGTCTTAAGAAATCAGAGCCGTGCCAAGCCGAGCAGAAAATAATCAGTAACATCGCACCTTCCATGAAGGACACTGATTTTCACTTTGATTCCGTTTGATGTCGTCTGGTTTTGTTTTGTTTTTGCTTTTGAGCAGGCGTCCGTTTGTACCGGCGCACGTGCACATTGCTCACGCCGCGGACTTTTTGGAATCCGGGGAAGAAGAAGAAGAAGAAGAGGAAGAAAAATTGAGTGTGACTGCAGAGCGGCAAAAGGTCACATTTAGAAAAACAAACTATGTGACAACAGTGTTTTCTTTTGATACTGTGATTGGCAATCTTCAAATGCAGCCAATCAAAGAGGAAGAAAAAGTGAAAAACAAAAGCGAGGCTAAATTAAAGTTGTCAGTTTGTACCTGAATCGTCCCAAACGATCCCATCCGGGAGCCGGCGGGGGTTTCTGTCACCTGGCAGCGGTTTGCTGCGTCTCTGTCGTGCCAGTTTCAGCTCTCTGCTCTGATCGTTGAGATGCCGACCTTGGACACAGTGGAAGGAAGAGAGCGGACGACAAATACATACCTTAAAACCATTTACAATTTCCAGAAGGGGGAACATGGACAGGTGGAGGCAAATTATAGGCCGTCTTTGATCCCAGCAGATGGAGAAGTGCACGTATGGATGCTGACTGCCACGAGGAAGGACCACGTTGTTCTTTTGTGTGAGTACACAATGGGCCTCACGCAGCAACACGCTCCCAAATCTCTCTGAAAATCCTAAAAGAAGAAACGAGAGAAGGCACCTCTGGATGGTGTTAACTACCCAAATGTGCTCTCACCCTCCCGGGATGATGATGAGTCCTGCCTGCTTGCTCGATGTGCAGCGCGCGTCATTCTCATAGGAAACATGCAGAAACCGGACGTCGAGGCTGGCGTTGTGCTGTGTGCAAACAGCCGGGAAAAGATACCATCCAATTAAAAAAAAAAAAGAAGAAGAAGCTGACAGAAGTGGCACAAATGTAAAAGTGCCTGTTTTGGTTCAGGGGAATAGGACAAAATGCAAATAGAACAACTTGTATACATCGGTGGCACCTTAATAGTAAAAAAACAAACAAAAAACACAATCCATGTAGGATCAGTTTTATAGTTCTAGAAACTGTTTAGTTTCATTTCAGCAGAAATTGTTTTCTGTGTTCATCTTATTAATTTCTTTAATAGTCTTCCTCTAGCTGGATCTAATCAAAACATTGACTGGAAAATGTGTTGTGATCATATAATAGGACGATAATTTTCATATATGAAACTCAACTTTTCCATTTTTATTTTTTTTAGAAATGGTCGTTGATGGTAAACATGTGATTTATTTTGTCCTTTTGGTACAAAATCTCAAATAATGTTTTCATAAAGAAGGGAGAGGCGAGAATATACATTGTTGAGTCTTTACAAACTAAAAACATCAATTAAAAAGAGAAGGAAAAAAAATATCACTTTACTTTGACAGCACTAATTCACACATGTTAAACATAAAAAAGTAATTTTGCTTAATATAAGAAAAAGTCTTTCATTAATTTTCTTCTTGTTTTCTATACATATTTACATTCAGTGCTGCCAACTCTTTTTGAGCCTTTGCTCTTGCAGAAGTATTTATCTTCCCGTGTTTCACATGAACTGGATCCTCAAACGCCCCAAAAACATTACAATAAATTAATGGGACAATTAAATAATAGGAAGAAAATACGTTTGCATGTTGTTTTTTGCATGATGAACCCTGTTCCTGGACACGTAACATCTGAAAAGTAAAACTTAATATTCAGACTTGTTCAGATTTAGATAATTATTTTAACCCAAGAAATTCAAACATCATCTCAAGTGAAACCAAAATCGAATATTTTTAGAAATTGCTCAACAAATTCTTATGATCTGTAATATTTCCGACAGAGAGCCACTACTTCTGTTACTGTCAGTACATCATACAAAAACTTCTTTCTATTATTACTGTGGAGTTTGCATTGTAAAAGCTTTGCTTCCACAGTGTGCCTCTTTCCCTCTCCTGCTTTCAAATGGCACAATTTGCCATAATAGCAGAGTAAAAAACATGAAATTATAAGATAATGTCTCACCGAGGGCTATAGTCACATTAAAAATGCTTTTGCAGTGAACTGTAAGATCGTTTGCTGCAGAGAAATTTAATAGTTTGAGCATAGCACCCCCTGCAGGTAGGCATTATGTCCTGCTAATAATACCCCCAGTACTCTCAGTGAAGCAGAGGCTCTCTCTCCTTCTTGCCCTACAATTACAGGCCATTCTACGTTGATTGGTAGTAATTGACTCGGTTTGAACTGCTATGCTTTTTTCCCTCTGAATTTGCCACTCATATTCTAATCTTGGCTCCAGATCTGACAAAGCCTGTCTCCCAGTAATTAAAGACGCCACAGCCAGGTGTAGGACCGGGGAACCGGGGAACCATAGCCAGATGAATGGGACTGATTAGGTGTTTAGTGAAAATGAGATTTCCTGGCTCAAAGACAAAGTAAATCCTCTCACTTGGTGCTCACTGCTCAGGGTAGTGGCAATTGACTGCTGCTGATGAGGTACATGAGGTAAAGACCTGAAAATGACTTCCTGCATTCATCTTATTTACAAAGGAGCCGCAGTGTCAAACTCTTAAAGGCACATCGAGCATGAAACGGGCTTTTACATCAAACTTTCATGGAAAGAAATGGGAGGTTTTAGTCTAATTAAACTGGAAAAATACTCCCAAATCGGACTCAAAGATCATTAAGGATGAATAAAAAGTGAAATAGCTGACTTTGGAGGGTGGGTGGGGGTGTGGGTGGGGAAATCTTAATTTCAGCTCATGACCAAGGCGATAAAAACTTGTGGGCAGGTCTATTTTATATTTGTGTTCTTGTAACCAACAAACTCACTGAGCAGATTTAGGATTCACACCAGTGGTAAAATAATCAGGTCAAAGTATCAGAGTGTCTGAAGTGAACAGCAGCTGCGGTTGGGTCCAGGTCAGCGTACTCTGAAGGTTTGATGCGCACTGAACTGCCTAAATAGAAAAATTTTAGTGTTTTTTTCCTTTCTTTTTTTTTTGCTTCCCCCTTCATTGAGACTGGAATGGATTTTAATCAACACATTATGCCAGTTGTTAATTGCTTCTGCCGCCTGCTGCTAAAATAATTTGCTACTTTTTTATTGTAGTAGTAGCCATCTGTTTCAAAACACAGGCACGGGATCAGGCCTGGACCTGGGGTGGATGTTGACATGAGATACAGGCGGCTAATTTGCACTGCCGCCACCTTATTTATGAGGCCGGGAATGTGTGGAAAGCTCCACGACGAGGATCTGACACGGGGAGCTGGCGACAATTGAAATAATAAAAATTTGAATATTAATCCTAAAAATACAAATAAAAAACACAGGGACACGGCGTGGTTGCCAAAAAGCACAGAAAGACTGGTCACTGCTGCGCGAATGCGGCAGAACGTTGTCTTTTAATAAGGACATTTAAGGAACAATGGTGGTCTTATGAGGTCCAACCTGCTTTAACCACACTCCTATTTCCTTTAATTGCTGAAGGCGGCAGGCTATTTCACTGACGTCTGGGAGGGAGAGAAGTTTCACCTCGCTTCACCTCATATTTACTCTAATCAGCCTTACTGTTTTCTCTGCTCCACTTTATGGTCTGTTGGAGAAGTTTACAGGCATGTTTTCCTCTTAAGGCGAGTCTGTCTTGACATTTTTTTTTTTTTTTAAAGTACCGATCAGGTGCAGTATCTCTGTGTTTCAAGATCACTAAAGAAAAAAAACCAAAAAAAAAAAACCCTAGATGGACAATACCTGCAGTCGGATTAGACATGAAGGACTCTTTGAGCTTTTTGGGGAAGGGTTTTGAGATCTGTCACCCGACAATAAATCAGATCAGAGATTCACGAGGAATCTGATCACTTTCATGTCTGCTGTTTGAACCTGCCAGCATTTACACATTGAAGAGCAGTCGCACCTCATTTCTGGTTAATAATCAGATTGGTCACATCGTCTCAGTGTGAAGCCTCAGAGGTACAAATTCAGACTTTCTGGAGGAGGGTGACAAGTGGGCTCTAAATTATGTCGACTTTCCAACACTTTCCTCCTCCAGAATCTGCTTTTAATTAGCTATAGAAAGGCATCAACAACTGCACTGGGGTTATACTCGACGCGCGTGCCTTTTTTCTTTTCAAATAATTTGTTCTCAAAGGCTCTGTCTGTCACACATCTATTTGCATTCATGTGTGATGGCCTTGTGTAGGCAGAGGAGGCATTTTCCAGGCGATGCGATGCCGCTGCTGCCGCCGCCAGGGTTTGAATGCGACATCTCTCCGGGAGGGAACTGAGCTATCAAAGCCATCATGTACTTTAATTACAGGTAATCTTGACTCAGAGACACTCATCCACTCCCTCTGCTCTTAAGAACTTCCTCCTCAATTACCAAAGTGCCTCAATTAGGCCCTAAATAAGCAGTGGACATGCACGAGGGAGAGGTGGGCAAATTACAATAGAGAGGGTAAAAACAACAGGCCCTGTAAGAGCCAGCGCGATGCAGAGGCAATTAAAAGACAAAAAAAAAAAAAAAGTGTTCCACCATGCAGGGCCAAAATAAGGAGAAAATAAAGAGAGAAACCCTTTTTGATGAGCTGGTTCCCGGCTAAGTGGAGCTTAAGAGGCACTGGTTGAGGAGAAGAAAGAGTGAGAAAAGATAAATTAAAGACAGTTGATTGGCAAGAAGGCCGATGTCACACTGTTTCCCTACAGGACCATATGTCTGAGAGAGCACTCGGTCACAGAGAGACTGGAATGTGTGAGTAAGTCATGATTTCTATAGAGCAAGTAGGCGTCCTACCGGCAGCTGATTCTCCGCACTCACTCGCTTTCCCCCACATTCATTATCCAGCCAACTCCTTACACACTCCATCAACTGTGAAACTTATCAGGCTTTTGAATGGGCAAATGAAGACCCTGTCTCTTATAATAAGCCAATTCTGTGTTTAACACAGGCCCCGGGTTCAGAGAATGTGCTTCACTTGCAGTCAGCAGCATGAATGTGAGCGCATTTGTCAATTAGCTCCGGTCCAAGTGATTGTCTGATGAATTCACTCAAGAGAGATGCATCATCAAGGGAAGACAGGGAATGGAACATACCTCTGTTCATGTTTGTTGTTGTGACTATCAGCCTGTACACAGGATCCACAGTGCTTCCTTCACAGTGACCCGGACGGCTGCTTTGGAAGCTGAGCTCATGTAGACCGTCAGCATGCTGCTCAGAGCAGAGGACAGCACCGGCATCGCTGTGGGTCGTCACTGCGAGGCAGAGACAGAGCTGTGCGCCGGGGATAAGCAACGACTCAGCACAATGACCTGTTAAGTAGCAGGTATTAAAAATGCGTAAAGGATAATGACTCCGAATTTTCTGTCAGATCTGCTGGTTATGAGTAGGAAAGACAGTGTTAAGAAGAAGGTTTGGTTGAGATTATTAGGGCAGCTCAGCGTGGCTCCAGGAGAGGGCAGTGTTATATGGAGGAGAGGTTGAGGCAGCGCTGAGTGTTTGATCTGAGCAGATGTGTGTGAGGGGAATCATTAAGCAGCATCTGTCCACTCAATTACCCTCTTTGTTAGTGTAATCGCATGTTTAGATAGATGGGTAATTAAATTTCTAATGAACTGCATTGAATTACCGTGTAAAACTAGCGGCGATAACGGAGGAAGGGTGCTTTTTGAGGGAGAATGGACTGAAGAGAGCAAAAAGAAAACACTCAGAATCCGTGTAAGACAGTGCAAGTGTGTGGGTGGAAAGCACAAGTAATTCACTACTGCAAGCAGGGAAAACATCTGTGAAGAATCTTTTTTGTGAATCGATACATTTGTGATCTTAGATGAAAAGACTGGATAATAATTATGTATAACACTTGTTGTTGATGCATTAGCTGATCATTATAAAGACTAATGCTTGTTGGTTACATGTGGAGTGGCACAGCAGCTGAAGCCAAAGACCTTTTTCCATGCAGGAGTTTTTTTCTTCTTTTAATTTTTGAGAGGAAAAAAAGTGCAGGCTAAAACTATTAATCAATTTCATCCTTTTGTTTTTTTTGTTGTTGTTGTGTGTACTAAAATTATGGGAAAAAAAACATGTAACAACAGTTAAATCTTCGATATAACCTACCAGACTTAACTAGCGCAACAGGTATTATGCTGAAATCCTCCATTACATCACAAACTGGTGAACAAGTTACAAGGGTTAGAAGTTACCGGCTTTAAGTTACTCTGTGATTATCAGGATAACCACCAGTGATATTTGGTTAAGAAAGAAAGAATAAGAAAGTATTCCAGGTCAGGTTTCTATGGAGAGTCTGTCAGTACAGAACATTGTCACCTTTCGTTCTTAACTATGACTCACATCTGCCTCACGCTGAGTCATCACAAAGTGGAAGCACCAACATTTAAGTTGCACTGGTGTACAAGATTATTTTTTCATGCTCAGACATAAATACAATGTAGATAACGTTTTTCTGAGGTGTCTTGTTTCTCTGAGTTTGCCCTGTGTACCTTGAACCTCGTCCACAGCATGCAGCGGCAGATTAAAGTCCAACTGGATCTAAATGTAAAAGCAATGCTACATTTACTCCAAAATGTTCTCTAAGTTTTAGAGGAAACTTCTCATAGCACATGTGTTTTCGATTATATACAGAAAATGTTCACATTTGATGGACCTTTAATCACATTTATTAAAAGTGCAATGTGAATTCCAACCCACCAGAGTTCCTCTACGCGACAACAGTTGGTAAAAAAAACTAAAAACTGTTGCATTTCAGTACACAGGATTTGTGCAACCTTTGGCAGGAAAGTTTTCACACACCCACACCCACAGTGTGGCTTGTATGTGAATGCTATTTCCAGCAAAGAGGCAGCTAAGTTTCACAGCAGCATCAATGAGTTTTCAGATACTAACCACCTGTTCTGGATGCTGCTGCGTCCTCTATTTTGATTGAAATAGTTTGACACCCAGGAAGAAATTCAGTCATTTGATTACTGTTTTTGAAAAATTGCTTGCATTACTTTGCTTCTTCTTCGTCTTTTTTTTTACACTTTGTAGTCATCTCTCTGGCTTGAGCAGACCCTCAACTTTTGACATGTTTTGGAGAAAAAAAACAACAAATGTTGCCATCGTACGGTTCATGCCACTTAATTTTCTCCATAGTTTCTTGTAAGTCTTATTTCAAAATTATTTACTGTAAAACTAACAAATCACATGCTTCACTGCATCCTTGGCAGCGGTTTCAGCCTTTAAGTCTCTTTGAATGGGACACCACAAGCGTGGCACACCTATCTCTGAGCGTTTTGGACCGTTCCTCTTTGCAGCACCTCTCAAGCTCTGCCAGATTGGATGAGACGCGTCGACACAAAGACATTTTCAGCTCTCTCCAGAGATGTTCTACCAGATTAAAGTCTGGACTCTGGATGGGCCACGCAGAGACAATCACAGAGTCGTCCTGAATACGCCTCTTTGATATCTTGGTTGTGCACTTCGGGTTGTTGTCCCGCTGAAATATGCTCCGTTGCTCCAGTCTGTCAAAAGCACTCTGGAACAGGTTTCAGCCACAAAGTCTCTGTACATCACTGCAATCATCTCTCCCTCTATCCTGACTCGTCTCCCACATCCTCTAGCGAAAAACATCCTCGAGTGAAAAACATCCCCACAGCATGATGCTGCCCCCGCCATGCTTCACTGTGGTGGGTGATGAACAGTTTCTTCCAAACATAATGTCTGTATCCAGACCAGAGAATCTTGTTTCTTAAGGTCTGAGAATCCAGCAGGTGATGTTTTTCAGACGATTCCTTTGACTTCTTGCTTGGTTTGCGCTCCGTCATGCACTATCGACTCTGAGCCCTTATATAGACCCGGGTTTTATTTCCAAATCATGTCATATCAGCCGAATTCCTCACCACAGCTCCAATGAAGCTGTAGAAAGATCTCAAGGAGCTGAATTTTGACCTTCATGGCTATGAAATATAATTTTGAGAAAAATATTATATAAATTTCAGATTAAAATATACCAAATGTGAAAAAAATTGAAGCAGCACTCACACTCAATAATCTCAAGATGCACTGTAATGTCAAAAATATCACATGCTACAAAATGACTCAAACATTTTGAGCTTACATGATTAAAAGATGTCAGATATGATATAAGGGAATTAAAATACATAAAATATTCCTTGGTGTTTGTGTTTCTTAACCCATAAATACATGATGCATTTAAATAAAAGTGGGCATATATGATAACCGGTGGACAGGTTCTGTTCATGTTGCGATTATTCAATAAAGAGTTTTACTTCTATTGTTACAAATTGTTTCGGGCAAAGTAGTCAGCTGATAAAATGTAAAAAACAAAAAAAAACAATGACAATAGTTTTGCTTATAAATGCCATTGGCCTTTATTAGAATATTTGATAAAGCTAAACCTTTCTTTTTTATAGAATTTACAAAATATTTTTATAATCTAATGCCAGCCAAATACAGATAGATTTGCTTTAAATTACATTCACAGTCATAAATCTAAAGGTGTCTGTAATTTGCATGTTCCATCAACAAGAACAAGAGGCCTGCTTTTAGTATAAAGTGACTATAAGAAAAACATTTATCTGATTAATACTGAGGACGACAAGAAAACATCAACAAAAATAACAGAACGGAGGTAAAGCGTCGACATAAAGGGACATGGGACATTATTGTTGCTGCATTGACGCAAGTAGTAATATTTTTCAATATTGACAAAGAACAGTAGAAAACACATAGAGCAGCAGCTTGTCGGTTTGTTAGACTATAATGTGGCCTTTCGTCTCATAATCTGCTTTAACACCACATATACCTGCATAGAAAAAAAATCATAATAAGTGAAAATCACAGGGCAAAGTAATGCCGATCCCAGAGGTATCATATTGTGACTGCATGACAAAATGGCTGCTTCATGAACATCTCACCGACAGCCTCATCAAGTTTGTTAAAGTTCTTTTGGTGACAAGAGAAAGAATAGAATAGGTTTTGTTTTATATCAAGCCGGAAGCAGGAGGACGTGAAACAATCCCAGTCAGGTAGCGAACGGCACAGCTCATCCATAAAAACAAACCAAAAACAAACAAACAAACCAAAAAAAATAAAAAAACCCCAGCACGATACACTCATCTCTAAATGTCGATGAGGTCGTCGCCGCTCTCGTCACTCTCCACAGTCAGCTGACGCGTCCACCACTTCTTCACCTCCGACCCCGAAGAGGCTTCGTCGTTGACGGGGTTCATCTTGCAAACAATAGACTTGACACTTGTGCGACCTGGCACAACACACACACACACACACACACACACACACACACACACACACACACACACACACACACACACACACACACACACACACACACACACACACACACACACACACACACACACACACACACACACACACACACACACACACACACACACGATGACTCCAGTGTCTTCGACCTGTAATATCTGTTGGTATCATGCTTCCATATGAGCTTTTCTTCACTTTACTTACCCTGTCTGGGTAAATAATACATTTTCCCTTTATAAAACAAGGTCACATTAACCAGCTGCCCAGATTTTCCAGGCAGGGAAACTTGGAGAAAAAAATAAAATAAAAGCCTTCCTGTGGTTTTAGTTCATGGCATAAAATGCTCTCTTAAGAAGTGTACCGCTTACAGTTTACAGACAATATGCAATGACATACAGACCTGCAGGCAGCCGCCACTGTCCCAGCTTCCTCTGTGGTCTCCCCAGGTCTGAGGAGTCCTGCCTGTAACCTCCTATGTCTGACAACGTGGGGCTCAGAAGCTGCTGGAGACCACTCATCTAAACAAAGAGGAGATGTGCTTTGTTTCACCAGTGCAGATGCACACCTGCAGATCATATGATGTGCTTGCTATACATCAAGCTGTGCGTGTGCGCGAGCGTGAATGCAGCGGTGGTGTGCGTGTGGGTCTTTACCTCGGGCTGCGAGGGGTTGTCTGGGTTGTTCGCATTGTGGTCTTCGCTTGGCAGTGTGGTCTCTATGCTGGGAGGGTTGAGGAAGTGGCTCCACTCCTGCTGCTGGCTCTCTCTCAGGCTGTGAATGATGCTGCATGACTGCTGCTGCTTCTGCGAGGCGCAACAGACCAGGCCAGTGCATGTGGAAAATACAAGATGTAGTATAAACAAGTGGATATTAACAAAAAACAGTTATGTTCTGTGGATGGCGACTGACCGCTCGGATCCGTTTGAGGCATTTCTTGAGCCACATCCGTATGGTCTGCTTGGCAACCTCTTCTTCAATGGTGTACTCGAGTTGTTCCCTGGCCAACAGCTCCTCCAGCTGGAGAGACTTTCTAATGTCCACCGAGCGGTAGGACAGCATGCTGGAGAATTCCAACACGTCGCACAAACAGAGAAGGAAAGGAACAAAGTAAACACAACATATTTAAGCATTACAGTTTTGAATACACAGTTCACAAACGTGTAGCTGTACAAGGAAATGTTTGAGACGGATGAAGTGAAACATCGTGTTTATTCAAAATAGTTGGAAAATTGAATGTAGATTCAATAAATCTACATGCTCAAGATAAATTTGTTGTTGTTTATTTAACCAGGGATAAAAGAAAGTCCTACTAAAGCTGCTGCAGTGCCATGATGTTATCTGACAACAAGCCAGGCTGGCAAAGATTGTTTTTATGTGATTCTGGATTGTTGTAATTGAATACGGTCCACATTCTATGAAGATAAGCCACTATAAAAACTACGTGGATATCAGAAAGCAGACCTTATGATCGGTCCATTGAACACATTCTATCAGCAGTGATACTTTCAAACAACATACATTGAAAATGTGAGTTAAGGACTTCTTAAAAAATGTCTCCACCACCGTGACGTATTGCACAAACTTGCTTTTGAATACAGTTCTACAAATGTGCTCACTAACTTAAAACTATTCCCCCAAAATGACAAGATCATCAGAGATGTGTTGAAGATTAAAAACATTTGCAGTATTGAAAGTTTAATGATGCCCGTTTACTAGCACAGTACATTATTACTAACCTTCTGAACCTCGTCAGATATTTGAATATTTATTTTTAATTATGATTAATGCCTGCAAGGTGGTATAGTGGTTAGCATTTTTGTCTCACAACAAGAGAATCCCAGTTTTGAGTTACACATGGGGTCTTTTGTGTGCAGAGTTTGCATGTTCTCCCTGTGCATTTTCTCGGGGCGCTGAATGGACGCATCTGTTTGCCATGTGATGGACTGCACCGGCTCTATGCCGACCCGCGGCACAAAGCAGCACAGGAGATAAACGTGTGCTCCATGTGGGGTACGATCAACCTGAGCACATCGTGGAAGGTCACATCTCCTCCACTGTGAAGCCGCTCCATCTCGTAGCACATGTGTTTAAACAGCAGCTTGTCTTTGTCCAGGTCCACCTCCAGCCTTCCTCTGAGCAGACGGAGCAGAAACTTCACTCTGGACGTTGGAATCACTCCCTGGACAAACAGCCACATGTTACACAAGGGTCTGTCAAACATGATGATGGGACACAAATAGCCCAAAAACTGTGACAATGTGTGAAAGTGAAAACTGGAAGATTTTTGTTGTCGTGTGTAGGATTTGATAGTTTTTTTCCCTATCTGCAGCTCTCGACTGTGAGACTTTATTACCCTTTAATGCATTTTAACGAACACAACAAGTTTAGAATATAACACGACTTAGATAAGCTTTTCTTTTTACATTTGCTTTTTGTTCTGAACAGTACAATGACAAACGTCTATAAAAAAGACTTAAAAAAGCAATACCAAAATGACATCATGGGTAAATACGAGGGGGTCTACATTTTTAAATGAGCACCCACTGTTCTCATTATTTTCACTTCCATTACTGAATACCATATTTGATCCCCTTCAGGCCTTCTCATTAGCTCCTGTACAGCTTTTATCTTCTCTATATCGTCCTATATTGCCGCCTATAGTCTCCTCATCATCTCTCCTCCTGCTAATTTCTCACCTCCCGTTTGTCATCCACCATGTTCCAGATGATTTGGAAGTGCCTCAGGTCATTATAACTCAGCAGCTGGTCCTCCTCAGTGGAGTAGAACAGAGAGAAGTTCTCCACAATGATGGCTGCAGCGATAAAAATCAAATTAATGTTTTTCCTTATTTGTTTGTTCTTTTGTTCTCATTTCACATTTTCACATCAGCTTTTGACCTAAAATGAGAAATACAGCAGGCTAAATGAACTCTGCACTATTTTGGGTTTCATTTTGAGTGTGATAGTTGGGGTGACGCTGCAACAAATTGAATATATGATCACAGACTATGAAAGTGAGCTTTTAAAGTTCTGCAGGTCAACATAAGCCAGTAAAAGTAAAACAACCCTGACTATTGTCACATTATTTTTTGTTTTAAATTTGCACTGTGACTCATTTGTGTGATGAACAATGTAAAGTGCTTGACTGCTCGAGATAGGTGAAATCCATTTACCAAAGTTACACATTGACTTAATGTCAATGCCTAGAAAAGCACTCAGGTGCTCAAAAACTATCCTGAACATAATTATCTTGATTTGGCATAACTTTTAAGCCAAATGGCCTTCCTGAGCAGTTGTGCATTAGAGGCCTTACTTTGGGAGCCACAGCGCTGACCCCGTTAAGATCAAAACAGCAAACATCTGGTTACAGTCTTCCATCTGTGACATCTAAAGCACCGCTTTCTCTCACTTTCAAAGTGTAGTGATATAGTAAATTAAGTTTTACAAACCATGAGTGCAGCAGAGATTGTATTCTCATTGAATGAATACGACGACAATCGCACCCAATTTACTGATCTTTTAAACTCAAACTGCACAAAACCTGCAGAAAATAAACTTTTTATGTCCACAAAATGTAGCCATATTTATGTATTACTACAATATTGGCTAGAGTTATTACAGATTGTTGGAAATGCTGCTTCTTAATGTAATAACCTATTAGATTAGTAATTCTATTACAGACCGTTTTACCATATACAACAATAAAAACAAGCATACATACTGACCTACAAGTAGATTGAGCATAATATATGCTATAATAACATAAAAAGAGCAGAAGTAGATGAGTGCTCCAGCGTTGTTTCCACAGTCAGTTTCCCAGTAGCGAAGTTTATCTGGGGTGCAAAATGGAGGCTGCACCTGTGAAAAAATAACAAACAAAAATTAACAAGTGAAGCACAATAAGAAAGCCAATGCTTCATCAAACAAATTCAATCATATTAGAATTACATAAATAATAATAATAATGAATGACTACAGGTTATACATAAAGTAGCCTAATGCGAGCTGCGAAGTCTGAAGTCCAGGAAATATCTGAAGATACACAAACAATAACAAATAAAACCAGGAAACTGACATTGTTTTTCTGAAAACACAACAAATATAGTCATACTGTTGTGCAGATATGACAGCAGAAAATTGAAGTGAGGGAATTCTTTTGACACAAAATGTAATGTGAACATATATAGTACTTGTACAGATTGGGTGTAGATGGCCTATTCTTTTGCCTATGAGGATGTGCGCTCAACCTGCAATCCATCTTACCATGCAGTCATGCATGATTTTATTCCAATCTTCCCCTGTGACGATCCGGAAGAGGACTGTGATAGCTCTGCCAGCTGTGGAGAAGTTGGCGTGCCTGTGATTGGGTGACAAGGACAGAATGAGACAACGCTACAAATACATATTTCACTGTGTATGTAGCACTGGACTTGCACTGCTTGCCAGAAAGCAGAAAAACAGAACGTCTGGAAATGCATTGATTACCTGTTTATGTTCTCTCCATATTTGACCGTTCCAAAGAGCACGACTCCAGCAAACGCATAACAGAGCAGGAGCAGAAACATGCCAACGATGATGAAGAAACTCTTGTACATGCTCACTACGACAGTCAGTAGCAGCATCTTCAGCGTCACCTTTGAAAATCGAACGCACGTGTTTACAAGCGTAGCGTGTGGCTACCACAATCAGGCAAATAAAGGGTTAACAACAATATATACTCACATGTTTTCCACATATTGTGAAGAACCTGAAGACAATCACACATGTTCCCATCATGTAGGTATACGCATTCTGCAGGGGGAAATAATTCAGTCTTTTGTGTTCGATTTTCTAAAATACTAAACAAAAATCCTCCAATGTGAGTGTTTGTGTCTAACCAATAAGGAAAAGTGCAGAACTATCCAGATGACGCCCAGCGACGTGACCAACAGGTCGTAACGATTCCGTCGGCTTTGCCAGTAACCCGCTGGGGACATGGCGATCAGCTTCATCGTCACCTGCACGACAAGAACATTTTCCTAAATCAAATGAAAACATATTGAAATGATGGATGTGTAAAAAAGAAAGCAGACGAGCGTACCTCCAGCACAAATATGAAGGTGAAGACGACAGACATGGTGGCAAGAGGAAAGGTCACTTGATCGTCGACGTCCCACTGAAGGAGAACAAAACATCACGGCAGATTACAGAGGAAATTGACTTTATGTGCAGTGGCATTACAAGAGTCAACATGTTTGGGGAAATGGCAGGATGCATTGTTATACGAGGCATTACCTTGACTGACAGTAGGACAGACTGTGCCAACACCAGCACTGCAATGCCCCTCTTGAAGAAGGGGTGCTGAGTGATGTCGTACATCTTGGCCCGGAAACCGCCGTTTTCTGTCAAACACATCAGATCACATCCAGTGAAACCTGTAGAATTACTCATTTTTACCAGTTTTCAAATGATTTTGATCGAGTCGGCGATCAGAAGGGAACGTCTGGAATGGCTCTGGAAGGTTGAAGTCCAATCGATGCATGAATGGTAGTATCCTATCCTGACCAACAGATGGCAATCATGGACTACTTGAATCTATTAGTGGCACAAGCCGTTTTAGTGCTGCAGATTTTATATACAGAATTCCATAATGTGAAAATGTAAAAAAAAAAAAAAAAGGGCAAACAATGCAAAATGACTTTTTTCAATAGCAAATCAAAGTCTATGGTGAAGGTGAAAAGTGATTTATAGAATATTATAGTCTGTAGAAGAAAAATTAAAAAGGCTCCACAAGAGACATCATTTATTATAAACTAAAAGCTTCAAAATCTAAGACTATATAGATATTTGCATTTTTGTAACTAAATATGACAAAAGAATTAAGAACATTTCTGTTTAATTGAATGTTTCATTCTAGTATCAATGTTTAGCAATCAGGCTTAACATTACCATTTTAAATGGTATACAATTTGTAAGAAACATTCATTTGAGACATGAGCTCCAGAGTAGAGTGGATTGTGGACATAAATAATACGCAGGAGGAAGAAAGTACAGCGATATATCAAGATTTGATTCCGCAACCAGTGGCGGCCTCATATCTCAACAGTCTGAGATCAACTTTCATCCTCTGTGAGGGCACGGCTCAATACCACCGAGACACATTTATCTCAGACCACTGCACCTCCACAATTTCAGAATAGAAAAGACAGAAAAGCGTACAACCTCGCTGAATACTTGTGTGATAAGTTTGTTCCTGCTGTTTGTGCCGTTGAACAATGAGATGAATGAGATTCATCACGTTACGGAGACTCCCTGTATGTTGAACACATTGAATTGCCAAGAAGTCTTGTTTCTTCATCAATTTCACCAGACAACACCAAGTAGGAGTCAACAACAAGGAAAAGCTGTTTGGCATCGGTGGACAAGATTTGACATTTTCAATCATCTAACAAATGCATGTTTTGAACAAATCTGGCCCATTTTCTTTAAAAAAAGAAAAGGAAACAAAAACAGGCTTTCTAACTGTACAGTATATAATGCCAAGAAACATTATTATAACAAAGAAACAACCTACCAAGCACACGTTTTCATTTAGTATGTAGTGTTGAAATGATATTGGCTCCATTTTTGTACAAAATGTTCCTTGATTTTACATTTAAAGTACATAAACTGAAATAGCTCATGTTTTTTGGAGGGTATTTGATTGCCAATAACTATGGCTTCATTAATAAAAAAAAAAGTATGATCTCAGAACATTATGTTTGATAGGACACTCAAAATCTTGCATTTGTATGTGATTTTATCCACTCAGTAATTAATCTGGCCCACTTTTCCATAAATGAAACCTTCATGGCTGAGGTGTCACGGCAGTTGCTTTTGATAGCGGCTTTGAGCCAATTTGTTCTGTGGTTTTGGCATCTTTATTTCCCTCATGAAAACATACCGCAGAATGCTGAAAAGGGTTCAGATCAGGCCAGTTGGCCGGTTATCGAAGCTCAGGAATGCCACAGTCATCAAACCAACTCTAAGGAGTTTTGATACTGTAAACTGGTGTGAAGTCCAATCAGTGTTTTCGTACAGCTTGTCAACAAACAGAAGCAGAAGGTTCTCTAAAAGTTCACGGTAGCCAACTGTGGGGATATTAACTTTGATAAATGACAGTACATGGACTATCATGAACTTTGGACCAGTCGAGTTATGTCGAGTTCTTCTCCTCACTACTTGTTTAACTTGTTTCAATGTTGCGTGAAACTAGTTATGGGACACTTGTAGCACATTTTGTAAACAGAGACACTTTTTGGTGACTCCTCATACACTAACTTGAGCCACTCAATGTGAACTTCGCCAAAATCTTCCAGCCGCTTGTCCTACGATGCTTCGTGTTTCCAGTCAATTTTTAATCTATACGCTTTAGACCAGCGTCGCCTGTATCACGGTATTTTTTTAATTCTTTATATTATCAGTTCGCACTCTATTTCAGGAGCAGAGTTGGTGTCTGTCTCCCCAGGGTGAAGGGCGTGGATAACCATCACTGATAATAACATGTCTCACACTCTCTGTGAAATAATGACTACCCTACATGAAGATATAGAAAGATACTACATATCAGAGCACAGAGTAGTGCTACGACTTGCAGACAACATAGATCATGTGAAATAGTGTGGTATAAGGCGAGGGCGGCCTTTAGGAATTGTAACCAGGAGGTTATCCTCTTTGTAGAGCGAGCGAGCAATATGATCGTTTTTCAGCTCCTCCCTTTGGGGGAGGCCATAGTAGTTTGTGATCGGGAGATTTTACTCTGGATTCTCATCTTGACAAAACTTGAAGTGGACTTTTGGGGGCGATCTTCCAGCCATAGACCCAGTGATATAACCTCTAAGCCAGTGGCTCTCAACCCTTTTTCCTCGGAGCCGTGCCAGATTCTCCCGAGAAAGGCTGTGGACTACATTACAGTAAAGTGGAATGCTGGCGTACACCAAAAATACAAAAACTTGAAAATAAAATAAAAGGATAGACTTCGAGATCTGGCCTTGAAACTGGACAATTTTAATGACATATTTTTTTGTATGAAAAGTATGAAACTTTGAAAAAAGGTCCAAAGATTGTCAACTTTCGGTCACTGACATTGGTAGTTCTTAACCTCGTTTTCACAGAAGCGGCGACAAACTCTCTAATTTTAAAACACATACATTTTTAAACATTTCAGTTTTCATGAAGTAATAATATGCAGTATTCCCTTTTTGAGGTCAATGACGCTAATATTCTAATACTTTGAGATACACTTGTATTTGTGGGGTCATTTCTTCTGTCTATGTCTTCTGAAACAATGTACTGCTTAAGACAATGGCACAGGGCGCTAATGGAGTTGGCTACTGCTGAAGGCCACCTTATCTATATCTGCTGATCTTGTATTGTATTTATCATTTCAGACTGTAACTGAACTGTTGCTTGAAAATAGGCTTGATTCATTCACATGCACTTAAAAGTTTAAAGCCTGAACGTGTTTCATTTGTCAGCACTTTAGCTTCATATTTGGCAAATGGTGCAGCGTTTCATTCTTGTTGTTGCAAACACTGTCTTTAATATCCACTTGAAAGTGGAGGTCCATATGTCAAATTGATACGAAAATTAAACGTCACTGACTGCACGGGTCCAAAGTGAGTTTTTTGACCGCGGCCATGTGTGCAAAGGCCAGCGCAAAGCTGTAATTATCTACCAATGTAAATGGCCAATGCTGAGGGCCTTTGGAAGTGGATCAAAGTGAGGTTGAAAGTGCTGGTGTAAGCGACACTGCTGACTAAAACTGAAGGGATTGATTTTCTGTTAGATGTCAGCCGCAACTGTACGAACAAGAAATTTCCCACACTGCCTGTGAGGCATTTCAACTGTTCTCATGACTCTAATCACAGAGGGCACACCAACTCTAAATGTAAAGCTTGCCCATTACGATGTGTAATCAATTGGGACATATTCAATATTTGCGTGCAAGATTCAAGTTATCCTAGTATAAAACTACATACTGTCTGTTCAGAAATGTAAAAGTGGTATAGAGAGACCAAGCCTGGAGGTATAAAAAAATTGGGCAATTTCATCAAAGAATAATGTGGTGTCCACATTATCCCTCTTCATATTTAATTTCTTTTTTGACTGCTCCTTGCCATCACTGGGGTGTCATCATGAATCCCTTGAGGCATCAGTACTGAGTGAAAAGCAAGGACTAATATTAATAATTAATCACGACAATACACAGATATTCAAACTTAATTGTGATAATACTGAGCTTGGTACTAAAAACAGTTTGATGCATGATTCTTTGTCGTACGGATGTGTATTGTAGCATGTGGCCATACTTTCAAAACAGACATGTAAGCACGCCAGGGTGTTCCCTGCCTTTCACCTTGTGATGACTGGGACAGGCTCCAGCCTCCGGCTACCCTAAACTCGATAAAGTGGTTCTGACAGATGGGGTGGATGGTACCTGGGCGAGGGGGGAGGTGGAGAGGTTGGGCTATTTTCAGCCGACTCTTCAGGTCCTCCCATCTTCTCTGGTCAACGGTTAGCAGAGCAGTGCCCTAGTGAAGGGAGGAAACAGTACACGTACATTCTAAGCGTGGTGATTTTTAATAACATAAAATAATAGCGCATATGTCATTTACATCGGTGGTAGAACAGACAGTCTCAAGGCATTTGGAGATTCAATATGAAGGTTTTCACCTTGTTCTCATTGAAGTTTGCAATGACAACTCCCACAAACAGAGTGAGTCCAATCATGCAGCCCAGGAAGACAAAGACATGGATGTAGATGCCGTGAATCTGCAGAGACAGAAAAACTCAGCCCAGCGACATGTTTCTGTCTATATAATATAGGAGAAAGCAGAAACTGAGATAGAAGGTAACATCTGGGTCTGTACCGGTCCAACGCGGTGAATGATGACATCTCGAACCTCCACCCAGCCTTTCAGTGAAAGCACCTCAAACAGGGCCAACATGGCGTTTCCCACGTTGTCGAAGTTAAAATTTCGAGGGTTGGCCCTAAAAAAAAAAAAAAGCATGCAAAATGAGTTATTATCAAATCAATAAATTCTACATGAAGCAGAAATTACGTTCAAAAAAAGTCTCACCAGACTCTTGGAACCCAGAATCCTGGTTTCTTCTCTCCAGGCTTTAATTTCAAGTTGAGATTTCTGGAAACACTAACATTTATTCGGAAAATGCCGTGACATTCATCCTGGAACACACACGTAGGTCATGAGTACAATACAGTGCAAGAACGTGACAGTAAATATGAATATGATGTTAAATATGAAGAACCTCATCACACATTTTCCATATGAAGTCATAAAAGATGATCAAAAAGTTATTGTAAAATTAGATTCCACAGACTTAAGCAAGGCACTGCCAGATCTCAATATGTAGCTTTGAACTTTTTTAAAATTATTTTTGTTTTAGAGTTATAGTTACAATTTTTTTTTTAAATCACATTGTGTTAATATAATGTCCTGAACACCTGAGTCCTGCTGACAACAACAACAATAACAACAATAATAACAACAACAACAATAATAATAATAATGATGATAATAATAAAGATTGTACATATTTATTTATTTACCTTTAATGAAAGGCTTTTACTTTATTTACTCTCTTTTACCATTTCCTTTGAAATGCATTTCCTTTATTCACTAAAGCACTATGTCTGAATGGTGCTATAGAAATGAACTTGCCTTGCACCAACAACCAGGATACTATTGAAATAAAAAAAAAAAAATAGACACAAATAGTAATAATGACAAACTATCTGTAAATACTGATGTAAGCTGTGTCTATACAAGCACTGCAGTTCATAAAGTAGGATGAAAGAAAGTAGTGGATTATTGATTTGACTGGGGAAACCCCCTTTCTACTTCGCCAAGCCGTGGGTCTCAGCAGGGAGCTGCAGAATGAGCACGGGTGGTTTAGTGAGGAGATTATGTTTCTTGCTGTACCCTTTTAAGGATATGGGGGTCGTTGCACTTGGCAAGCTTTCCGGCAAACAGTTGAACTCCAAAGCTTGCAAACACCAGCATTAGTGTAAGGAGCAGAATGGAAACCTGCAGGAAAATCAATCAAGAGTTTAAGGCAGACAGAAGAACATAATCTGACACTCAGAGATTACAGAGCAAACTGAGGATGTCATTCAACTGTGGAAGGACAAAAGCTCTGACGCGAAAAAATCAGTTCCTGAGAATCAGGCACTGCTACATACTGACGATGGTAAAATACATTTAGTGAAATAAGCAAATCAGAAGCAGTGATTCTTACATGATTCTACATGTTTTGAGAGTGCCACTATTTTACTTTTACTGCAAATGTGGTGTAGCTTTCAAATCTTAAAAAGTCAAAGTGAAAGTAATTTGTTCCATATTTACATGCATGAGCCACATCAACGAGGAGTGATGGGATTATTTTTTTCATTAAAAAAAGCTTATAGTTTAATTAAATGATCTGCAAATGGGTAAATGGCTTGATGTCTTGAATCTGGCATGAAAAGTGAAAAACTGTGCATGACATCTCACCAGGAAAATCTCCTTGAATCCTTTAAGGACCTCCCGCACCACCTTCCTCATCTGGGGAACCAGCTTGAAGATCCTGAGCGGTCGCAGGCAGCGCAGCATCATCAGCAGCTGAGCCCCAGACTCAGGAGGGACGTCAGGAGGCAGCCAGCACAGAAAGATGAGACTCACCTACAGTGGACACATCACAGCGGAGAGCACTCAGACGTCCAGATCATTGGACACGTGTAATGTGTGCATGTGAATTATTCACATATGCTATTTTATGTGGTTTGGAGGCATTTCTCTGTGTGGTGTTTGTGTTCTCCCTCTGTGTGTGTGTGTATGTGGCTTTCAGTGCACAGTCCAAAATTTGAGATTGAAACGCAAGTCATAGAATTGCCTGCAGGTGGATGTGAATGAGTGTGATTGTTTGTCCTTGTGCGTTTCCCTTTCGACGGACTGGCGATCTGTCCTAGAGTCTAACATGGCGTCGCTCATAGTCAACCATAATAGATCAAATAGAACAGAAGATGGATCAATCTTCAAATCTGAACAGAATCTTTTTGTTTTGTCTTTTCTGTTCATTGTACTTTTACATACTCAAGATGCAAATTATGGATATTTGAAGTCAGAGTAAAGTATTTTGGTTCACCTAAAAAGCATGAAGCAATGAAAAAGTAGATCACATTCCTGGTAGTCAGTGATTACACACACAGTGGAGCCAAAAACAGCCTTATTCTGAGACACAAACCCCCCCAAGCTGATGATAATATTTTATTTGAAGTTTGTATTATGTGAAGTCTTGTACTGTGAGGGTTCTTTTACTGAGATTGAAAGTGGTTCAAATTTGAGACGTGTTTTCTGACGGCTTGTTCCTCCCCCGAAAAGCCCAACATCGCGAATGATTTTTGACAAAACACAGTTAAATAATCCTTTCTCACGAGATAGATGAAGATGTCCATAACTCCTCCAAAGTCTCTGATCACAGCTGTTGGGGTGAAGAAGAGACCGTCGGCCATGATCTTCAAGTTGAGCTCAATGCTCATGAAGATCACAAAAACATACTCCCCAATCTGAAACAGACATTGCGGCTTCGGTAACATCTGTGCACGCGAGCGTGGGGCTTTTCATTGATGTAACCATCTGGTTTTAATACCTGAAGAGAGGGAACTTGCATGACCCTGGTGAAGGGTGATTCAAACATCATGGAGATGCACGAACAGATGGTCACCACAATCATGACCCAGTCCAGATAGGTGACGAGACCCAGGAGATCACTGCAAGGACAAACACACATAATTACAGACACGACACACAGGGGAAGTTTAATGTGAATTGAAACAGTGATACGCAGTAAGTAGGTCAAGGAAGCTATTTGATTTGCAAACCAGCAAAGTACTCTGGGATAAGGAGAATCCGAGAGACAAAGAGAGAGAGAGAGAGAGAGAGGATGTGTGTGGAGAGGTAGCAGAAAGTGAGACGACTGATCTGTCAAACAGCAAGATGCAATTTTAAAACACCTCCGCAATACAGTATTAGATACAAAGTACTGCCTCTCACCTTAATAGTCAAGTCTCTCTGCTCAGCTGAATTACTATCGGGTTGCATAATGAGCGAAACATATTTTACATCTATTCACTTCACACATTTTCATTCCTTACCACAGTCTGGGAAAGCTCAACAGGCAGATAACGAGCTACAGAATTAATGAGTATTCTGCTTAAGTAGAATGAACAGCTCGATGGTGAGAAAAGAAATCAATAATTCATCACACTCACTACAGCTGGTGGTATTTGGTGTTCTTCACTGCCCCTGTGATTGGATCGGTTTTGGATCTGGATTTGAATTCAAAGAAAAAAAGCTATCAATATTTTTGACAAAAATAAAGAAATAGAAAACACAACTGTGGTACTGCAAGTAAACACTTTATCAAAGACTAAAAAATTAAGAAAGAAAATAAAGAAAAAAGTTGCATTGTGTGTCAAAACCACACTGGACATTTGAACCAGGCCTGGACATTGGTGAATACATGAGAACCTGATTTACCCAAAACAGGGTCAATAAAAAACATAAAAATTAGTCTACATTATGAATGCAATGAAGATGCTTTGCTTCTGCTTTGACAGTAGCAGTTTCATGTCCCCATCAAGCTTGCTTGACCTTATTAAACTACATTTTAACAAAAATGTGACTGATGCAGAGCAAAAGCATTATTTTATTATCGCCTTGTAACAACAGGTATTTACAGTGGGAACATCCCAAGTTTGTGTTGTGTAGGGACTCATGTTTGTGTATGGACTAATATGTATACCGAAAAGCCAGAGCCATTAGAAAAATCTTACGCATTAAAACGAGCTCGAACAATCATCCTGCAGAAATTCCTGAAACGGTGTTCGCGACCCACAATGAAAAGAGGCTTATCGAAGTAAGGATGGTTCTCCCTCAGTTCTTCCTCCTGGACTTTTCTGCACAGAGATGAAGCACACACATATGACTCTGTAGCTCTCCAATACTGAATGAGACAGAAAAAGACTGTCAGCTGAGTAGTAATTATTAGCTGATTTCCATGATATCCATGAGTACCTTTTCATTTCTGCTTGTTCTTTCTTTTCTTGGATCATCTTGATCTCACTGTCCTCTCGCTGAGCGTTACGATAGCGCACTGTGCTGGAATGCTGAACAAAGAGACAAAGTCAAGAGAAAAACATTCTGTAAGGTTTCTTTTTATATTTTTGTTATATTATCAGGGGAAAGTGCTTCAAGAAAGTTGTTTTATGCTGGCTATTCTGAAAACAGCATGCAGTACACAATGTTTGCCATTTTGTGACTTTTTTACTAACGTCCTGGGTGAGAGTCTCCAGCGACTTTCCTCTGCTGATTCTCTGGCTCGTGGAGCCATGTCGCAGGGATCTGAAGTCACAACGAGAGGAAAAAAAGGCCTTCACATTCAAGACAAATCACATAGATTAGCACACAGTTATATAATTGACTTGTTTATGCCCATGTATATCAGTGCCCGTGAGCTTCGGACCTGCGTTCTTGCCGGATGTGATGCTGAACACTGAGTATGGAGCGTTCTTTCGCCGGTTGGCCTTCAAAGGATCCGCTTAGCATGCGCTGTCTTGTACAAGCCCTGGGAAACACAAACAGAAACGTGTTTGTTCCTGATCAATACTGTGGCAATTAAACACTGTCACAGTGTGATGTGAGTTGGCAATCACAACCCAGCTGGATGAGGTCCATGTTCCTTGTAAGAAAGCCATTTGTTTGACCCAGAAGAGTCGCAAAACAAGTTAGTAATGTCATTAATGTAACTCCAAATCAACCGCTAAGTGTGTGTGTGTGTGTTTGTTCTGTTACAGGGTGACAGTTGTTGTATGTTGAATAATCTATCTTATGGGAACAAATGTCAATAGGGTCAGACAGAGTTGGGGACAAACAGGTTTTAGGTATACTATATTTATTAATATTTTATGTTATATACTATTTGTTGTGTGCTTCCATGTGGGTGCGTGTGCATGTAGAGGGGGTGGTGTGTCTCTCGCTGGGCATCCCTGTTCTTTATCAGAGAAGAGTCATGCTACACAACAAGAGTAACATTGCTGACACCAGCAGTGTGTGTACTTTAATCATTTAGACTGAGGCTGACTGATTATTTGTTTACAGGAAATAGCTGCGTGCTAATGCCAGCGTACACTGAACTGCATGCATGTTTGCCCATGTTGGAATGCAAGCTTAATTGTGCGCTGGTGTGGATGATGTCAGGCCAGACAGAACGTGATGGGACTACTGATGTGCCGTCTATCTTTCGGTCGGACAGAACGAGGGAGGAGGAGGAGGAGGAGGAGGAGGAGGAGGAGGAGGAGGGAAGGTTGGACATGGTGCCGGCAAGCTAATCTGCACTTAGTGCCAGCTCTGCCATGCTGAACAGCAAATTATCCATTTACCTCATTTTGACAATGAGTCTGAAGTGTCTGTGCGTGTGCGCGTGCGTGTGTATGCATTTGATGCATTTGAAAGAAAGTCAATAATATTCACACACTATTAGTTTTACATATAAAAACTTTGGTGATGTTAAGACGTGATGTTAAAAAAGATTGTCCTGGCTGTCAAACTCCTTTAAATGATACCATGGAAAAATTACAAGAAATAAACAAACAATGAGAAACACCTAGATGTTATTTCTTATTTAAAACAGATCCAAAACATCACCACAGTTACATCTTCAATGGAGGTGCAGCACAAAAAGTTGCTTCATAAATATTTTTTAAAATATCGTGTTCGATGTGGTGAAATCAGAGTAGCCGCTCTGTACGTCAATCACTTCATAATATACTGTAAATTATTGCAGCCAACCATCCTGGGGAGGTGTAGATGTGTCTTACCGGAGAATTTTATTGATTGTAGTTTCTTTTTCCAGGAGGTTACGAGCTCGGATGCTAAATATTGACCTGCGGAGCTGAGACAGCGAATAGTAAGAGTCCATTAGCTGGTGGATTGCTAATTGCAGTGCGCGACCCAGGCGCACATCTTTTTCTGCGTATTTGTGTGCGCGCAAAGGAGAAACAGTAAGTAGGTGAGTAAGAACACAGGCCGGGAAAGTACCTTTTGGTCGATATACTTGTTGTCTTCGATGGCTGAGCGTTTGGAGTGGTCGCAGGAGGAGGATGAAGCAGAGGGGAGACGGCGGAACAAGCAGCTGGTGTCCTGCTGTTGACGATCAATGAACTGCTTCATGAAACTCTCCCTTTGGTACGCAACAACCAGCACACACGCAAAGGTAAATTAAGTTAAATGATGGAATTTTCAAGGTAGAATCACCAGCAAAAGTAGCAGAAATGACACCAAACGTATTATAACAACAATCAATCCAGTTGCAATATGTGCCATCAGAAGCTTTATCTGGCACAGCCTGGCAGATGGGTTGCTGGGGGGGGGGGGGGGGGGGGGGGGTCAGACCCTGCTGGGACCAAATCAGCAACTCACTGATAAAATGAATTGTGAGGTTTTGTTGTGCTAGACGTATTGTATTATGGGACATATTTTTTAGGAAATCCGTATTGGTTAGAATGCATCTATTCATATTTTACACCACTTTGTCCTCCTTTGGGCCGCAGGGAATGGAGGCAATTACGGCTGAAAAGTGATGAAATCTGGGTAAATCCTCGGCAGATCGTCAGTCCATCACATCTCAAGGTATTTGAATCAGGTCAACTGGACTTCTTCATATACTTCCAAGACATATTACCAAGTCCAGTGGACCTGATTCAATTGCTTTGAGATGTATCCTACCTGGACAAATCAGAGTACAATGTGCACAATCTGTGACAGGGCAAGCACATACTGTCCATCACATCTGTGATCATTTAGAGACATCAACACAGCTAATAAGCCTGTTTTCTTCAATGTGGGGGCTGAAAACAAAGGTATGCAATGGAAAAATTAGCATATTTCACTTAGAATCAAACCGGAAATAGTCTTGATGTGATTGACAATGATAGCCACCTCTCCAGCATAGAGCCCTGGTTTAGACGGCTAAATAAATGTTCATATGCTTTTAAAAATTTTCTTTCTTGACATTGTCATATAAGATGCTGGAAAACTTGTACATTTCCATCTTGAAAGCTCGGTATAGCATTAAAGCTAAAAAAAAAAAGTTACTGGAAACGACTACGTAATAGAGCATTAATGTCAGGTCTTCCATTGATTTGGATCTTTCATATAGATTAGTTCCTTTCCATTAAACAACTTATGAGCAACCAGTGTCACATAATACTCTGCTCTGTGTTAAAAAGTAGTTTGTTTTTTTTCAATCACAAACATCCATAGATACAGCACAAAATGAAAGTGGATGCTTGCTTCTACATACCTGATCCTGGGAACGGTGAAATCAGATGGCAGCTTTGAGATCTTCACCATCTGTGGCCTGTTGGGGAACTTTTCAAAGATTCTAAGTCGTAGAGGGAGCTTTTCTTTGGTGTCAGCATTGGCTTCACTTTGCTTGAGCTAATGGGGGGGAGAGGGAGAAAGCCAGTTCAGAAACGGATAATAAAAATTGCATGACAGGATAAGAGTACAAGGGGAAAGTCAGCCTTGACAGTGATGGCAGTGAAAGAGAGAGGAAATATTGAATTAACGACACACAGGGAAAGGAAAAACACAGTTAATATGACTTTGGGTAGGAGCTGGATTTTGGGAGCCGCAAGATACAAGTTGTATTATTGAGGAAAGAGCATGTGAATAAGTCTGAAATAACTAGAAAAAAAGTGAAATGTGGAGACTATAGCTTGTCATCAAGAGTACAGTTTCCTGTTCCTGCCTGATGATGGCAGCAGCACACCTAGCTACAGCACAGACAACACACACAGTATGGACGACCACATTCAGGATGAGATCCCACTTACTTTTCACAAAAGAAAGGAGAAGGCAACAAAAGAAAAAGAAAGATTACTTTGGAGTGGTTAATGGGTAAAATAAAAAGGTAGCGGAGGAACAATGTGTATGTGTGCCGGCTCAGGCAATGAGGCAAAAAGGCTGGCGAAATAAAAAAGATGACAAAAGGGAATGAAACCAATTATTTCCATTTAATTACACATGGGGGAGGCTGATTGAAATTCTCTTGCTGGTATTTTCTGTCTGGAGATAACCCCCGATGCATTGCAGATTAGGCCTGAACTGCATCTGGAGCAACGATGAGTGGCAGCTTATCATTCATAGAGGGTAACCGCTGTGAAACATATTGACTGGGCTCTGCGACTGTTTCTCTGTCAGTCACGACATTTGTCTGTCTGTCTGCCGATAAAAATGTCCCTCCCTTCTGTTTGTGTGTATTGGTATTTCTGTCTGCACTTGTCTGGCTGCGAGCAGCCAAATGACTGGAGCAGCCTCTCGCTTTTTTTGAGGGATAACAGCCAGAGAGAGGAAGGAGAGACCTGACAAGGGAGGGAATGGAAATCTGTCTATCCACATTTTTTCCTTCAGCAGACTAAAATGTGGGAGTTTCTTTTTTACTCCGAGTGGGTGAGTGGTGAGTGGCATACTGCAAAGACGGAATTATGCACCAGCATTTGCTTGCCTCGGCTTTCTGTCTACATTGTCAATCTCAAGATAGACATCGGGTTGAAAGTGGGAGAAACAGAGACTGAAATAGGTAAAAGAGATAAGTCAACAGATGGAAACGTGAAGAAAGAAAATTATACAAAACTGAAGTGATGATTTGGAGAGCCGGATTTCAGGATTTCAAAATATTATACAGCAGTATACAGTACACTGTATCCTTTGAAGCTGTATATATCATAAAGAGATTTGTGCTCTTTCCAGTGCTGCAGTTCTTAAAGTGCTACTTGTACAAAGTGCTGCAGTCATCTCAAATTGTACCTGTGTATTTGGATGCTGAAGCAAAATACACGCGCACGCACACACACACACACATACACATACATTCAAAGACAAGCATGCACACAAACACACGCTCACACAATGCAGAATTAATATGGACCCTACAGCTCCCAAAGGTCCTAATCAATTGGGCCAACTCAGCGAGATGTACAGTGTAACTACGACTCTGCACCCTTATCTGCAGCACTGTCACAACACAGCAGAAGTCTCTCTGCACAATAAGTAGTCTGTTGATGTCTGCATCCATCTGCTCTTCACTTCTATTTTACAGCCCAATCTTTATAGTTTCAGTTGCAGCTTCACATCCTGTCGACTGTGTCTGACCCTTACATACACACAATTTCTCTTCGCCCTCTATATGATACGAAGAGGAAAAAGGAGCATCAGGAAGAAATGTGTGAGAAGTAAATGGTATTATAGTGTTTTCTATATACTTGTCACCATCTGCAGCTTCAGAAAACGATGAGTGTTACCATCAGCTGCATTGATTCTTTCACTTTTACTCTAAATCATAGTGTTCAACAAAGAAATGGAGCAGTTTTAACAATCTGAGGTGGAAAACCTACAGATAATTATGCTGACATGAGAGAAGAGAGAAGAAGTCAGAACAACAATAATCAAGTTAAGTACAGACATCTGAAAGACAAACCAATATACTTTACTTGCTACCTCTGAGTGATCAACTGAATTTAAATTTAAATTACTTTGGTATGACAACCTGGAGTTTAGTGGACCAAATATCATTGAGATGTTGATATTCAGAGCCATTTATAGTTGACAGCTTGTCAGCTGAAGCATGCAGTTTTCGCAATTAATGGCACTGTTGTCAAAAAAGTTCACCAGCAATGTGCTATAGATCACAATTAACCATATGTGCTAAAACAGTGGGCCCTCAGTTCAGTCAATACATGGAATCAATAAAGCACACGTTGACAAACTAGCGATGAGGTACAGAACACTTCTATGTAAAATCCATCCTGGTTATTGTTTTTCACGAGGACCTGTGAATATCTTCTGCAATAAAGTACACTATTTGCAATATCACATAATCAAATCAACCTTTATTTATAGAGCACTGTTCGTACATACATGCAATACAAAGTGCTTCACTTACAGAGAAGAAATAAAAATAAAATAGAAACACGCGCACGCACACACCCACACCCAACCACACACACATACACATACCTACTCACTCACACCACAACCCCAACTGCGCGTAACAGAATATAAAAACTGATATAAAAATGATGTAAGAACGGCAAGGCACTGATGATCCAGGAGAGAAAACACCATGCTGGGGGGCCGTCCACACAGAGAGGAGCCACAGCCTACAGCTACGGGGGGGGGACCAGACTCAACTCCCGATGAAGAGGGCCCCCGTGAGGAGACACTGGAGTAATATAAATAGGAGCTAATAAAGTGAATCAATAAATGAAAATTAAAAAATAAGAAAGTAAAAAGCAAAAATAATCAACCAATAAAAATAAGTAAATAAAGCTTATAAAATGAGTTCATAAATGAGATAAAGGATTAAGCTAAAACATTAACTACAATCAGAAAAAAGAACAAGTAAAATAGTCAACTAATTAAATACTAAATGTAAAAAGTGGGTTTTGAGCCTGTTTTTAAAAACACTGACAGTCTCTGCGGCCCTGAGGTGCTCCGGCAGGCTGTTCCACAAACATGGGCCGTAGTGACAGAACGTGGCCTCACCATAGGTCCTGGTCCTGACACCAGGAACCTGTAACAGCCAGAGGACCTCAGGGGCCGTGAGGGTTCATATCATGAAAGCAGGTCAGAAAGATAAGAAAGCCCAAGACCATTAAGATATTAAAAAACGAATAATAAAATCTTAAAATCGCAGGTAACACGCAGGTAAATGTGACTTTCTTTGTACATTTCTAGTGTAAAAAGATAATCAACATATTTGATTTGACCATACCTAACACATTTAATGTTGTAAACTGACATTAAGTCATAAACAGTGTTGCCACAGTTACTTTAAAAAAACTAATGTGATTACTGATTACTAGTTATTCCTTTAAAAAGTAACTTAGTTATTTTACTGATTACTTGTTTATAAAAGTAACTTGGTTAGATTACAAGTTACTTTTTAAGTTAGTTTCAGCAGCTGCTGTCAACACCCCCTCATCGTCTAAACATGAAAATTACAACCGGTTTGGCCAAAAACTCTGCTGACCCCTGCCTCCTGCACCTGTGATACATATTTAACCTTTGACCTTCATTATTTGTTGTATTTCTGTCTGACTCACGGATTTATTATCAGATTTTTACTATTACTGGTATTTATTTACCCAGAGATTAAGTTGAAGTCTGTTGTTGCACTATTTATGTATATATTTGGATTACCTGCTCGATGCCACTTTATTTGCCCCCTCCTACACAAATAAAGTCTTTGATTGATTGACTGATTTATAAAAAAGGGTGGGGCTTTATTACAACGTTAAGGTTTATTGATGACAATGGTTAGTTCCAATTCTTTTGTGTTACCTGAACGCACTGTTAGAGCGGGTTGGCCTGTGATTGGCTGAGAGTGGCGGGTCAGGTGAGCGTGCAGACTGCATGTCTGTCTCAGTTTGGAGGAGCGGCTGGTTCTGTTTAATATTAAAGCGACTTTGCAGACAAGAAACTCTGCGGGATGCTACAATGGTAACACACAGTGACTTGGACAAGTAACTTCAATCTGATTACTGGTTTGGAAATGGTAACGCGTTAGATTACTCGTTACTGAAAAAAGTGGTCATATTAGAGCAATGCGTTACTAATTAACATGTTACCGGCATCACTGGTCATAAGTCAGTAGTGATGTGGACTCCGCAACATCAACTGTTTCGCCTCTTGTTTCAGTCATTAAAATAGCTCCCTTACCTGTTCCAATCAAAAACACAATAAACTTGAATTAAAATAAAGATAGATTTAAAAACCTACTATAAGTAGTTTTTGTCCAGCTACTACAAAATTGGTATACTGATGGACGTAGAAGGGCAATTTCAATCGAAGAGGCAATTGTCCATCCATCATTCCTACAATTAATTGTACAATTCAGTGTCACGTTGAGGCTGAAGTCAATCTCCGCTAACTATGACCAACAATAACAAACTATCACAATATGTGCAATATAGAGTCACAAATTTACATATAATGCATTTTTTCAGAGTGGAGAGAGAAAACTCAAGCAGACATAGAAAGAACATGCAAACTACGCACAGAAAGCCCAGTAACTGGACCTGAATACCTGTGGTATTCTAACTGTGAGGCAAGAACATCAACCACGACAAAACCAGGTGGCCTGTCGAACATTAAAGGCCAAAAGTGGAAATCAAAGCAGAGCAAGAAGAACATTGAATACGAGATCAGACATTTCAATAAAAGCTATTTATAAGTTGAAGAAATCTTTATGTTTTGTTTTTATCAATTATGATAAAAAAAAAAAAAACGATTACTCGCTTAATCCTCAAAATGTTGGTGAACTGTGTGTGTGTGTTTCTTGCACTGTTTCCCTTGGTGTTGAAGTGAGTAGTTGATAAATCAAAACTACTACATTACCTGTCACTGATGAGATTTACTGTACGGCGCTGTAACAACGGAGCCAGGACTAATGTGTTTTGCCTTGAGACTCGTTCAGGTGACCCACCACTGCTTCCCGCTCCATTCAAGCCAATTTCAGGCTCTGCTGAGCAAGGGAACTTTCCATCCATGCTTTTCACAGCTTTACTGACAATGGCTGTGAGGAAAATGGCTAATAGTGACCATTAGCATTAGAATGAATCCAGTCTTAGCCACAGCTCAGGGAGAAAGCAGGGAGAGGATAAGAGTGACCTGGGGCACTTTGGCCATAGTCAAAGGGCAGAAGGGGCTGAGAGAGTAAGGACTGAAAACCATTTGGGTTGGCGGGTAAATACAATTTCACTGAGAAAAACTAAGTGTAATACTTCTATATATTGTGCAGGATAATGTGCACGAGCTAGCTTCAAATTCTAAATTAAAACCACAAATCCAGCCGCACTTTGATTTACATTCTCAAAATGTAGGAGACAAAGGTACAGCTGGTCCAGTGCAGTTGCAGACACCCTCATACAAAATCGCTGGATTTCAATCTATGCTGGTTTTTTTAGAGAGATATGCAACACACCTGCTCTTAAATGTGTACATACAGCCACTACCTCGTCTCTATTGTGCCGCCAAAGGTCCGATGGAGCAGCCGAGGAGCTGCTGAGTATGAATGAAACCGAGTAGAACAATGAGGACCTGAGAAACGGCAACCTATAAAAACACAACCCACGCGCATCCGCCATATGTATGTGGGAACATGTACACGGAGTCATGTTACCATCCAGCCTTCCATCCTGCCATTCACCAACACCAACAGACAACAGCTGTTTCTGCGTGAGAATGTGTGTTGGTGTGATTATACAGCTGATCTTAGTATCGAACGATGATACCTTTTTACAACATTAAAGAAAAATGTTCTTAAAGAAAGCAGTAGAAAAAAGAAAGCCTGTATCGTTATGGATTTCTGTACCCTGGAGTATTTTATCCATGATCAATTCTTAATGTAGAAACTTCAAAAATGTGTGTGGTTCCTGTGATGCACTCTATCCCAGCCTGACTTTAGATTCCTTCCCAGTCTTCCCCAGGCCAAAGGGTCAGTGCAGCTCTATTACCAAAGGGGAAGGAAAGCTGGGAGCGAGTTAGCAGGGTCACCCTCTTCTCACATTAGTTGTGTAATGAGCCATGCAGTAAAGCTGCTGTAAAGCAACACAGGCTATAAACCCTTAATAGCTCAGTCTCCAAAACAAGTGCAGGTGCCATAACAGCCTTATCTTAATATTCTAAACTATACTGCAATCAACGGTGTGGCCTGAGGCTTAGGTGTTGAGTTGTTAGGTCGTTCAAAAAGCCTAATTGTTAAGGTCCATATCCTATAATTGCAACATGCTCACTTGGGAACTGCTTCTGACATTACTTCAAGTACGTTAATGTTAAACATCTGCTAAATAAATAATTCAAATTTTCATAGGTTGCGATGTTTCACATTAACCTATTTAAAGCAATGTCAGAAGCATCTGCTCAAATATATATTTTAATTGAGAGCGATGTATGAAATGAATGCAATGATTTGACGAGTATACATATTTAACATCCCTACAACACATATGATGGCACTGAACTGCAAAGTATTTAATAAGACATTAGAAGGATGACTTTTGAGAACAAAATCAGTTTAAAAAGAATTGCCACTTGTGTTTAAAATCTGATGAACTCATAATATACACTGACAAAAACCAACATGTTTATGAAACGTAATGTTGTGCATTAATATGTGCCTGTGTGCTATTGTGCATGATAGCATAGTGTTAGAAGATGGAAGGGGCGCAGGGCCTCGAGTGACTTCAACAAAAGGCTGAAAGTGACATTGAAGAGATAAGAACACACTGTATTGGGATTCTCCAAGGGGGACGCGCTTGTCTCCTCTCCTCGGTCTGCATTCTTCACCTTTCTTCCCCTCTGCTAAATCCCCAAATAAGTCCTTGGTCCATTAAATCACGTAAATGGAGGACAGGCTTTTAGTTTAATTCGTAAATAATGAAATCCTTGGTGGGAAGCCATAATACAATCACTCCATAACGCATTTGATCAAACTGAATTTTCCAGAACAAAATGTGCATTCCATCTGAGGGACAAACATTTGTCTGATACTTATATGCATGTAATGTATTGGTAAGCTGACAACTCAATGTTAGTGTCACAATTGTGAAAGAGTGGATGTGAATGAGTGAGCGTTCATTGGAGAGCGTAATAAAACCTTGTGCTTCCTCTACGTTCAATCTCGTGCAACAATCTCTTCCTCTCCCATCTCCTGATCGTTTCATCTCCCTCTCCTGTTTGTTCTCTCGTTGTCATTTCCAGGTCGTGCTTCATTCATTTGAAAAATAACAAAAACAGGCAATAAATACAGTTGAGTTGACGACCGCACGCTGCCGGCGCCACGACCTTCTCCATACCAACTTTGACAAGTCTGACACGCTGGGGACAGCGATCTAATTAACGGCGTGTCATGTCACACCCGCAGTCTTTGGTCTGTTTACGTCCCCACAGTTTTTCTTTTAGGACGTACAGCTGGTGAGAAGCCCTCCCTCACAACCGCCCCTGTTAAACTCATGACATCTTTGGGATCTGGGCGAGGAGTCATCCATCATCATCCATCTCACATAAACAGATGCCCAGAGACCATTACAGTACGAATAGACACCTAATTACAAACACTCCTGTGCCCATTTGTATGGCCCCATCATAAATCCTTGAAGAACGTCAGCTTATAATTCAGTTGGTTTTTTTGCACGTGGAGGCCTCGCACGAGACGGCAGTGTAGTGAGGCACAACCTCAAATTGCCTGGTAATCTAGAAATGTGATACTGACACAATAATTCTTGACTGTGCAAAATCCTGCTAAAAGGCCATTAATGATCTGGCACAAAAAACACAAACACAATGCAAGAACAAACCATTAAAGGTAAACCAGGACAGATGCGCGCTTAAAGCTACATGAACCCACTGCATACAGATGAAATCTGGTCATTAAGATCTATCTGTGTCGTTTCCTATCTCTCGACATAAATCAGCTTGGGTTTTTTTTACATAATAAAGTGAAACGAGTTTACAATATTGTGAAGAGAAACATCACTATTTTCCTTTGAGCAAGTGCTTGGTGACAGCGGGGAGGGGAAATTTCCTTTAACAGGAAGAAACCTGAAACAAAACAAGACTCAGAGGTGGGCGGCCATCTGTCTGCACCAGTTGGGGTGAGAAAACGATGGGGAGAGGCAAAATGAGTGTTTAAAGTTCATACCATGAAATTCTTCATGATTAAAATGCCCATCAACTAATTAACCTACTACATGTGTTTAAATTGCAGGTTTTAATCATGATTCATATCACACCTTGAAGTGATGCAATCAGAAGTGCATTTTGAAGATTACAACAGGAAAAAACAAGAAGGCCGTTGCTCGGCTAACCCCCCGCCGGAGGGCTGTATATTTTCTCACAAAGCCAGCTCTAAGGCAGCACACTTGGTACACTAGAGGGTGTTCCATGGGTCCTAGTAGATAATTATGTAGAATATGAAAGGTCTTCTTCATAAGCTATGTCAAAATACGTCTCCAGAACCCAAAAGGTGTTTTTATGCACTTAGTGACCCTGTGACCTGATATGCAAATTAGGTCATGGTCACCATGGTGCCCCTTCTCCCCAGGTGGAGTGTCCATGTGTGAAGTTTGGTGACTGTGGGCCCAGGAACTGCTGAGAAATGAGGAGAAATGTTTATATGAAAATACATATATTGTGCAACCATGACGAGCAAACTTCAGACCCTACCAATCTTCAAGGTCAAGGTCAGGTCACTTGGTGTACTGGAGGTTATCCCTGGAGTGTGTATCATGCATGTATAAAATTTCAGAGCCCTAGCTCAAAAACCTAGGCCTCCAGAGCCCAAAATGTGTTTTTAAGCACTTCGTGACCCTGTGACCTACTTAATATGCAAATTAGATCAAGGTCACCATAGTATCCCTTCCCCCTCTGAGATGTATCCACATGTGAAGTTTGGTCACTGTGGGCCCAGGGGTTGCCGAGATATAGGTAGAAACGTTCGAACGTACGGACGTACGGAGACTGTTTCAAGATCCCCCTTCGGGGCCTATCAGCCACGGCGGGGGATAAAAATGAGTTTGAGTTTGAGTTGCTCATTAATGTGGGCAAAAGTTAGGGATCCGTACGTGGTGAGTACCGCCTCTGTACGGATACACGCCGTAGCACTTTTCGTGCATGACAAACATTCGCTGCATTCGGGCTACGAATGTACCCCTGTACGGACGATGCGCATGCCTTCTACAGCCGTTTTTTTTTTTTTTACATTTGTAACATTGCAGTGATCAAGGATGAATAGTAAACATTGGCAGCTGTATTTCTGAAAACAAATAAACCGCAATGTAAAAATGCCGCTTCATAGATGACAGCTGTGAGTGATGCATTCAGGTGCTTGTTAAACTGTCGGAAGGCCGACTATCCGCATGTTAACAAGCTGTACGGCTCATACGGACCCGCTGTGATTTTAAACTGTCTTTTTTTGTGTAACAATACTTTAATATTCATCCAAGGTCGCTAAAATGTTATAAATAATTCATTGGTTATAATAAATCGTCTCAATGTTTTTAGTCCGACATCAGGACTCGGCTTCTTTTTTCTTTTACTTCCTCCAACGTGTCTGTGTGTAAAAAAAATACATTACTATTCATCCTAGATCACGGAAATGTTACAAATAATTGGCTGATTATAGTAAGTCTTCTATCTGGGAATCTTCTACCTGGGATGAAACCTATACTCCCGACATCGGCAGAAAAACTCACGTTCATCGCACTTGCGAGTGAGTAAGGACACCATACGTGAGCAGCACGTGTAAGTATGGGCTAGCGATAAGCATGTTGCAAGGACGTACAACTCACTTACCACGTGTAAAAAGGTACGGTGCACGCAACTGCTCACGGCCAGGCGTGGTGTGCCGGCCACGTACTGACACCTTATGCTGACGTACTCTGGCCCTGCCCTTGCCACTTCCTGTGGCCTCCCCAAAAAACGTACGGACTAAAAACATGCAGGGTGGGTTGGGACTGTCGCTTAATCTGACTTTGCCTCCAGCCAGCTGGCCTCGGCTCCAGCCGGCTCCAACCACCGTGTCTTGAAGATGGCTGGAAGGATTATCGATGTGTGATTAGTATCAAGAACAGACGGAGATTGCGAGCATGCACTACAGTTGGAAAACATTCTAGTTGACACTGGTAACTCAAAGTGTCTGTATGGCTCTGCCTTGCAATGTGACAGGCTGGAGACCGACCCAGGATGTATCCCGCTTTGGCCCACAGTCAGCAGGCACCGACTCTGAATTCCATAAACGTGGTTTAGAAGATGAATGATGAATGGATGGACTTCTCCCTCTTTTCAGAAGAATCTGAATCAGTTAATAAAACATAAAGGGCTTGATTTACTAAACGATTGTAGATATATGAAAACAAGCTTAAACGTGATGATGTGGACAAAAAAAATATGGGAACAAATGTTCCTTTGTAAAGAGACTAGAGATAAAGGCATGGCAGTTATAATATATCCCATGCTTTCCCAGGTTTTTTTTTTTTTTGTAATTTTCCTCTTTTGAGCAATTTCCCAAATGTGTTCCTCATGACTCCTCTACCTGGCCTGAGGACCTGTTTCATTGCCAGGCATTTCCGCTCTCTCACAAACATATGCAAATGCACAAGATTCCATTTGTGCACAAAGAGGCACACACACATTTTTCAATCCGGACCATTTTCTTTTACCATATACCCGCACATTATCATCGTCATCATAGCCTTTAAGGGTAAACACCTTTTCGCAGGATAAACATTTCCCTCTCTCCGAGCTCCTCCCCCTGCAAGGTCTGACTTGTTGGGTGGAGATGGATCATCGGTCACTCCCACCACGAAACCCCGCAACTTGTGACGGCATTGATGAAGGCCAAGTATCAGGAGGAGCATTAACGTCCAATAAACATGCGTTTCAGAGTACAATGAGCAAACAGCCCATAACATAAAATGATTTAAAATACCACCCATTTTAGAAATCATCGTAGTCTCTTCAAAGTGACTCTTTTTTGGTAATCACGACTTATTTGCAATTTCCTACAAATTTTACAGCAAGACTCAAGAACCGTCCTACACAAATACAGGTATGAAGAAAATATATATGCAAATGTGTTTCATTGTAAAGAAAATACAAAAAAGAAAAACACCGGAATACACAACAGAAAGTAATCTGTGCATTGAGCTATATGGTTTTAATTTGTGCCTGTATTGTATATAAAGAATATGTGTGTATGTGTGTGTGTGTGTGTGTGTGTGTGTGTGTGTGTGTGTGTGTGTGTGTGTGTGTGTGTGTGTGTGTGTGTGTGTGTGTGTGTGTGTAGGAGGGTGGTGGCAGTGTTCATTTCTGTTTTCCTTTACTGTCTACTTTGTTCCTGTCCCAAGCTTCATTTCATTAAAAATTTCTAGCAGAACCTAATTTCACGCAATAAATACATTATCCTAATTAACTCTGATGAGAGGAAAATGCACTAGCAGGCATACACGTGCACACGCGTGTGTGTGTGTGTGTGTGTGTGTGTGTGTGTGTGTGTGTGTGTGTGTGTGTGTGTGTGTGTGTGTGTGTGTGTGTGTCGGTACCATTAGAGTTTCTCTGCTACTTCTGTGCTCCTTGATCATCCGTATACAGAATGAGCCAGTGGTTCATTAGCCGCAGCCCTGTTTACACTCATTTCCCAGATTATTCATTAACACTCTTCATATACATATTGTGAGTGTGTGTCTGTGTGTGCGTGCGCACGCATTATCTTGAATCCTGGCGCTGTGACAACAATGCACTGACTCAAGACAGTTTCACTTGCAGTCAAGCTCACACAACATGAAAGTGACTTGATGTTTTGCCTCAGTGAGACAGATCTGTTTGATCACAGAGCAACAAGCCATGCTCTTCCTCCTGTTGTCTCAAGCTCCGACGATCAGATAAAAAAAAACAAGACAAATGGCCTGTCACAGTTGACAGATGCAAGTCATTCCCTTGAAAGGCCACCCTGCAATCAACACACAAACAATGACAGATGTTTTTACCTACGTGCCTTATTGACGATGTCATTATCAAATAAGCAAAATGGGTTGTAGTCATGCACACGCACACACATACACACACACTGCAGTCATTAAAATATGCTTATTGTAACAAAAATCAATTAAAAATGAGCATGCGGGTTTCCAAAACAGTCCAATCAAAATGCACTGGTGAAAACAATAATGAGGCAAATTTTAGTCCATTTCAGTTTGTATGAAGGATTTCAGAACAAAAGCAGATTTAATCATGTTGAGAATAAAACTTTTGGTAAGGATCAAGTAACTCACATTGTATGTTTATGTATCAGTCTGTCATTGCCAGAATTTCATAAAACTTTGATCAACACTTTGGACGAGGCAGATACCTACTGTACCCAAATATTGTACTGGCATTTAAGGTCTATCCTTTACTTGATGCCTCAATGTCATAGTGTTCTACTCATTGGGCTGGTTCAGACAACAAAAGGACTCACTTAAGTTTGAAAGTAAAAATAAACCCGTAACATATCTCTCTTCATTTTTGGAGATCACCTAATAAAGATTGTTAGTATCTTTACTCGCGATCTCTGCAATAAACAGTCAAAATAAAGACGAGTGAGAGCAGGTTCATAACGTGAACCACCAGGAGGAATGAACCGTTTGATCACGTACGCACAAAATAAATGCATGGTATAATGCTGGCCCACCTGCTTTCACACATGTGCTGTCCGCTTGCTTTCTCATGAATGGAAGCAAAATACAATAGCATCTGAGTGCAGCTGACATGTCCGACTGCATTTCCCACTGACATTCCCGACACTTTGTCTGATCCAGGATGATTGCTAGACTGAGATAAAATATCCACAACAACATTTAAAGACAGTTTTGCTCCTCAATATTACATTATACATTGCAATACCGACACTGTGCCTTTTGTAGTGCAAAGCCATCGAAAGCACTCTTCTGCCTAAAACACTCCAGATTTGATACAAACTAGGGAATCAAATATATCAGACTAAATTCTGTGATTTGCATAAACTGACTCGTACGGGTTATTCAGCTTCAATTTGTTGTTCCATTATTTCCAATTAATTTGAACACAGTCACTGTCAGAGTGCTCAACCAACTGTGAAGAAGAAAGGATTGAAAAAATGTCCCAAGTTAGAGAAAACACACGTAGTTTTTGTGTCACACTGTCACTCTGAACATTGATTGATATCTATTTTATAACCGTAATGCCCACGGCGACAAAAATGTCCTGTTTTCTGTACATGGCAAGGGCCTCTTTTTTTTAAAGGGCTGGATGATGAATAGAAACATCACTCACTCAATGAAGTAATTAATCAAGCAGTCGTAAAAAAAATTATAAAAAAAATAGTACACTGTAATTGGTGTATCATCCTTTACAGTCCATGGGGATTCGTTACATTGAACATGTCATTGGGCTCTTCCAAAATGTTTGCAGAGGCCCTCTCTTGTGGGTGGGTGATTACCATCTAAGGTTTATTTATAGTCAGCTGTGTATCCATGATTGAAGCACCTGTAAAATAGGCAATTTTACAGTCGCTGCACCTAATCACTCAGCTGTGGGTGGGAAATAACCTGTCCAGAAACGCTGAAACCTGCCACCAACCTGCAGGAGCGTGCAGCACGCAGCATTTATGCAAGTGTATGAGTTGTCTGTTTGTGTGTGTGCGTGTGCGTGTGTGTGTGTGTGTGTGTGTGTGTGTGTGTGTGTGTGTGTGTGTGTGTGTGTGTGTGTGTGTGTGTGTGTGTGTGTGTGTGTGTGTGTGTGTGTGTGTGTGTGTGTGTGTGTGTGTGAGAGAGAGAGAGATTGTTTTAAGTTGATGATCTCCGTGACAAATAAGTTGATGTAAAGGTGCTGCATGTTGTATATTGTGGATGGCCAAGTGGTTGATTTTGTGACTATTCAAAAAGCAATTTCTTTTACACATTTGTCTGACTTGCATTTGACGACAGAAAATATATTGTATCGAAGTTCACCCATGGAGCAGTGACTAATGCCAAGGTATTTGTGTGCAAGTGCTAGCTTTTTCACACCACAGGGATTTGCTTTTTTATAGGTAATTGGCCACTTACTCAACCATCCAGTGCAGAGCACCAGGGAGGCAAGAATGAAGAAATGACGAAGAGCCGTGCTCATGTATGGGAATTTATGGTAGCCCTGTCACTCTTCTCAGGAAAGCAACTAAAAGCGGTTGACTTTACATGAAATAATGTACCTCAGAAAAACTGCAGATTTGAAGCAGCAGCATGTTGCCAGACTCTCTAAAGTAATTCAGATCATATAGAAATAAATTATTTCAATAGAGAGCTGGGTGCACACATTCGGTTCTTTTGTCTGATATTGTGGTCAGTAAAGGACTTTAGGACTTTAGGACTTTCTGGATTTAATTTGTCATTTGTTCAGTTAAAATTTTGTCACAAAACGTCTAACTCTGTAATGTAAGTAATGTGCTCTGCCTGCTTTGCTCTTTACAAAGACATTGAAACTATTGCAACAAAAGCAAGTTCCAACAAATTAAATCAAAATAGAAGGCAGATTATTTTTAGTACAACAAGCAAAATGGGGATAAATGTTTATTTATAACTGCCTTCATGTTTTATCAGTTACATTTAAGGGTATGTCGACTAGCGCCTTGCATGGCAGCTCTGTCCCATTGGTGTGTGAATGTGAGCGTGAATGGGTGAATGAGCTGATATGTAAAAGCGCTTTGGGACTACCTCAGTGTGGTTAGAAGGCGCTATATAAATCTAGACCATTTACCATTTACCATTTACATTAATTTTGGAAGCTGCACATTGATGTATGCAGTGTAGCAGTTGGCACGATTGAAGCCTTTATGTATTTCAAGTCATGCGCTATAGGTGTTATTGGCATCTCTAAATTGGCTGAAGGAGTAAATGGGCATGTGGATGATTGTCTGGTGTCACTCTTAGCCCCCGAATGGACCAACGACCTATGCGGGGTCCATCCTGCTTCGAGTCGATTGCCTGCTAATGAAGCCATCTATCTCCATCTGCAACAATAACGTATTCAAATGGAAGGATGAAGGGACAGATACAAAGTCTTGGAATATGTAAAGCTTCTATTGTGATAGCTGAATAACTCATATTGTGAAAGAAATTATGGAAATATATATAAAAGCATACATAATAACTACAAATGTGCAAATTGGTCAAAGATGCTGCTGTTATTGTGAGGAGCTGTCTCACTATGATTTTTGTCTGCAGATTTTTGTTTTCGTGTTGAATCTCAGACATTGTTACTGATTATCTCAAATTGCGTTTTTCTCTTCCAAGATCAAATTAATTTGCTGAACACTGTTCAATCACTCCATGGTCACCACCAGCAAATGAGCACGGAACAAATGCCGTTTGCAGCTGATCATTCTCATGTAAATAGGGTCTGAAGCACATATAATTGTCACTTGAACATTTTGTGCATGTCATATTAGTCACAGTGTTATTTTTAATAAAGCATTCGAAAAATGGATGCAAAGTGGAATCGCAATATATTTGTGTGTGCATGTGTTATGCAGGGTGTTATGCAAGTTAATCAGGTACACTGGGTCAAAATGCTGTTTGTAACATTTTCAACTACTGCTAGTGGGACACAAGCAAAACACAGGCACAAGATAAACAGATCGACTTTGCCAACATCTGAGATGTGATCTGGTTATATACAGTTTTGTATACAGTTAGCCTATTACTGGCACAGATCTCTTGCATCACCGGTTTCTCTGAAGCTGCTGTACCGCTAATGCTACGTTTCCGCCTGCTACCCCCAAAGGGTGTCATCCCCACGGCCCTCGAAAGTATTTCAGATTCAGCATTTTACAGCTCTTGAACAGCTTGTTAACAATAAGATTCTGTACCAGCTGGCTTGTCATCCACCCGGTAAGATCCCCAAGTCACTGTTGCACTTGACATTTGAGTCAGTGGGATTACATTCAGCCTTTTCTGAGACCCCCCATGCCATCGTAAGGCAGAACTTTACATAACACCAAGAACTGAATATTAAATGAAGAAGAGTCGACCCACTTTTTTCAGACACGTTTCCAGTAAATAGAATTTATTAGTCATTTATTTGGGCCAGTATGGTAATTGTGAATGAGCATGCAGGCAATTAGTAGTGAGGTAGTATTATTGGTCGCCAATTATTCTCTGACAGAGCTACAACATGTCTATTTAGACAGACAATCCAATGTTGCATAACCAACGCAAAAATGAGCAAACTCCTTGTATTAGCAGATTGCTCTTGTAAACTCAAATGAGGACCTTGCACGATTTATATTCTTACCTGTTTGAGCTTCTTCAAGTCCTCGTCCAGCTCTAGATTGTCCAAGATTACAGCAACAAAAAGACTGAGCAGAATCTAAAATGTCACAAAAGGAAGACAAAGAAAAGTTTGAAGTGTCACAATATAGTTTTAGTTTCAATATCATGTTTCCCATTATATGATTAAATTGGATTAATACTCTTCAACAGGACAAAGTCTGCTTTGTAATTGTATTTGTGGCTTGTTTGAGCCTGGAAGACATCCTGTCTGTCTGGAGTGAGGTGTGAGTCATCCACAGATCTGCGGTATCTGATGGCTCTTCATATCAGAAGGCCAAACACTGAAATGTCAGCACATCTTACGCCTGCAAGTCTGATTAACTGTGATTAGATGTGCCACTTGAGAGAACAATAAAGGAGCATGGCACTAATTGAATATCTTAGGATGAAAAGTCCCTTGAACACTCTTGAGTTCTAATGAGTTTTTACAAACCAAAGCAATTAAATATGGTTGAATAGAATAGGATTAATTTACTATGTGAAGAAAAAAAATAGATATTTAACAAGTTCTTCATCTCATTTGACTGCTATATTTTAGGATGTGTAGTATGTTTCTCACCAGGGTCGCAAACAGATGATAAAGGATGAAGTAAATGGCCACCACTGGAGCCCACATGTGACCTACAGCGACCAGAGTCTGGTCCATGACATCTATCCAGCCCTCCTGGGTTAGGATCTGGAACATGGACATAAATGCCTACAGGCAGCAAAGCAAAGGGATAAGAAAAAGTCAGGGAGGCTAAAGACAAGAGGGATCAACTGAGTATACAAGTAAAAGCAGCAGGGAGAAAGAAAGAAAGGAAGACAGGCTGAGACCGGGAGGAAACAACACAGACTTGACATTTGAAACCTGCTTTTTCACACGAGAGCAAATATCACACAGCTGTATGTATGTATTCCCTTCCGACCACCCTTCTGTGGCTCGTGGCCAAGATCTATAGACCAAAGCAAAAGGAAAGAGGAAGCAAAGAGATATCCATCTTTGCTATTTTTCCTCTGTTTCACTGCCCTCTCATGTACTTGGTAGAGGTCAGATACAGGCACAGGAAAGAGGCAGCTGTGACACAACGGCCCCTGGAGTCAAATGGCGCGCCTGCACTTTTGTCTCAGCATCTCTCCTCCAGACAGCCGAGCACACCACACCTCCCAGCCCCTCCCATCTGCTACCACGGCCCAGTCACAGCGGATAAAGATAAACCCAGCAACAGGTTTGCCCATAGGGAAGAGAGCCAAACATCATTAACTGTGATGTGTCTGTGTCTGAGTGCATATATGTGCACGTGTGACACAATAGCAATATGGAGGACAGAGAGAGAGAGAGAGAGAGAGAGAGAGAGAGAGAGAGAGAGAGAGAGAGAGAGAGAGAGAGAGAGAGAGAGAGAGAGAGAGAGAGAGAGAGAGAGAGAGAGAGAGAGAGAGAGAGAGAGAGAGAGAGAGAGAGAGAGAGAGAGAGAGAGAGAGAGAGAGAGAGAGAGAGAGAGAGAGAGAGAGAAGGGCTAGCACACAAGTGGCATCTGTTTATGAGCATCCCTTCATGTCCTGCTGTGCCAAGCATCGTTGAAATGTGGAAGGGAGAGAAAAAACAACAGAGGATGGAAAGATGTCGCTAATGAGGGGAGAGAGCAACTCATGAGCCTTTAGAAATCAAAGGAAATGCCACATCTGTCGACCCCACATGCAACCCATCACCAGCATCTGCAGCCTCCCCGCTGCCTCTCTGAGGTGTCCTCCAGGAGTTGCTCGTATGAATTTTAAAATTTCCATTTGGTGCATTCTATAAAAATCATTTTTTCCCCCTTTTTTTTCAGCTACTTGCCATGGTTCCTTTAGAATAAACCGACTGAATCATAAAGACATTTTCACGTCAGGTTTGGTTAAATCAATTTCAAAAAAGTGTGCAATAAGTTGTGCAAGTTAATTTGAATGGGAATTTGTACTTTGTGCAGTGATGAGCATCTGCAGTAAGAAAAAATTTTTTTTAAAAACAATTAAACATGCTTATCACTCCCAAAATAAGCTTCATCGATACGATTTCAGTGTTTTTTGGGATTTCTTTTTTTAATAAACTCAAAATAGAATATACTGTATATTTCTCTCTTTGAGATCGGATGGTCTGGGTGGTTGCTTACCCTGGGGAAGGTGGTGAAACGGTCCAGCTCCTCCACAAAGCAAAACATTTGCAAGCTGATAGCCGACATGACGATGAGAAGGCTGGCTGTGAATACCACCAGGCTGCCGAGTTTTTTACCTGGACCAAATATCTTATAAACAAAGTCCTCGAGGGCTGGGGAAATCTTAATCAACCGCACCACACGAAGCACCTGGAGAGAGAGAGAGAAACATAATCCTTTCAAATGTGAGGCTGCGGTTTCTGACATTGTTGCTACACAGTTCAAAATGAAGTGCTTATTCAGTAGTTTTAATATCCGAGCAAAAGTAAATTTCCATTTTCAAGATAGCGTGAAAAGAACACGTTTGTTATAAAAGCAAACTGAGCAGCAAGATTGATTGTATATCGATTGCAAAAGAAAGTTCATTGATCTTGATCAAGTGGAAACAGTGCAGTGATACGATGGTGATGGTCTTTATACGGGTTTAGTCCCTAAATTGCCTGTGGTGACAACAACCACCAAAAGGTAATGTGTCTTTGTCAGGCTTTGATTGGGGATCCAGAGAGGAACTATTGATCGAACTGCTCTCTCTGATGCCTCTTGGCCAAAGATTTCTCTTTAGAATCTCACACTAAGCTAAATGAATGGCTATCTCCCATTCCCTGGATATATGGCAAAGTAAAAGTAAAAGGGAACTTTCAGTAAATAAATATAGTAATAACAGTCACAGCCCGATGACAGAGCGGATGGATAGACACTACCTTCTATTCCTGACAAACCGTGATGGCCACTATCAATTTTCCAACAGATGTATACTGCTGAGCTCAGGGCAGACGGTATGAGGGGGTGGGGGGGAGGGTACAGAGGACACAAGACCATTAGCATCAAACCAGGTTATTCGCTTGTTTTTTTTGTCATCGTGTGGCTGACAAATTACTGAAATAGAGAAATGATGAAATAATAGTAATCAAAAATACATCATGAGACATAAAACTATACTGATATGTTAGATCATTAATCATTAATCATGATCATTAATTTAACCAAGTAGAAACTGGAGCACTTGAGAAATCACAAGCACACATGTTTAGAACATGCAAACTTCACACTTTTGCAGTGAGGCCTGAGTCCCAACCACCACTGTGGTGCAAAAGCGAGCTGTGGTGTAGCTACGACAGCTGCTCATTTGAAGTGCCCGAGATAAACATTGACTCGTTAATATTATTAAAGCACAAGGAAAAAGAGAATCTATCATTGATTGTCCAGGATCGAATAAGGAAATCCATCCTGTTATCCGCGATATGCAGTCATCTGACCTTGTATTAAGTACCCGCACCTCGTCATTGCTCTGTGCACCAGACATTTTCTGAACTTTTTCTGTTTCCTTCGGCTTCAACTGGCTACCGCTGTCTTTTTGTACTCATAATGCGCCACACATACATTGGTTTGATCCATCCTAGAATGTGGATTACCTTTCCCACTTGCACAAATGAAGACAACTATCCGAGGAAGTGACCTTGTGCACTTCCGAAGGGCGCTGGTGTGAAAGCATCCTTATTCTAAAACTTATAACGTTCACACCTAATGGCAAATATTTTTAGACAGTGTGAAGTACCAGAGCACATACAGAGAGCACCATGTGCATGGAGGGGTAGAACATGCAAACTCCACACAGAAAGTCACATCGAGCGGTAATGGAAAAACACTTTGGTATAAATATATATATTTAAAAAAATAGGCAGACCAATGACACATAAAGTTCGTTCTCCTACTTCCAGGACAAATAAACAATTTCAGCCTTAAACTTACAGGACGATAATTAGTGAGTCACTTGTTAATGACAATATAGAATGTGTTAATGACATACAATATCCATAAAGAAAACTAAAAGAAAAAGTGAGGAAAATATAGGACAACTTTCACTAAAACTATAATGGAGTGCACGAGCCTAAAAGCAATCAAATGTACTTTATTCTGTCATTCATCAGTATCCATGACTACCTATTCTGTGGATTCTGTGATGTGAAGCAGCATGATAAAGTGTGATCCATGAATAGTAGGAAAGGTACATTCAGAATTACAACACTAGTTATGATAATGTATAGCTAGATCAGTTATGATCATGACTGACAGTGATTGCCACCACAATGCTGGGTAACAACTGACTCAATAAATGAGAAAGCATGCGAATCTTGGCAGAGTATCAGGCTCCCAAACAAAAGAAGACTACCTTGCTCGGTCTTGTAGATTCGCTGCATACTAAAATAAATGCAAAGAGAGGTAGCCACATTTACCCGTGGAAACATGTTTGACATCAAAGCCTCCTGGTATAAACATGTTTTCATTGTAAGTCTTGCACATGTGTGAATGGCAGCTATTAAGAGACTCACACAAGCTCAGGACTGCTTGTATATTCAAGACTCATTAAAAGGCCCTTGAGATGCTGCTTCCCATCAGATCCTCCTTAGAGATCATCATTAGCTTTGCTAACTACAGGAAGGTCAACAAGTTCAAGTTTTATCAAAAACTATATTGCCAAGTATCTCCAGAGTCGAATTGTAATGATGATCTGGTGAACTGAAGTATTATGAACTATACTCACAAGCTTTGGAGTACACAAGGATTTTGAGTTTTCTTTTTAAATGTACACCATCACAACTAAACCTCTGATTCAGCTCCATCTTGTAAAGACAAATGCAAAACACATTACTACTCTCACATACAAAGTAACCAGGACATTCCGGGCTTCATACCATTAATTCAAAACCTGGGCAGTGACCACAAATGCTGATATTTAAGCAACATGTTAAATACAAAAAAGAAATAGGTTTTTCAATCCGTAGCTGATATTCTAGTAGCCCATCAGCAAGGAAATTTAATTATCCCTACAGTTGTAATTATGTTATTTCAGACAAAATTACAGCCGGTGATATGTGAGATGGCAGCAGGCTCGGGGCTCCATCAAAATCCAGATGTGAATGTTAATTTTTGAGTTTCTAAATTTGTTTGGGTCTCTACCATGTCTGTCAGTAACTGTTTGCACCAAAAAAAAAAACGTTTTTGTTGTACACACAAACAGAACCACATGCACCTGTTTAACCTCACTTGTTTATTCCTCTTTGAGGTTTGTGAGCCAACACTCCCTCTAAACTACTAATAGTCTTCTCATCAGTCGGATCACAAAGAGCACCAAGAGGATGAGGACAGAGCTCTGTGAGCATTCAAGAGTGTATAATAGTTTTAGCACTTTTATCAAGTTTATGCAAAGAACTTCACAAATATTAATATATAAATTACAACAGAGGTGTGTTTTTATAAGCATGAGTATTTTATGGGATAGTAAAATGTATTTATCTGCATATGGACAATGGTGACTCCTTACATTGTTACATAAATGTTTGAACTCAGATTCAAAGAGAAAGTAAGGTTTTCTCAGACGGATTATCGGCCCATTAACCAATCAATTGATGGATGGATCAACATCATCAATGGATGGTCACAGCAAAGAAATGTTCCCCAGCTTCTACTTCCAAACGATTGATTCGGGCTCACAGTCAGCACTGGATCAACCGATATGTAATTCAAACATGCAGCCCACTGGTGCAGTTGCATGCAAAAGTGTTTGTTCGTGGAGCCCGACCTGAAAGTAGGTGAACTGGGAGTGGTAGAGGTCAGGGTAGATGTGCAGCGTGGTGCCCACCACCAGCAGAGATTCAAACTTGTGCAGAGAGGAGCTGATGTAGCCCGTGAAGCCGAGACACCAGATCTTCAAAAGAGCTTCAAGGTCGAACAGCACAGTGAAGGCGACCTGGCAGGGAGAAGATCATACATTCTCGTGTTTAAGCATACGGTATATATTTTCCTTGTTCTGACAAATATGGATATTAATGTCATTTAACTACAGTCACATTGTAATAAACTGAGAAGGTTTGGGAAGATCTTTTACCCCCCATATGGACTACAGGATACCAAAGACTTTGTCGCCAAATGTTGCACTTTCTTTTGTAAATGTGTCCCCATCTTTCTATATTTGCAGGGGTAAATCAATGAAATAGTCCTTTAGACATTGGATTGAAGTGCTTATCCAGCCTGTCAACAGCAGGTAAAATTCAGAAATAAGGAGCAAATAAAAGTGGCCTTGTGCCACTATAATGTGAATTTCCCCATTTAAGTCCAGACCCACAGCCACCATTTCCCATTTTCCCTCTCAGCCGTCACACAGATTGGACCAAATCTGTAGATCGATGACTGTATGATATGGATGGAGGGAATGAAAGAGGGTAATATTGTTCCTGTGTGTTTTCCCCCCACTTCTTATCTCCTCCATTCAGCTGTGTGTTAGAGAGAGGTATGAAGGAAATGCGGGCTGTGGGAACACTTGGTGCATTACCACTTTCTTACAGGTGACATCTACCCAGCCAGCCCCAAACACGCTGCAGCACACGTGAAGATCTCACAATGTTCAAACAGTTTCACAACCACAAGATAAAAATAAATACGATGGAGCACAAAATCCTCACAGGTACAATGCATCTGGAGTGACAAAGTGGTAAAGACGTATTATACAGGATATAATCCAAACAAATTACATTTACTGTAAATCAAGTTATTTAATAGGTTATTAAGTTATGAGTAGTTTTCTTAATTTTTTTTTTACCAAATGCCTTTGGGTAAGGAGTAATAATATGCAAAAGTCAACCATTGAAACTGTGAGAGAAAGAAGAAAATAAAAAGAACAACGTCACCTCTGCCAGGTAAAACTCATCGTAGTGCCGCCGGTAGTTCTCTCCTTTGTAATAGTTACTAGCAGCGACGATCACGTCCACAGCCACCATGCTCAAGATGAACATATGGAACACAGAGGACCGCATCAATTGCTGTGAAAACAAGAGTTGTGATGTAATTATTGTCAAAATCACACAATGCGATCCATCTATTGTCTAAACCTGCTTCATTGCATCCCATACAAGTAAGTCAAGCTAAACCGTAAAAGAACACGGATTCGACTTAGGATTTTCTTTTTACATGCAGTGTGAATTTTACTGCTTCAGCATTTTAACAAACTGCCGTGCAAGGATTGGAGACCCCCGGGAGCAATGAGGGCTTCAGACTCGTGCCCAAGATCACTTTAATTTAGGGACTGGACAAAATGGTGGATCAAATAACCTCTGACTCTTTAAAGTTGAGCCACGGCTGAACGTCTAGCTGTCAGTCAACCACAATGAGACAATCACCCATGTACACATTCATACCAATGGACAATTCGATTTACAATCAATTTATTAAGAGCATCTTTAGATTTTGGCGCAAACAGAAGTACATGGGGGGGGGACCCCACAGTGAAAACACACACAAAAAGCTAACTGTTGAAATTCTGCATTACAAAGCTAGTACTCACATTTTTCATCCTTTTACCACTTTGTGTTTCTAATTCATTCCTATTCCCATTCATATCCTTATTTTATGTGTGAACTGGTAACATACAATGAGAAGCACCTTATTACCTTTGCATTATTATATATATATATATATATATATATATATATATATATATATATATATATAATGCAAAGGTAATAAGGTGCTTATATATATATAAGCACCTTGTACCATATATATATATATATATATATATATATATATATTCATTCAAATTTAAAATAACGTTTTTAAAGCACAGTCTGGAGACAGCTAATGTAAATCAGATGTGCTGCAGCAGTACGAGGACTGCGCTTCTATTGCAAGTGCCAATTTGGGAGAACACAGTACATATACACTGCATACAGTATATGAAGGAACAAAGATGGCCATTATCTAAACTGCATGGCATTTGAAGTGATTTGGAGTCTTTCGGCACGCACTGCTAAACAGACATCGAGACAAGAGAATCAGTGAGCATTCACACGACCAAAACCAAAGGAGAGAAAAGGCAATAAACATGTTATTTCCTTTGGGAATACCAGCAGCGCTGAACGCTTACAACAACCTCACGGAAAGAATAACGACATGAAAAATGGTGAAGAAACCATTTAACATATAGTTTGACAAAACTCTCATTGATCTTCTCGACAAATGCAATAACTATGCATTCTTTGGGAAACAATGTGGCAGATGTGATCACAGTGTTGAACTGCACATATACGGCAGGATGAACAGCTTGTGAGTGGGTAGAATCACTCACCCTAAAAAAAGACTTGCATGTGAGATTGGCAATAGGGAGGATGGAAGAAAGTGGAAAAAACGAGACGAAGACTTTAAGACAGATGAAGAGGGTTTGCAGCATTGCTGGAATTATCAAACTCGCCACAGGAAAACGGGACCACTGCCATCCAGCCTCCTACACTCAAGCATCCTAAAAGTAAAAACTCTTCAAACTTTTTAAAGTCTTGATTGTTTAAAGCTTTGATTACAAGGGTTGATGATGATGAAATGAATCGATATGAGATGAGACTTGATTAGATTTAAGGTTAAAGCTTAAGAACAATTATTCCACCAGAACAACAACATTCTATTAGAAACTTCTACATGCAAAAAAAAAGTTCTACCAGAAGGAATGGGTTATGTCGGCGTGTTTTAGGACTGTAAAATGTCAATGAAAGCAGGTCAGGAGAAGGCTTCACTCAAAAGAGTGTGCAACTTCGACATACACGATCACCGTTGGCATCCTATTTCCTTTCTGTCAATGTTGGTTTATATGTAATTCCCACCCACTGTCTTCCTCGAACTTTACCAAAGTATACAGTTGGTTATAATCTCAAACAATCCACTTTTCCATTCGGGCTGAAGGACATCTCATATCATGAACCATAGCGAACACCATTAACCACCAGGGGATCGTAAGAGAGATATAATCTTGGTCCAGTTATTTTTCACACAGTTTCTCAGGTTATATGACAAAGACTTTACGTCTAGTCTTAAATCTAAAGTATAATGCCAATGGACACAACAGGGGTCATACCATCAAACTACCATCAAAACAATGGTGCAATTCTGTCTTTTTCAATTATTATGATGCCGGTTGAATAGTATTATGTAGAAGCCTAAATACCTTACACAAGCAATTAAATATCTGGCTGAAAAACTGTATTTGGCTGCCCTCTGTAGTTAAAAGTTTGTCATCTATTTCACCCCTTCATACCCTGCTGCCAGGTTGGATGTGATTAAAAAAGCAATCTGTTGCAATGTTTTCCAATATTGATCCAAGGGGACTCCCGTGCTGCATGTTTCAGGTGCTTCTCTGCTTCAACAAACACAAGTCAAATGAATGAATAGTAATTAAGCTCGAGCATACGCATATTAGAAATCCAATCAGCTGAGTCAGTCATGTTACAAGTGGGAAAGATCAGAACTGGGCAGGGAAAGTTCGCTCCTGGGAAATGCCGAATGCATTTCAAACCATCTGCTGCGTACAATTAATGAGCACATGTATGTACGACATACTGCAGATGAGTTTTCATTGTGTTTTGATGGAGACGTCAATAAAAATTGGAACATACTTAGTGAAGCTTCCAGTTTCAGAAAAAGTGATATAGATATGAGTAGGACTAATGGCAAACCCCTTGAGCGAGTGTGTGTATCTCTGTTAGCCCTGTGGTGGACTACAGGCTGTATAGCATGTACCTAACCTAACCCTGTCTAACGTTAGCTCAGACACTCTCCAGTCCACTGACCCTGACTTGAATTGTTAGGCCCAAAGAATGGATGCAAAATGTTTGCAATCTTGTATTTTTTAAAGCACACGAGCTGGTGGGACATATGTACTAATCCATTATAGTAAACCCCACAGAAGGAAAGAAAAATTCAAAATGGTAAAGACTTCACTTCTATAATATTTTCAGTATTGGCATACATACCGCTGGATTCTGTGTACGTTTACATGCCACATAGTGTGTTCTGAGCACATTTGTTTGTATAGTGTATATTTTGAAAACAGCTATGAATCTATAAATCCCTCAAAGCAATTCCACGGAATACTGACTCAAAAAAAAATCAATCTTAAACACTGCTGCAAAGGACGAGACGTCTAACCACTAGAGGTCAGCAAAAAAAGAAGATTCAAATGTTTAGTTCACATTGTGAGGCAATGCAACAAGAGGTATATTTTTGAAAAATACATGCATAGACATTGTTGGCTACTGAAAAGAATTTTTTTTTTGCATTTATGGTCTTATCAGTGCCACAAGTGTGAGTTCTTACTGCCATTTTCAGAACATCCTATTGCCTCAACTAAAACAATGACTAACCTTTAGGATGGGTGTTGTTTTTTTGTTTTTTTTACTATACACATGCCTACTCTACACACACAGTGGTTAGGCTCGCTGACTGAGATTGGACGTGACAAAGCAGTTTGACATTTCCAGCAACCAGACGTCTACCCCATGGGTGTTTTGGCTGAACAGAGGTGTGTGTCTCTGTGTGTGTGTGTGTGTGTGTGTGTGTGTGTGTGTGTGTGTGTGTGTGTGTGTGTGCGTGCGTGCGTGCGTGCGTGCGTGCGTGCGTGCGTGCGTGTGTGCGTGCGTGCGAGAGCAAGAGGGAACGAGGCAGACTGACACGGAACAGAAAGTACATGCTCTCATCTATGAAACGGTTGATTTTCTCAAGGTCCTGACTTTGCCGGTATTCACTGAGGGCTCTGGAGAATCACACCATGAAGAACAGCCAGGGTAGTTAGCTGTACAGCTATGTACTCTAGAAACCTCAAGCTTTTGGCAACAATACCCACCCAGCGCTGCTTTTAATCTTTCCCTGACACTCACTTGTTTTTCAGGACTGTCAGACAACGTGGTGCACTTCACCAGATAAGGCCTCCGATGGCATTCCAAATGCAAAAGGGTTTGTTTTGCCCGGTGAACCTGATGGCACTGGCATACTGTATATGGCCTCAAGATGTCAGAATCAATTTAAGAGCATCAAATGCAGCACAAGATGGCTCTCCCCTGCTGTTTGATGTTTCTCAGCTTGCAGGTCTCTGAGGTTTATTTTCCTACTTGTATGATGGATGCTTCTTTTAGAAATGTGTTTTACCTCTGGCTCAATTTTTGTAAGAACGTGCTCACTGTGCACAGCCACGTATGAGCAAATGTTGAAAAGCAAAAGGATACATCATGCTGGTTTTGTTGTTTACCCAAAAATAGAGGATTTGTTTTATCTTATAGCAAAGCAACGTCAATTTCTAAGACATGAGATGTGAACAGCGGTGTAGAGGATTGCTTTCTTGATAGTGAGACTCTCCAAGGTTTAAGTCCAGATGGTGCTTGATGGTGTTTCTGTTTGTGTTGTATTTTTGACATATCATGTTCTCATGTATGGTTTTACAGGTTTCCTCCCACAGGCCAAAACAATACAATTGATCCACTCTAAGATACCTACAGGTATAAATATTGGTCTGTGTATTAGTGATCCCTCCAGAGTGACTCCTGGATCCCCCCCATGAATTAAATTTGGCTGAAGTGGAATAGGCGATGGCTGGACACATCATCTGGAAAATATAGCATGCATTGAAGTGTTATATGTACATAATATATAACAGGCCTGCATGCATAGAAATGTGTATCACGGTAAACCTGAGGTTTCCATCAGTGAGACATTCACGAAAAATAATCAAAATGAAAACCCAATTCCCTCAAATTAGTCCTATAAAAATGTACATTTTGCATTTCATCGAGCCTTCTTACACTCCTGTTTGAATATTTCTTTATCGATACATGCCAAGTCAATTTAACCAGCGAACCAAGTTGTCACTTTTTAAAAGCTGTTGTGGTCAGTGTAACATAAACTGCAATTTCCCAAATAAGGTGAGACAAGCTACGGCTGTGCACACAAGGGATCCGCAATCACAATTTGCTGTCTGTAGGCCTTGTGACGCCTGGGATGATAAGGATTTCTGCATCATACCTGGAACATTTCCACAAGCTGCTAGTGTAACAACTGAGACAGAGAAGCAGACTGACTGCTTCCTTATGCTCTCTCTGTTTACACAGACCGCCAAGGAGGAGAGACGCTCTTTCTGCTGGTACATGAGACAAGTGCAGAGCACGTGCACATAGCTGGCAGGGTATTGCAGTATTCACACAGGAATTCACCAACAGACTGGGCCGTGTTCTGGCGCCTCCTCCTGCGACAGTTTTTCTCTCACCTGTTTGGTGAGATTAAGAAGAAACTGAGTGGGATTACACACGGCTTCATATTACTAATTTATTCAGTCACTCCACTGGCATTTGTTGACAGTAAATAAGAAGGATAAGACATCCCGTTCATGCTCTTTTCCTTTCTGCTAATATGCAGCGGTGAATGGACATGAATAGAAAAGACAACCTAATTCAAACCTCGGTTATCAGTCCCAGCAGAGAGAATATCTTGAACCCAATCTTTTCACTTAAAAAGTGAGAAGTCTTGTTATGTCAGGAACCAAGTGAAGAGGGAGCCCCTTGACTTATTACGGCCTTGACTAGAGCAGGCTGACTCATGTCTTTGGCTTGAAAGAAGAAAAAAAAAGAGGGTCTTAATAAAACATGATAGTCTGCCTGTCTGCATCCTCCTACTCTTAATAATATCGCCTTTGTTCTGCCAGCTTGGTGTTCATTTTCTTTCTCTTTCATTCTTAGAGATATTAGCTTCATCAAAGTGTAGCATATATCACTGTTTGACGAGTCTCATTGAAAGAAACATTTAGATTCAGATTGAGTCAACACTGGATGCAACATGTTGCAGGTGTTGTAATACTGTATATCCATACCAAGCCTAAGTCAATGGTTATTTTTCATTACCTAAAAGAACATTTTCACTCTTCAGTTCTTCCTGCGTTCCTGTTTTTTCTTCTTTGAGTTTCAATTTCCCTTTTCCTGTGCTTTCTTTGTCCTTCGACACAGGGACAAACTGACCTCAGCCCTGGCATGTTGACTGTGTGACACTGTGAGGTTAAAATGACATGAGTGGTGTCACTGGTAGGATCCGGAGGTTAAAGATCAGTGGCCAGGGGAAAAGACAGCTTCCAGAGAATCAATGACCCCCGGATTGGGAGGATAAAGGTCAAGAGGGTGTTCTGCTCATTGGACGTCAGTTCCCCCAGTGAGCTGCTGGGTTATCCATCACATTGTATTTAGCAGCTCAGACAGAAGACCGAGACCAGGGGAGTGATCAACAACAACTTTCCTTCACCAAAGGGATGGAATTAATCACATAATCCTCCTGGATTTCAGTGAAGTGGGAAACATTTATCATGGTTTTCTTACTCTTACTTTTTACCTCCATTTTATCTCTCAAATGGAAAATGTTAAATGTTTGTATGTTATTCAGAGATGCGGAAATCTAGAATACTTGCTTTTGTTCAGTCTAGTGGGCGACATATGTAGCTGGCGATGGTCTCTGTTTTACTTATAGCAGCCAATCTGCAGTGTAATTATGGCAATGTTAGGGCATTAGGGGCTAATTAGTAGACCAGATCTGTGGGGAAAAACAGAGAGCACTTCATTAACCTGTGTTAGTCTGTGGACTGCATTTCTTCCATGTGAGGAAAAACTGAGCAACACAAAAAACTAAAACACCGTATAAACACCTACGATACCTAAACAGATGCAGGGTGGCTAGTGTCATTCAAAAACAATGGAACATGACTTTGAATTTTCACATGCATGAATGTCGGAAAGTTTAACATTTAATGCACAAGAAGAGCAACTCTAATAAAAACTAAGAACTCGTTGAAATAGCGATTTACATGCAACTGGGTCTATCACTAAAACTACAGGTCATCATCAGTCCAAATATACAAGCTGTACAGGTGAGATGGTTTTACTTTGTCGACTCTCTGTCAAAGTGGAGACAATTGGGTTAAACATAGTCTGGAGAAACACTTAACAACTGAAAGAAATCATTACAGCAGGTTCAAATCTCAGTTAATAAACCGACTGTACTTAACCTGCATCTCTCCAAAAAAAAAAACATATCTGCACTCCCGACTCCTCCAAACAACACCTTGACCCTCCATAACTCAAAAACCAGTTGTGCCTTTCATCTGGAACAAATTCTATCAATGTATCCTTCAGGATGAAATATTAGTGGCTGTCTGCCATCTGAATATCTGCCGAGGTTGAGCGATGCAGCAGGTGCTTCTACTACATAATGGTTTAAAAAAATAAGAAAGTTCACATTTTAGAGTAGAGAAGTCACAGACAAGGTTTAAATTCATAAACGCTTTTGCTGAAAGAGCTGAGGAGATCGAAGGCATCACATGAAAATATCTAAGTTGAAGAAGTTCTGTAAGAATTGTGCAAAACCGGTCCAATCAAAAGCTGCAAAAAGCTGGTAGTTGAGTGCAATACTCTGAAAGATCTTAGCTGAGCCTGTGCTTGTTTATGCTTAGATTTGACTCAGATTACATTTCTTGACGTCTTCATCCCAAATGAAAATACAATTTTTCTGGCTGTTGTATGTAACTATACTAGGAAGAAGAAAGAGGACGATAGATGTCAGAATCACAAATGGAGCCACTTTAAGGATTTTACTGTAGGATTGATACAAAATATTACAAACTGTCTGAGTGGCTTGGAAAAGTGTAAATGCTCCTTTGCTTTGAGGGCTATTTCAGTACGAAGCCCCTGGGGACGAGATGCTGCCATTTCCTTTCTGTCTCCAAAGGGAGCAGGTGGTTAATCAATTATGTGCAATCTCCAACTGCTGCAGCCGGTTGGACCCACACAGACCCAGACTGACACACACGGACACGCAGAAACAGACAGCCCTCAACAGGCAGATCAATGGGCTGACAGTCAGGAAAACAAAGGCTTGACCGGATACATGCAGGTCATTTTGAAGGCAGCTATGAGTGAGTTAGCTGCAGATAAACAGATAACGCATGCAGGCCGCCTGCCTGCCTGCCTGCCTTCCTGCAGAAAGCCCCCACCTGCCAGCCCTGAAACATTTTAATCATTTGACGGCCAATTACTCTGGAGCAAGGCAGAGCAGAACAGAAACTCACACTTCACTTCCCCGGCACTCACAGATGGCCCTGCAGGCTGGATCTCCGTTGCCTGTCTTCAGTCTACCTGTCTAAGTCAGCTGGCATTATTCCCTTCTGACGTGGGTGAAAAAGCAATGAAATCAGGTGTCCGGCAAGACTTTAGAGTGAGTGAGCCGGGGATATCCATCATTAATCACATATGATACAGAAGTAAATGCCCTCTCACACCAGTTATACTGTCAAAGAGCAGTAAAAATACTCTATATAAGTGCCCATAGCCCTCCTGTGATACTCTAGTATTTGAAGCCTTTCATCTTATCCCTTTTCATGTCATTGTAAAGACATTTTACAGCGACTGAATAGTGGAGTGGAGGGTTTGGCTGGAGATGATCCAATCTGATTATGGGTGAGGCCAGCGTACACAATGTACAGGTTGCTGTTCAATACGGAGTGAACAAAGACACAGTCACACAGTCACAACGAAACAAAGTTTAGAAACTAACATTTGCTTGATCCCCCTGCTCTTATGGGATTTTATCACAAATACCTACATCACCTTATTGTCTTATGTAGGTACATTTAAATTAAATTCATATTGTGTTCCAATTCATTAACTGGGACAGGGTGAAGTATGATGAATATTGAACAAATACTGAAACATGTCTTACTTCTAATTATGCTCTGTGATTTCTAGTTCAGCCTTTGTTACCTGGCTTGAAGGGCTTAGATCTCAAAATGTCTTCACAACCTCAAAAAACAAAAATCTAAATATTTTTTAAAGGATTTTGATGTCTTGACAGCCACGGAATGTAGTCAGTATGTGACTGGCAAAGGAAGACAATAGATGCTTAAAATAAAAAATCCCTCAGTGCTATTCCACTTATTTGCTTATCATTATTTAAACTAGACTTGACACTTTCAATTGACAAGATTACAGAGATTTATAAAACATACAAATAAAATAACGTAATAGTTATTTAGAAAAAAACTATTGCTCGAAAGACTTTTTTTAAATATATTTTTTATAATGACCTCCAATAAAGTATTACGCATGAATTCAAATAATTACTTCTGTACATGGAGATGTCTAAGTTGTTAAACAATAAAACACATTAAGCCACAACTTAAAACCAACACTAATTCAAAAGAATGCATTTTGCTATTTACCAGTACTTTGACTTCTTGTCTATATTTGTTAAACTTGTAAAAAAAAAAGGCTGTCAGAATGTCCTGTCCCAACAATGCTTTATTAATCCCTTGGTAATTTCCCCCAGAGAAAACAAAAAGATAATAATGTCCATCGTTCTTCCGTGCTTCACATGCGTAAGGCTCCCTTTGATAGAAGACAACTGATATTATTTGTGAGCCAGAGCGAAGACCTGAACTGGTCAGCATGATGGAGGTAAATGCCACACTGCACTGTCACTCTCTCAAAGGTCGCACAAAGTCTGCACTCTTGACTGCTCACACTTCCAATATTGGTGTCGAAAAATGCAAAGGATAATATAACCGTGAGTGATATTGCAAGAATATCATTATAATTATCAATATTGAGATAAAGAGCAGCACTATGTCTGTTACACTACTAAGTACTGTGCCAAGAATGTAAAGTCTTGATCACATTATTTGGTGATTCTTAGTGAATGATGTTTATCATCGGGAGCGGATACAATTGCTGCCAAGTACTTTAGCAAATAATTGCTTCCTGCAGCCAATGCATTAGGATTCCAAACACCACAATGTCACAACAAAGTCAATGTCAATGGAATGACTTTTGGCGTTTTCATTTTTGTGGTGGATTTTTGTGCCAACGTCCTTATTACTGGTCGCTTTCAATCCAAGTCAAACTGTTAAGACTGCTTTTGTTTATACACAATGGCAATAATAGTTATCCAGTATGAATGAATAAAGCACAGAGGCAGTCTTTGATTGTGGCGTGTAATGCAGCATGGGGCTCAGAGGAAAGTCAGTTCTGTTTATGCCTCTGGTTATCCCTCTATCTAAATCTTTCCTCCAACTGATGATGAGGCTCAGGGGGACGTGCAGCTTTAATGGGAATACTGCATATTTCACATTTTCTCTATTTTTCTTTCATTTCTTCTGTTTACTTCTACCAAATTTCTCTATTTTTATTTGTGCTATTTTCCCTGCCCTGTTTGTGTGTGTGTGGGCCCCCTTAAAGCTGAGCTCTGGAGCAGTGTTAACCCTTTGAGGGTGTGTTGACAGCTACCCTCCCTCTCAAAGATGCAGACACTATTGGCAGTCTCTCACAGCAAGGGCCCAGCCTTTTACGCCACAGCACACCACTATCAACAGTGAGCCAGCCGTAAACAACACCCGCTGCTTTCGCCTTATCTTTAAAGCCAAACCATTTGGATCACACCGGCCACAAGGCGACAGTGGCGTCCGTCATGTAGAAGTCATTTAAAACTTAATCTGCTACTGGAGCGACATCATTAGCTTCAGCCCCTACACATCAAACATGAGCCTCCCTCATTTAAAATCCCATCACTTAGCCTGTTTGACACAGCCGCTGACGACAAAGACAAATGTGAAAACAATGAGGCGATACCGCAGACGTCCGTGGCATTTGTTAAATGGATGAAGTCTCGCAATGACCAGATCTGTGTGTGCACATGGAGTGGAGAAAGAGGCGCCTCACACACCGGCAGCGCGTCCACGACGCGACGTGTTTACCTGGAGGCAGGCAGGCGCTCGGCCATGTGGTTTGTTGACGTCCACAGCGACAAGCTGCCATCCCCCGGCAGCGTCTTCATGGAACATCTGTGGCACAAGGACAGCACATAAGTGGCAGAACGCACACGCACACACACACACACACACACACAACACGCATGCCATTCAAAGCAATAGACAAAACACGGAGCACACATATCAACCCTTTGGCTACATCTTCATAAAACATCTGTGGCCACACTGAGGCTGAAGGCATTATACCGACACGTTCATTCCCCCACACACACAGCATGGTATCTACTAAATACAGTATGCAGGCTTGAGGACATAACACTGAACGTCAAAATATCACAGCAGAGACTTTCAAACTTATAAGAGCAGGTTTCATTACAGCTAGGTTAATGAATTCAACATAGCCGTGTAATAAAGTGATCATACAAGAGGTAAAATTGCACAAAAATTAAATCAGGAGCCTATGAGGGCCAGGCTCGTGCTTCAAGGAATAATTTATACGGAATACATTACACTAACTTCTAATGTCAGCCGACCAACATGGTTTCATTGGTTTCATAGAGGTTAAAATCTTCACTGCATAATTCAAATTAGCAAGTCGGCATAGTTGTTTGTGAACAACAACAAAAACATAAGCAACAAAAAAAATGCATATTCTAAAACGGGGATTCCAACCTGGGGCTGAGGACCCCGTTGGAGGAGAGGCTACAGTAGCGGGCACTAGGATCTTTCTGCTCTGAGGCTGTCAAAATGAATTTGGCAAATGTCAAAGAAAAACATCAAATAGACGGAACATTTGTTAGAGACAATATGGATGCATCAAGAAAAGTTGTTTTGTTTTTTTCCCCCTTTGTATTGCAGTTCATATATGCTGGATTTTACCATTCACTACACACGGGGTTGAGCCTGCTCAAGGCTTTGTATTAACATTAGATGTCTGCACAGCACATCTTCTCAAACTTCCCATCACATCTCCCAACCAATTTAAAAAGCGGCTGCTTGCTCCTTACATACAGCAACCTTTCAAGCTCTGTCTCATTTATCATTCTTCTCTTTGATTACATACTTCTCCCCCCCGGCTGTTTCAGCTTTGTATTCCACCTGTCACGTTCCGTCGCAGCCTAGCAGAGCTATAGCATTCTATTATTACTCTGGTACCATCTTGTTTTTATCATAACCTGACAAAGACAATAGTCACCTCTGCAGAGATGTCAAACATGAGAGGGTAGTTATCCTTCGACTTCAGGCAATTCCAAGCAGAGTTTAGGTAAATTCAGCTTCAACAATTCCACACTGATTTCTATTCAAACTTGCCTTAATATGGAAAAGTCGCAAAATTGGAAGTGTAGAATGGGTTGTGTTTCCGAGGGAAGGCCTTACACCAGACTTCCTCTCTGGGGAACATGAAGGAAGGATTATATTGTCTCCACCTCTATGATTGACAGTTGAACGTTACACCACAGCTAATTAAGGTTTTTTTTCCCCCTCTAAGATAAAGATCGGGGCATAACGATGTGATTACAATTAATTTTGTTAATGGCAAGAAAGGCTAATTGTTTTCAAGGTCACAGCAGTGTGCCTGTGCCAGTAGCCTGTTTTCCATCATGACTAAAGCCATGGAGGTTTTGCTTCATGACTTTTCAAAATGTATCAATATAATGAGCAACGGCATCAATAATTGTTCACTGCTTTTCTGCCAAATGAACTTATGAACTGACAAATGTATGAAACTATTCATAATCCAAAAATGGGCCAAACAAAATGTCATCATTATCAGAATATACACAGAAATCTAAGGTCAGTCTGTTTCAATTGAGACGCTTCATAAAGTGCCAATGTTGTTTATTTGTTGTTATTTCCAAAGATATTTATCTCACAAACAAATATTTTTCTTTGATTTCCGTTTACTCTCTCCTCACTGCTTTCGTTGGAGATGTAATGGTAAATCCTACATTTTCCAACATGCTGGTTCTCATTTCTTCTGCTTCACACCTACTTCCCGGCACACTTCATCAGTCCAGACTAATCTAAGTGCGGAAGAGGCAATCAAACGCCTGTCACATCAAGAGGAAAAGGAACATTCATCACAACCAAAATAACAATTCTCTCCATAGCCGAAAGGATAGCTGTCGCAAAAAAGTCTAAGGTCATTTATAAAAACAATCATTACAGACTACCTTTATTTATATTAGTATTGTTTTTGGGTTGTTCACCCAAATCACTTGTTCATGAGAATGGATGTCTCTTTGGGAATATTCAGATTCTTTGCCTCTCGGGTGTCTGTTCCTTTATGACCTTTCAAAAGAACATTTACAGACGACAGGAAAATATTGGGAAGCAAATGAAGGACGTCCTTTTTGATGTCAGACTTACATTTTGCTAATTTTATCCCGTCTGGAAAACAAAATACAACTTATTACTTTAAAATCGACAGTGGGCTCTTGAGGACAAATGTCTCTCCCCATAAAACCTGCTTACTTAACCCTTGGATTTATCACTCACTTATTGGTTGCTGTTGATTTATCACAACCGTAACATCTGCAACCTTCCCTATCTTGGAGTATCAAATTATTTCTGGGGGCATTTTATGCATTATATTAGATGGAACACTAAAAAGATGAAAGGAAATGAGCGAGATGGAGCAGACATCCTGCTGTCTGGTGCTTCATCAAGGACATTCCGACTGATGTTTTAAAGGTGTTTAAAATATAATGTGGAGAAATTGCCATCTTTTTTCATATTTATGTCCAACAACAAACATGAATTATTTACGGGATGAGGATAAACGAAGAAAGAGTCCATAAGTCCTTCTACCTGATGATGTTGTGCACTTCTTTATGTTTAACCCTAAAGGAATAACTCCCTCACTATATTCTGTATCACAGCATTGGATTCCGGAGCCATGCTGGTCCAAAGATGACTGTCCTTCTCTTTTTTGACTGTGACGAGTCTCCAAGTCTTCCAAGCAGTTTGTTTAAGAAGCCCTTCTTAAGACGTCCTCTTAGATAAAGTAATTACAACCGTTTGTATGTTTGAACTCAAGACCTTTTTAAGAGACAAAAACACTCTAATCAATCACATCTGTGTAAACAGATTAGTTCGTTGCTGATATACCAGTCACATTGAGTACTGTCGATGACTTTCTGGGTTTTAGATAAATATGTTATGCATTTTGAAATACTGAAATACCTACTAACATTATATAAATAGAAAAGTTGCCAAGTGTTGTAGGTTAGCATATTGGACCTGCAAGAAGGTCATAGAGTTCAAGTACAGCTTGCAGAGCTTGCATGCACGTGTTTACACAGATATTCCAGTCTCCTCTGACGTTTGAGGTTAATTGGTGATTCCAAAATGCCTGTTGGCATAAATGTGAGTGTGTGAAGTTGTCTGTTCCTCCAGATTGGGCCTGTGATGGACTGCTGAACTGTCCAGGATGTACCATGCCTTCACAAAAAGTAAGATGGGATCGACTCCAACCTGAATGGATGAATGAATGAATGAATGAATGAATGAATGAATGAATTACTATTTTGATAGTGCTGGTATGTTACCAATAACCTGTAAAATGATTTTGCAACCAAGAGAAGAGGTACGACAGATTCACAATTGCCTTTGGCATTTGATCAAACTGGAGTTTTTTGATTTCTGATGAAGTTGAACAGAATCAGCCAGAAAGCCTAATCTTATGAGGCTTGTCTTTCTGATTTTTTTTTCTCCACATGTTAGACACCCTCTTCTTATTGTCCTGGAGAAAGACCCATTCCCTATCAAAGAGTTTGATATCAGATGAATAAGGCCACCTTGCCCAAGAGATGTGACATTTACAACACATCAAATAACTTAAGTGTATGGATCAAAGCTTTGCCCGACCAATCCAACACCAAATTTCTACCTTAGAAGATTTGATCGTACATCTCTGTGATTACCTGTGTGATGTTTCCAGGCAGTTATTTTAAAATTACTGAAGGCATTTATTGACGACTATCTAAAAGCCAGATTCATGTCAAGATGTATTTGTGTTCATACCTTTGATTTTTTAGTTTTTTTGTTGTTTTTTTGGGGGGGGGTCATACAACTTTGATAAATGAACCGACTTTTTCTGCACTCAACATCCAAGATGAAAAGCTTTGGAGGCAGACAGGCTCAGGTGAATGTTTTAAATCAGGTCACAGACAGCCAAGTGAAGACACACGAGTTGTCAGAGTAACATTTTTTTTTCCCAGCGGTTCTCCATCAGCGTGTGAGTGTGACAGTTTTACCTGGGTTGTGGCAGTGGAGGTGGTGCTGCTTCTTGACCCCCACATCTGCTGAAACTGCACTCTGATTTCAGCAAATGTCTCAATGATGACTGCAATAAACACATTCTGTAGGAGAGACAAGCAGAGAGTGAACCGACGACAGTGATAGATGAAGCTGTTGTGACAATTAAAGTAAATGACGATAAGTGCGAGCTTGACTTCTTTTCACTGTCTGTGACGGGACATTCGTTCTGTCATTAGAAAAATAACTAACAAGGAGAAATGATCATATCTGTAGGTGAAATACGAGGCTGTGCCAATTGACCAAAACCTTTTGGTGTTTAATTTAAGAACCTCTTAAATTCCACGTACGGTAGAGACAGACCGGCTCTAACCTTGACAAGCCATGCCAGGAAGAAAATGAGAGTTATGAAGTAGAAGTAGGAACGCCAGCGAGGGAAACTGTCAATGGCTCTGTACATGAGGAACACCCATCCCTCCTGTGATGCAGCCTCATACACAGTGAAGATACTCGTACCTGAATTAGAACAAACGAAACACAAGCAGTAAAAACACAGCAGATGTTGTTGCTGAGACAAACATCAGTTTAGGTATTTGACACCCTTGAGCCTCACATCATTTATTATGTTTCAAATGAGACTGTCTGTCAGAAACTTCAATTTTATCTACAATCAATGTAGAACCAGAAAACCTACAGAGGTCAAAACACAAAACTTAAAGATCCTCATGAATCTATTTCTTACGATGATGAAACAACGTCCTCTCCATCATAGCAACGTCGCTTTTTGATCGTTCGATGTCGGCTCTTCCTATCATTGTGAAGCAGAATTCACCAAGCAATGGACTGTTCACCCACTAATAGGGAGCGTGAGCTGGGATTAGACCATCGTGAGACAAGTTAGTTTTACCCTCCTGATGGTGTGTCGTTGCAATAGTATTCTGGTTAATATGCTCTCTGAAATGAGTCTGTCTGTCAAACAAGTTTTAAATGGAAAGGAAGCAACATTTCCAATTGATTAAGATGTTTGGAGAGCCACAAGGTACACTGTGTCCGCTTGCAATGTGAAAGATTAGCTTGCATTTATTCAGTTTCTGTGGGCGTCGAGCATTAGGAAGTTTTCTCTTTTTTTGTTTGATTTTTTGCTTTAGCATAAAAATAAATAAAGATACTGTATAGAATTTGTTCCTCAATACACTTACCATTTTATGTGGCATCTCTAAATAATTAGAAATGAAGGATTTATTTGAGGGTATTTTAAAACCTTAAAACATAAATATCATATCATATGTGTAATTTCTACAGTTGGTATATTTCTGATTATGAATTTCCTCGAATTAATTCAAAAGACATATGAGGAACGTTACCACATATAGTGAGTTGCTTGATTAAGAGTTAATACACCTTGGCAGGTGCATGAAAATTCACAATGGTGTCTATTTAGAACATACACTGAGACACTATGTCACACTGAATGCACCATATCCTGGGCTATTATACCTAAATGAAGGTACTGCTTAGTGCGACGCTCCTCACTTCATTATGTGCCAACACACACACACACACACACACACACACACACACACACACACACACACACACACACACACACACACACACACACACACACACACACACACACACACACACACACACACACACATTACAGGACACTGCACAACAAGACACAATTTTACACTAAGACTTGTGTAATGGAGCTTTACTACATAGTTTGCATTCTCACAGAGGATAACTGCTCTTCTTCTAACCATAATTCATTTTATATTCACAAGTTAGATTTTCAGTTGACATGTAGAACCAGAGAAAGAAATTTCAATATTCGTCAATCTACACTGCTAATATTACCTGTTATATTAGCCACTGAATGCAATGCTGTCCAACCATTACATTCCTACCCTGTGGCTGCTAACAGGATTTGACTTGCATGACCATATAGTGTGAAATATCGTGTCCCTCAGGAGTTTTGCAGTTCGAACATTTAATCACAGAGAAGACTCACCGGTGTGTCACATTTGTGCCGTTCCCATAACCTTGCAGACAAAGTTAACTATCTTTAAAGAAGCCTTCACAAATGAAAACAAATTCTTGACAATCCTTAATTTATAAAATCAAAATGGGCATCCTGAAAATGATTTTAGTCATTTAGAGGGTTAAAAGCATCACTCAGCATTTTGAAGTCATACCTAGTTCATTGAATCCACTGTAACCGAGTTCCTGCCGGCTGAGTCCCAGCTCCTCCAGGTCCACGCATTTGAAACCAAGAGGGCATTGGTAGCCTTCTCCATCAGGGGAGCAATGGGTGTCAGGGATGGCCAAGCTGTTCCATGTAACATTTCTGCAAAATGAAACAGACTTGCGTTCATAAATCATGTGTTCACGGTGTAGTATTTCAGTTCCATGTCTTCAAAAAGCAGTCGAAAATTAGAGAAGACACTATGAATAATATTCTCTTTCTCCGTCTCTCAGCCACAGGTGCCACCAGGAGCCGCTTGTTTCAGCTAATTAAAATTAATGCCTTCAAACAGCCAGCCCAGACATTCATCCAAATTGTTTATTAAGGGCTACAGGATCAGACGGGATAATTTATTGCACCATGACAAAGGGCAATCAGATGCATAGTGGTGAATCCTGATAAAGCTAATTATCCTGGGCTCAATATTACCAGTGTGTCTTATCAATAAACTCACTTTACTTGAAGAAAAAGGGGAGATACGCAGGAGAACCTCAAATATTAATAAGAAAGTTAAGAAAATAAACAAAATTAAAAAATCATAATAATGGAGACAAAACGAAGATTTTTGTTTTAATTTTTCAATATTCAACCTCTGCCCCAGTTCAACAGACTACTGGAGGCTGGTATTCAATTACAGAGGTTTTTCAACACTCACATTGTAATGCTATCATTTTACAAACTATGATATCAGATTACGCACGTCTGTTACATAAATTGGGAACTACATCCCTCCCTCCCTCCCTCCCTCCCTCCCTCCCTTAACATATGCAATTAAGTCAAAAGATAAAACTTTTTTTAAAGTAATAATTTTCAATTATGACCATAAATCTACAAATTCAGAATCAGCTAAAAAAATTAATAAATACCCATAACATAAACGTACACCGTCACAAAGTCACAGAGTTCGGCAAGCCATCCACGCCACGTGGTTAAACAGTGATAAGGCCAGTTCCATAAAGCCTGACATTCAGAAAAAAGAGGCCCTACTTTGTTCACAAATCCAAAACCCTTTTCTTATAATATCCATAACAGAAAATGTCTCCCCAGCTATTTTTCCTCAAGTCCCATCAAATCCCCCGTGTGACAAAAGCAAGGGAGCGTTGACATTGTGCCAAGGGCATATGGCAGACAGAGATTAGAGACATCACTTCATGTGTGACACATTTCTTAAATACCCCATTAGGAGCATATATGAAGTATATGAGGGATTTGCCAAAAGAACCACTGGAGCAAACAAATTAGACACACAGCTGGCACACTACTGTTGAACTTGTGTTACAGAGGGACGTCGAAGCTATACATAAATATCAGAATGTCCTTTGCTATCTTAAAGCCACTAATGGCCATCCTGCTGTATGCTGGGGGGCGCAGGAGGCATACATTAGTGAGGAGAGATGGATTAGCCTAATACAAAGGCTAGACAATGTAGGAAATGTTAATTATTATAATTAGTGTTAACTCTCACTGCAGCCTGAGGCTTTTTACCATCGTGTTACTTCCCTATCTTTTGTCTCCTTGAGGATTTCTATTCTCTGTATCATATTATCATCACTTCACATTGAGTCAATACGGAGAAAAAAAATCTTTATAAATGAGGTACAACAATTGTACATTAAAATGCGCATATCGAATCACCTTTCAATTCTACATTTCCTTCACTGAAGGTATTTAAAAAGGCTGGCAGGATTTCATTGCTATTGTCAGTCTTTTCATTTTACCAGTAATTCTTTAGAAGTGGTAATAAGCAGCAGTGCTGAAGGTAATATCATGTGACTCAAGATTTGCTTCATGCTTCCCTTCATGTTTCCACTAAACCACAAAATGTCATGTTGTGCCACGATAGTAAAAGGGTCAATGAAAACACACCAAATAAAGCCACACTGAACAAACTATATGAATTATTTTTGAAACAGTATTAAAACAAAACCTTTAAAATCTTGGATGAAATAAAAGTCATTTTGAACTCAATGTATGCAATCATTTAAATCTGGATGTAAATCACAGCTTTGCCAACACAAAGTCTGCATTGTAAGTAGCCTATGTCTGGCTGGGAGTGGAGAAAGGTTGATTTGGAGGAAAGGATTTGATGTTTTAATCTACGTTCTATCCCCAGTTCATATAGGAAATGGGCCACATTTATTGAATGTATTTCCACAGTTCAGCAGTTTCTGTGCCTTTACAATGTCACATTCACACACACGCTGCCCAGCAAGCTGCCGACCACCGGGAGCAAGTCGGGGTTCAGTGTCTTCACCAAGGACATTCCAACACAGTGACAGAAAGAGATGGGGAACACCAACAATGGGATTGGAGATCCATGCTATTGTTATGAAATCAATCCATCCACACTCACACTTAATAACACCTCATTCTTACCCTTTTTCTGTGTCGTTGGTAACACAGTGATGGTTGAATGTTCCAAACATTTGTACACCCAAGATTCCATAGAGCAGGAGAAAAAACAACAGGAAGATCGACACACTCCAGATCTGTTCCCCCGATCGCCTGCACAGCAGAAAAGCAAAGCGGCACATGTGTCAGAGCCATTTTTTTTTTTTAAACATATTGCTACCAATTACTAGGGGATAGCATGTTCAAATGAAATGTGCACAGCGGTGTCGTACTTGAGGATGTTGGTGATGCGGGAGCGCGGAAGTTCAAAGCGGAAGTAGATTCTGAAGGCCCGGATCATAATGAGCGCTCGCGGGATTCTCAGCATTCCCCATGGAGACATTTGATCCACGAGCCCTGCTACTTCAAAAACCTACAACAGAGTCAAACCGATTATATTGAAGCAAAACAGACGCATGGATAATTTGTCTTTTCTTTTAGGGGTACTCCAATAAAATATAATCTGAATAGTAAATGTTGGAACACACCTGCAGCACCAGGGAAACCCAGATGAAAAACACCATGAATCCATCAAACATACACCAACGATCCTTCACATAGGAGTTATCCCCCTGTGTAGAGAGAAAAAAGAAGAGATATGAACAAGCAGACCGTGAAAAGAGCTCTAAAAATGAAAGAGCTATCACTATCCGAGCCAGTGAATGAAAAAATAGATGCAATCTAACAATTACTAAACTCTGTGTGATGTTTCAAGTCTCTTTCAACACTCATCTTCATGATTCTAAAGAAAACCCCACCATCATTCTTATGAAGTACTAACAATCAGAAAGCTTTCATTGTCAAACACAGTCTTTGTGTGGCTTTAGCAATAATGGGGCAATACTCGAGAAAAACAAGAAATACAAAAGTGAATTGAGTGTGCCTATTTTGACAGATTGTCCACAATATTCAAACAGCTTGCTTGGAAAACAACATGATAAGACACAAATGTTAAGCCCCTGAAGTAAAAACAAACTGAATTGTCAAGGGGGCAGCAGAAATGGGCATGCTTAATTACCACTTACAGAGACAGAAAGCCTGTAAGAAGCTCTTGGGGGGGGGGGGGGCAAGTCTCACACAGAAAGAAAGGCTGCAAATAGGAGGGTGTGTTCTGACCCACTCTACGAATAAGGACTGTGTTTGATCACACACACACTGACAAGAACAAAAGCATGCAATTACTTTGCCATGCCATGTGGCTCATTTCTTTTGGGCCGACATTTTGGAAAATAACAAGTCATTTACGTGTCAATAAAACTCTAGACTTTAAAGGCAGCTTATTTAAGTGTTTCTTTTACAAAGCTTGAAATCCAGACAGTGACAGAAACAATGGACTAAAAGCTACTGTTTCATTTATTGGCAAATTTGTTTTTTTTTTCCTATAGTTTTTCTTCACTGGTCCATTCTAATTTGTTGTCTTCTGATGCCTCCTGATTTGTTTATCCTTGATTTGACAATTAAGCTGTCTGCACATTTTATGGCAGTAATTATGGGGGATTTCATCTGCCAGCTGTCTACTCCTGGATGCATCTATAGAGCAACATCGGTCAACCTCAGAACTCAATTGTGTTGATTCATCTGAAATTTAAAGCCGACTGTACAGTTCAGATTAAATGTCAAGTCTGACCAAATTCTGAGCAAGTAATGTTTACACTTTCATTTGTTTGGGAAACATTTTGAATCCGACCTCTATCGGTCATAATTCCAATGACATGTTATATTAATCATTATCTTAAAATGTTCTAAACTTCAACATCCACAATATAATAATTAGCTGAAATGTGTTGTGCCAATTTAATAAAGGTTGAAAGAATGACTTGCAATTCTCATAAGCCTAGATTAGATTTACTTTTCACCGTCTTTCTGCTGCTCCCTTCAAGGTTTGTCCCAGTGGATCCTCTGTCACCATCTACCCCCATATTCTTCTTCCTCTACTGCTACATCAACTCTGCAGTGTGTAACGTACCTGCCAGCTCCACCTCCAACCTCCTTTGTCGAATACATCCACTATCTCTCCTCAGCATATGTTCGAACCAACCCAACCCGCTCTCTCCAACTGCACCTCGAAACTGTTTAACCTGAGCTTGCTCTCTGATCTCTACTTTTTTATGTTGAATGTCCATGCTGGTCACTCCCAATAATACATCACAGCATCTTCTTGTCTGTTATCTCCAGCTCAGCCTCCTGTCACTGCCTCCAAACCACACTTCGAAGTCGAGCTCCATAAACTACATATCACTGATTTAGAAGTAAGACATTTCACTATTCCATTAGAAAATAAACCCCAACAGATTTTTAATTTAAAGTTAATCCTGTTTTCTATTGGCTCATAGTAGGTTATTTATAGACCAAACATAACCTCTTGAACAATTCTGATGAGATAATTTTTTACAACAACTTTTAAACTTGACAATATTAGACACATTTAGGTTTGACTATTGGTGTATTGGACTGCAAAGATAATGAACCAAAATTATTACTAATGGCAAAGAGGAAGTAAACATAGCAGTGGCTGAAGCATTTGGAAGGTACAGATAAAAGACAAGGGCAAGAGCTCTGGCTCCGATACATGCGATTGCCATAATTTGACATGTTGTTTTCAAGCCATTTGGTCTACGTATAGATTCTGAAAAGGAGAGAAAGTATCAGCAAAAAGTGATGAAAATGTTTATATCTTAAATATTAACTTTTAAGTGTCTCTGTCACTATGTCTTACGATAGACCAAAAAACCGGAAGTGTTATTATGATGCTTAAAGCTTTACCCTGGGCTTTGGTTGTTTAGAAATTAAATAATAAATTAATGTAAACCCGAAATGGACATTTTCACACGTGTCTCACAGCGCCTTACAAGCCAAGTCACACACCAAGAGTGATATGCAACTTCCACTGGGGGCAATTTGTGGTTCAATGCCTTCCTTCGGGACACTTCATCACATGGACAGGGAAAGATGGGGGATCGGACCAGCAACTTAGGGATTGGAAAACGATCTACTCTACTAACTGAGTGATAGTCGCACCAGCCATGTGGACTGTGAAAAGTGTGGCCATCCATTGTTTTTGGGAGCATGAGAAGGAGAAAAGTCCTATTATGTTGTATGCGAGTTGACCAGAGGCCATAACAGAAGGCTTATTATACATTTGTTCAAGAGTTTAGCATCTAAATCATTGTCTCGTTATGTCACAGGAGGTCGGCCCAATACCTTTGGTAGACAGACTATAAGACACAACTGAAATGACTACTCACACACAAAGCAACTGTACACCAGCAAAAAATAAATACTCTCTGTTTTCTGCATGGCATTGTCAGCTCATGCAATACTTCTGTATTGTGACACCTTAAGTTATACAACAGTGTGAAATGATGTTTGTTCTTCGTGTGTTGTCTAAATAAAGCTCCCTGCAGTGAGCGAGAAGCTACCTTGATGATTCCTCTGATGTGCATCTTGGCGATCATCTCGGCGGTGTAGAGAAACATGAGCAGCGTGTCCAGCGTGAAGGTTACGTATTGCAGCGGAGGGTAGTGCTCGAATGTCTTAGGGGTATTCATACACACAGAAATGACACTGATGATAGCACAAGCTCTCAGCAGGGAGTGCACCCACTGCAGAAAGCACACAAAGAAAGAACAATAGGTTAAAAGGCTCGTGTACTTGTGTTATTAGTGATTGGCTAACTGAACCATGCAGGAGAGTTTTCTCACTGGTTTGTTGATCCAGAAGATGTCGGCACTGTCTGCTAGGGTCTCATCTGGCCCGAAGTCGGTCATGGGCTGGGCCTCGACCCGTGAGCTCTGTTTCCTCTTCAGCATGCTGGGGCTTGCCGTGCTATACAGAGAGTGGATCTGAGAGAGGGAGAGGAAGCGCACCACACAGTGACCAAAGCTAAACGAGGAACAGGGGATCACTCTGGCTGCATCCAAGTCTGGGCAGTGGCAACACAACTTTTGGAACTCTTATCATGTACCTTATTCTGTGAATTAATTAGGAAATTAATTCTTAATGCGGCTCAGGAGCAAGACTTTTGCCCTTATGGCCACATTAACAGTAACTGACAAGTACTATTACAGCTGATCTTATAGAATTTATACTTACGTTAAACTTAATTTACCCAATAGTTATACAATTATATATTGTTCAATAAATTAAACAACACGTGTATCAATAGTGGCTTTTTAAAGAAGGTGTACAAAAAGATCTACATCAATATGTATTTCCCAAAGTCAACTTCCCTGACTTGAATTGCCAGAACAGAGGAGTAATAGTTTCAAATTAACAAATGTTGGATTGTTGAATGGCCACCGTGATACACAACGTAACACACATGGAACACAGAACAAGTGTATTCACACTGCGACAGCTCCAATAACTTACCTTCACAAAAGATCATACATGATCTTCATCGTTTTGAACACCAAAGCCCCCGTGTTTATATGCTGTACGGTGTGACTTGGGTGTTACCTTGTGCGTGTCGGTGTGCATGTTTGTGTGAATATCTGTATGCAAAAAAAAGAAAACTGTACAGGCTGTCTCAACATAGGAACACAAGAAGAAATGACACTCTGAATGGAGACAAAGCGCACATACCAAAGGGAAAAGTAAAGCTGAAATTGCTCCAGCACTGCACATAACATGCGATCAGGCATACCCTGTAAATAACACACAACAGTTAGTCAACATCATGGCTCATATGGTGTACAGTACACTACCCACATCTACAGTACGGTCATAGAGACAGGAATGCCCACCACGTCTGACATCAAGGCATATATGCGACACACTCTGGGAGTGAGCGAGTGACTGAGGTGTTGTGGAGGAAGAGGATGGGGTGGAATTGGACCAGGGGGACTCACTGTGAGGCTCCTCATTGGTGCGTTCATCCCCAGGTCACAGAGGGGTGGAGAGACCAACCACAAAGACAGGCTAGAGATGCAAAAAGGAGAATGTCCTAAAGGCCTGGAGGTCCTGTGGCAGCAACCAGTGAACAGCAGCAGTCACAAGAGCAGTGAAGAGGGATGAGAGAACATAATCACATGTGCTACAAGCTGCAGCCACAACAATTTTGCAATTCAAACAATCCATCAAACTAATACAAAACGCGCGATTTGTAACAATGCTGGTATTTGTTGTTTAATTTGTCCAGAATGAGAATAATGTATTCTTGCCACCTCTGTTTCTACTACAATACAATTACTGTGTGAAATCTAAAACTTTTTAAAAGATGAAATCCAAAAATTCCGCAAACACCTTAACTAAAACACTATACAACTCCATTATAGAGACATTACAGACGCTATGGACCAGGCGGGGGCCAGATGCAGCCCTCGTCTGTCTTGTCTGTGGTTTTCAAAAGAAATGTTTGAAGGTTGGTTATAAAATTTTAAAACTATAACAAGAATGATTGCAACTACCCTTGAAGACTGGGAAACGAAAGGTTTTAAATGCATTAGCAGATTTATCAAGTGCATTTGTTTTTATTCAATAAGGTCCATTAAAGCAATCCAGTGAGCTCTTAAAAGTGTATTAGTAGCTCCAATTCCAATTCCAATTTGTGAAAGAGGATGAAATTTCTGTGTCCTTCACCATGAACAAATTGGCATTTTCCTGATGTAGACATGATAGACTGTAGATAGAAAGAAAAACCCGAGTAAGAGATATTACCGAGACCTAAACAAATGAAACCACAATTTAATACTTGACAAAATATGAGGCATAAGTCAGAAAAATGGTTTGCTTTGGGGTGTGTGAGGAGGAGACTGACACTTTGAAGAGGAGCCAACAAGCATCAACAAGCATCAATACTGTAATACTTTTTGGACTGATATACTCCCTCACTGTTATGTGAGACAGATTCAATTCAACAAGATATGCAATATGTATGTGAATGTCCATTTTGTTTTCATCATAAAACCAAAACTGCAGAAAAACAGACAACTTCCCAAAGCCTGTACGACATGTGTCAGCATATTGCAGACACAAAAATCAGAGTTTAGTTTGTGCCCCCTTCAGTGAAATGTGGCAATGATTCAAGACAACTGAATGACCGTGCAGAAAGACATTCATACAAATATGAATCAAGACAGAAAATCAAATACCTTGAGAAATACATGTGGGGCTTCTTAAAGGTCCCATATTATGCAAAATCAATGTTATAGTGTCCTCGTAGCCTGTTTGAGGCCCCAGAAGTGAAGAAAATCTGTCATCTTCCTCATTTGCTCCACCTTATATTGAATGTGTGCTCATACAGGTGATTCAGAGATTTTCGCTTCATTATGTCAGGTGGGGAAATAACTGCTCTCTTTGGAATTGGATACTCCCTTTGACCCTCCTACAGGCGGATAAAAAACTTACAAAGGTTACTGGTATACTGAAGACATTTTGCATAACTGACTGTGTTCAGTACAAAACAAAACATAAAACCCACCCGCATCTCAAACTCTATAGAAACTCATCAAAACCATAAAAGTATTATATGCCAACTAAAGAACATGTCATACATTAAATAAAGGAAAGAAATAGGTAAGAGTGACGTGGACAGACATAGCTTATATTACAGACAGAGAAACAGTCTATTCTCAGTAGAGCTCATTAGAGCAGGGGTGTCAAACATGCGGCCCGGGGGCCAGAAGTGGCCCGCCAGAGGATCTAATCCGGCCCGCCATGTGATTTCTTTTTTAAAGTATAAAACTGACAGAGGCTGATTTAAAAACACTTGATTGGCAAGAATGACATTCAAAACCACCCTTGGTCAGAATTTGACCCTCAACATTAATGCATCTGTGGAGGTCACATAACGCAACGCCTTTCACAATAAAACGATGAGTTTAACAACTTATGTGAAGTGATACTTTAGACACATAAACTCAAAACAATTTCCAGATGATGACAAATTGTTTTAATGCTGAATAAAAATACAACATCCAGATACAGGTGACTGAGGGTTTTTTTTTGTTTGTTTTTTTTGCAAATATAATAAATGCTTTCCTTTAATATGTAAATTTCAGAATAGACTGGCAAATTCTTGCAGTTACAAAAGGATCAAAAGAAGGAAAGACTTTGCATTTGTCCATATCTGCAGTTTAATGTTACGTTTGACTTGTTCGGCCCCCCAGAGGTCAGATTAGGGTGGATGTGGCCCCTCAACTGAAATCAGTTTGACACCCCTGAATTAGAGGGACTTTTAGACTGGATGGAATTTGTGACGAGGCTGGATTTGGACATTACACTTTGAATACAATGGTGATGAACCTCTGACACCTGAGTGAAATTGTTGAAAAACCGTATGATGTGGGACCTTCAAATAAAGCACAAAACAATACAAAATCAACATGCACCTGTTGCTGCAGGATATTGCCGCTTGAACTGTGAAATCCCCTCAAAATCAATAATACAAAGCAAAAAAAAAAAGTTAATAAAACTCAAAACATCCAACCTTGGCAGGAAGACGCAAAGTTTGGATTGGACGACATCAAGAATCATGTAAGTGAATCACCCGTGTTTCCCTTTATGTTCTTACTGAGAAAAGAAACTGTCCATCCTTTAAACCCCCATGTAGTTAGAAGCAATTTCCCTGTATAATTGCTACACTTAACATATGCAGATGGAGATGTGAGGAAGAGTGAAAACAAAATTACAGGGTCTAAGTGCTATTATGTGGGTGTATAGGTGGCAAAGACTGCAATTACCTTCCCATTTGGAGAAAGGACATGTTCCTCACAGGGAAAGATGCGATCTCTGGGCAGAGTCATTGTAACTGTGAGTATTTGCCTGAGCATGACAACTTTCTTTCCACAAGTTGTATTCTTGAGTGCAGTGTGACACTATCTTCTTTGATACAGTAGATGAGACAACAAGTTTGTCTCTGTGCAACATAATTCTGCAGCTTATAGTGGCTTTTAGGTAATCATGCAAGCTGCTCTCAAACAGGTGACTCTGTAAAATAAAAAAAAAATAAAACTTTTGTTTAAGTTTTGAAACCCTTCCATAGCAGATGTAATTACAGTGACTGTATAAACTAATATTTCATCCAAACAACTTGTGCACTTGCAATATTTGTTATTTTAGATGTTAAAGTGGACAAGCTTAACTCCTCTTTAATGTTGTTTCTTGTCACAGCAACCCCATATGTTTTTTCAAAAAACTGCTAAAAACTAATTCACTGACATTGCAGTCAGACCAAAACAGCAAAAAAAGGTAAAAGTGTTTTGTTTTGTTTTTCAGAGGTACAACAGAAAAAATAGAACCAATCGTAGATTATTAAACTCCTGCAGATCAGTCAACTGAAGAAATAATGTGGTAGGAACTTTGTGGTCAAGGCTGTGTTTTAGGCCTTTCAGGGTAGTGTTGAGCTATGCAAAATAAAGCTGATGATGGCAGTGAAAATTAACATTTACATTAAAGAGGTTCATTATTATGATTATAAAATAAACTAAAAGATGTTGCAGTGCTTCACAGAGCTGAGTGGTAAAGCTGAATCACGTGAAACAGTGTGATTACTACGAGAGACCACTTACATTTTGCAGAATATGCCAGGATATTCATATAAAATGTTATTGATGTCTTCACTTTCTATGGGTATATAATGTAGTAGTGATTTAATGTAAATGTCAATGTCAATGTTTGAAATTGTGAATAATAGACTGAATGGAAGCACTGCAAAGACACTTACAGGTTTGCTCTTAATTGCAGGCTTATTATCCTGATCAGACAGAAAGTATCATGAAAACTAAATGCCTTTAAGAAACATCAACAAAGTCATTCTCACAGTGTGGGAGGATCACCCAACTCTAACACCAACCCTGGGTAGTTGAATGCAACATGTTCTCATCTTAACATATTGACTTGACACAAACTATTTTCACAGTGTGGATATTTCAGCTATACAGAGTTAATGACAACATTGTTGGTCATTTATCTGCAGATTCATTTGCTGGCTGTTTGTAGTTGTTGCTGTCCTTCCCAAGTGGGGCCTTTCCCAGCTGGTAACTTTCTGAGTTGCCAGTTGAATGAATGCACTTTTATCTTGACATTAACCAGTCTCTGATAAACATAGATAGCGAGATAGATAGATAGTTTTAACACATGGTATCTATATGTAGATACATAGTATCTGTGTGTAGTATAGTTTTAACACAGGGTGCACCTGCTACATCTGGGATCTTCACGCTCAAGACTACAACTAAACCAACATGAAGGGTGCCATCCATCATTCTTTGGAAACAAAAAAACAAAAACTGCCCTATACATTGTTATTTTAGCCAGGAATTTTAAAAAAAACATTACAATACAGATTTAGGGGATAGTGTATGATGTAAAATCACAAGTCCAGTAGATAAGGCATTTATTTTCAATGAATAAATAATCATGCTACATGCATGGACTTGGCAGCCCTGACAACAATAAAACCCAGTATGTGGAAGAGAGGAAATAGATGAAGGTCCTATTACATATATGACCTTCTATTACATATACTCCACATCCTATGCAATGGCTGTCAACCACTGGATGTCAACACTGGATGGAGTACAAGGACAGAAACTAGCTAAATGCAGGGCACCTCTAGAAATACCAGCAGGTACAGTCCAAAACAAAGCAAATATATTATATGTAACAACCCGGCCACGTGACAGTTCAGCAAATACACTGCGTTTTTTTTTCTCTTCACCCCAAGGCCTGCTCCGGAGGATGACATCCTCTCCACTTCCTGGAGAGCCAACAAGCTAGCAGCGCGCGGCAGCACCGAGCGTCAGCAGCATCCTCCTCGCGGCCGAGCGGCTGGCTGTCCGCGCACATTCACGACGTGTTCGGAGGCAGATTAAGAAAGCATAGTGAGGCACTTACGAGAGGAGGTTCTGCTCTTATCTGTCGTGTCTCCCCCTGTCCATGACATCAGCTGTTTTCCGGGTGTGCGGGGATCGTGTAGGAGAGAGAGTACGGGAGCGCGCAGGTGGCAATCACATCAACAGCACCGGCGCATGCCACGGAGGCGCGCGCGGCCGTCCCGTTCCCATGGTAACAGCTTGAGCTCCTCGTGATGTTACATCACATATTCTCCATGTATAGGATGGGGAGATTATCACTTTGACTGTCAACTGTCCGTTTTCTCGTTTAATTCCAGTTGACTTTTTTTTTTTGTTTGTTTGTTTGTTTTTTGTGAAAGTCAACTCAGTGCAGCGTGGAGTTCCCTTAAGGTGACTGCTGGTCAGTCAGCCAGCTGTGTGCAGTTAACATGGCTCTCCACTAGCAGAGCACACGGACAGGCATTCCAGGACAGGACTGTGTGTAATGTCCACTAAATTATGGCTTTAAAGCAGAAAATCATGAAAACAGATGGAGTCAAAAGACAGAACTGGCAAATAGAAGAATAATGTAAGGATATAAGGAGTCAATATTCATCCATCTATCTTGAATGAATCTTTATTTGGAACATACAGACAGAAAAACAGAAACATTTAAATGAATAAAACAAAAACAAAGAAAGAAAACAATCCACTTGATCTACATTTGTATGGACAAGAAGGAGTAGGAAGAAGTAAAAACTTATTTACGCCTACCCCTCAAAACACTCCTATGTCCCTCAGTGACAAAAGTTCTTACAACTTAATTTAATACAAACAGTTCCACAGATGCTTATAATAAACTATGGTAATATTGCAATATTATCCAGTGAACAAGCAAACCCTCACAAAGATGAACTATTGTACTTCTCAAGAATCAGTCCTTCATATATTTTTTTTAAACTGACTTATATTTGATATTTGTTTTATCTCCTTTCCTAATTTATTCCACAGCATTACCTAATTCATTCTACTCCAAACTCCATACAAAGGCCTGAACTCGATACGAAAGGAGAGCGCATGCTCCACCGTGCGGACCACCACTGTAAGCCTCCAACTCAAAATGAACACTTACATTAAACCCTCACTGAAAAAATCAAGTCAAAATCAAAAAGCCCAACAATATGACTTTTACAGTGATATCACAGAGTTGTCATCAAACAGTAATTCAGTATGTCTTAAACAATCCTGTTTTTTTTTTTTTTTTTTAAGTTTACCGGTAAGTACCTTTTTTATAAGTAAATGTTGCAACCATGAGTTAAACTTGCCTCACATTGACTTTTTATTGAGAGAATTACTATGCTAACAAATATTCCAATTTAACTGCAGATCTTTCAGCTAAAAAAGGGACAATTTGTAATGAATGGTTTTCCAATTTGCAAAAAAGGCCTGTGCCTTTTGTGGTAACATTTAATAATGTGCTGCATTGATTATTCTGAGTAAATATGAACATCTTAGCAAAAGGACTGGAGTCATTTGAAAACAGCTCCTCCTGTAATTAGTATAAATCAGACCTTTGGGTTTCCTGATCGAAAAGTCCACTACTTCGTCAATGCTTCAATTATGCTTTCATTGATTTTGAGTGACAGCAAAGAAGAATATGCTTCATGACTCTCTCCACTTTTCCTTTCATTCAGTTTTCAATTAGCAAGAAATGTCATTTAATTGAGGTCACTCAATTATTTAAAATCTGAAAGCATCATTATCCCTGTTTTGCACTGTTGATCCACTTATTTGGCATCTCTACATTTGACAATAATATTTAGTTGAGTATTTTAAAGGTGTTTTACTAGTGTTAAAGCATGCATCCAAAACAAAAATGGTGTAGTTTTTCTCATTTCATTGTCCCTACCTGATTCTTTTAATGCATCATGCCAAAATGTCTTCCAAGACAAAAGGATTACGATTCATTATGGGTGTCATTTATCATGTATAGCATCAAAAGAGAAGCTCGAATCAGAACTACTGCTCCACGGAGAGATCATCTGGAAAAGAAAGGGGGAAAAAAAGAGAACCAAAAAAAAATTAGAAAAACAGTCTGTTTCTAATTACGTCTCAAACTGGTGACTTAACTTTTCATTTTTGGCCGTTTTCCCCATTCCAACTCCTGCCCAGGACTGTGTCTGAGAGTCAACACTAATCAAAGGCACTTGTACAGAGACGACTGTTGGCCTCTGAAGGGACCGAGCCAGTTCAGGCCAGCCTGCTGCTCTTTCTCTCCTTCGCTCTTTTTCTTCTCCCTCTCACTCTCTCTTCCTGCCCTGTCTGTTTAAGGAGAGGAAGATTGGGAAATTCCTTCAAGCTACTTTACTTCAGGGTTTCTGTGGGATTTAAACATGCACACTGAGATTTTGGTGCAGTCCATGTTAGCACCGTTGTGTCTGATCCTGCTCTCTGCCGTTGAGGAAACTTTCTTGCAGTCTGTGAGGTGAGTTTTCACAAAGCTTTGTTTTGTTCTGGTTTATTTTAGAGTAAGTCTACAGAGCAAAAAGGAAGATGGTGGGGCAGAATTTGTTATTTTTTTACAAGGACAAATTTTAAGAGTTTTGGTAAAGTTTTGGAACACCTTCGCATAAAGTCTGAACTTATAGGTTTCTGTATAGTTTTATGGTGTTTTACTTACTGTTACTGTTTACTTACTGTTACTTACTGATTACTTATAACACATGTAAACATTCTTCCACTGTGTTTTGATAACGTCACAGTCATTGTAAACTTTGTCATTTCAGTATGTTGTAGAAACTCAACAAAGCTCCGAATGCCTTCATGAATGTGGGCTTAGTGCAAGAAGATGCATAAGTGACATTTTTTGCAGAAGCAAGACATAGAGATTCAAACAGTTTTTACAATAGAAATGATATCCACAAGAAAGTAAGAAAGAAAATGGAAATATGCAACTTAATATACGTGTAAAATGTTTTGTTGCAACTGGAAAGGACTACTTAACATTGCTTTCTACACATACTTGGAATCATTATGGAGATGGAAACGAAGTAAATATACCAAATTAGTTTCTGTTTACCTTGGCCTTTTAATGTGTGGCAGCTTTTAGCTGAGGTGTAAATATTGGCAAAGGATTCAAACTTAACTCAGGTGCAGAGGGCTTCACTTAAAGCAGGTGCATCATGCCTGTGTAACAATTATATTGTGAATGTCTTCCTGTACAGTGCATATTTATTAAATAGCACCGGCAAGCCCACAAGTGTTTTCAACAAAGCAAAACCCCCAGAGAGCCCTTTGATTACAGTGTTTCCTCAGTTTTACCATTACTCGAATAATTGCTACCTTGTTTGTGGGTTATGTCATCATAATAATTTGGCATGTGAACAATATAAGGTGTGAAACACTGAGTCATGAGGGTCTGCTGTGCTTCCTCAGTTATCTCTGAGTACAGATACATTATGTAAGCATATGAAAATTATTCTAAAAGCATATTTTCTTTTTTCTTTTGTTATATAACACATTTATGACCCACCTACCCATTCATAAAACAATCATTCAAGTAAAGTTTTATGGACATTTTTTACTCCAACTATTATCAATCAATCAAATGTTGCTAAAATAAACAACATGGCCTACATAAGTCATAAAAATCCCCATATATAAGATATGCAGCTACATATCTAATTAAATGATAGAATCATATAGGAAACAGACTCAATTATTGCATGACGGGTCTTTTATCCAGTCTGGACCAAAAGTGCATTCCAATCATTATAACAGTCATTTTGTATGGTGTTAAAATTAATTTGCTGCCTTTGTGGTTTTGGAATGGAGATTGTTGACAGCTTTGTTTTGGTTATATCATGTTGTGACAGAACATAAGTGCGTGTCAGTGGTAGGATATAAATTGTGCCTACAGTGGAGTGCTTGCTTATCATCAGACACATTGTCCCTCCAATTATGTCTTCCATCATGCTGATAGAACAGAAGTGGATCAGTATGCAGCAAGGCCAACGTGTTAGGAAGGCTAATACTGTGGCCTTGTGTTTACTTCTGTTTATGTGCTGTTTGTTTACAACAGCACATCATGCCCATATCTTAGATTTATATTTCCTTTTTTTTTTTTTTTAATGAAAATCAAGCATTCTTTAAACACTTGGTGGACCACATGTATATCCACATGCACACATGTGCATACATCAATGCGTGCAATAGAAATCCCACTTCAGACTGAAGTCAAAGTTGTTAGTGCATCTGAATACTTTTCCCACCCGAAATCGACAAAAGTAGTGATTAAATGACATGTAAGCAAAGTTTCTTGTCTCTGTCCTCATTTTGCCAACTGATCCATCCAAACACTGTTGTCCTCAATGTGAAACAAGGTCCAATGGGACGGGCCACATATTTGAAGTGGAACGACTATTTGAACAAACAGAGAGACTAAACTGCAAGGTCAGTGCCATGAACCAAAGAAGCTCTTAAATGGACCAAACAGTGTGATTTAAGAGAACTTTGGGACTTGCAAGAATGATTTACTGGTAAACTGATACGCACACAGCAATATACAGATGGCAGGCTCCTCGGAGACAACCTTTTGCACACTAAACACTTAAACACACTTGTCATCAAAACATGATCAAAAAACATCACCTTTCAGTTTGGCTATAGTTTTGGATAAAGTTGTGATCAAGATTTTACAAGCGACTAGCAAGTTTGTTCGAAATCATGTTATGTCATAAATAAACGACATCACTTTGTTTTCATCCTTGTGTGAGGCACACAGCCATTTAAATTCAGTAGACATTGTCATAAAAACATGTGCATTTGTTTGCTTGATGCCTTCAATAATTGAAGTTAGGCATTATTGTTGACCAAGATTAGCAACAGTTAAACAAAACCTTACAGAGAGATTTACAGATATGGACACAAACTTAAAATGAAACGATTCCTACCATCGTTGCACTGCTGAGGCTGAAGAAAACGATGTAAATCACAAATCTATCAAGCAAGGCTGGAGGAAAGCCAGTCAAATGCTACAGAGTTAAGTCATCTGAATGTCCCCTATTTCTTACCAAAAGTAGCCATAACTGTTTCAAAACCTGTTTGAAAAAGAACTTTGAGTACGTAACCTCTTTGTGGCACTTAGAGCACACCCATTCTGTTTTTAATTTTAATGGGAGTGTCAGGAACACTTGAGCTGTTGATTTTTTGAAATATCTCTGAGTTTCTCAAACTGGACAGCTGGCCAATATCAAGACAGTGTAGGAATAGAAAAAGAATGTCAGACGATATCCAAGGGAAACAAATCTCACTAAGAGACCCTATGGAGAAAAAAAATGAAGTGCAGCTGCTGGAGTGTGCTCAGAGAAGGTGAATTTGTTTCTGGGCAGTTCTGATTTGTTTGATTTTCTTTTTAAACTGTTGGTGCGCACTTGTCTAATATTGTTGTTTGGATCAAAATCTGTTGGCACATTCACATTATGAGGACATGAAGCACGTCAGATTTGCAAAATATGGTTACAGGTAAACATGACTTCAAGTCATAGTAAGGTTGGGGTTACATACAGTAGGGGAGGATTGAGGTTGTATCGACTGGCTGTTGAGATGCAGGTAATAGAAGTAAATCAATGCAAGAGTCCTGAGAGGCAAGAAAAGAACATCTGCTTATATGTGTGTGTGTGTGTGTGTGTGTGTGTGTGTGTGTGTGTGTGTGTGTGTGTGTGTGTGTGTGTGTGTGTGTGTGTGTGTGTGTGTGTGTGTGTGTGTGTGTGTGTGTGTGTGTGTGTGCCTTTTGTATTATTATGGGAATCTTATTCCCCTGAAACATACATGTAATTGGTCCGTCTGTCACATGAGTCTCAACATAATCCCAACATAAAGTAACATGATGTTCCTAAGAGCCATGAAATGCACGGCTGAATTTGACTCAAACAGATGAGCAGTATCTCCTCTCTATCCATGGCTGTCTTCTTCTCCCCAATATTTCATTAAAAAAATCCTCAATCAGGAATGCTTTGTTAAATCTGTGAAATTATGAAAATAGAAATGACAGAAAACGGAAAATTAAATTAAACCACTAAAAAATAGAAGTGTCATATTTTTTCAGGCTATAAATTTTGACAGGCAACTCAATAAAAGCCTTTATTGAATGAGGTAATTCTTACTACAACACTGAGTGTAAACCTCTTGAATTTTTTTTTTTTTTTTTTTTTTTTATGATTGAAGGTAGACTTTGTTGTTGGATCTGAGCAAAGGTATTTTTTTTTGCTCCTATGTGGTATTTGGTATTTCAAATAGACACAGGCGGCAGCAAACTTAACCTCTGACCCGAGAAGTTTCCAAAGCTGCACAACAACTGACCTTCTTTCTTCTTCCCAGCCAGGTGGGCGGTGTGTGCAAGCTGTCCACAGAGTCGTCGCTGCGCCGCTGTAGGACACCTGATGGCAAAATCTGCAGTGGGAGGGGCAAATGTGACTGCGGCATCTGCGTTTGCCAGGCCACGGATCCAGGAAAATTCTACGGTCCACGCTGTGAATGCCACGACTGGGTCTGTGGCACATACAACGGGAAAGCTTGCAATGGTTTGTACACTGCCTTTGTGGCATATGCACAGAGCGTCGCATATTTCATCCCTGCCTGCTTCTTGGTTGAAGTTACACGTGACTCATAAGTTCTTTACAGGCTGCATATATTTTACTGCTTGAGTACGGTTGTTAGTGATGGGTCCATAAGTGATGCAGCAGCCCTGCTTGACATCAGAGGGGTTTGGCAAATGGACTCTCCAGCCGAGGTTCTGGAAGGATGGAAACATTAAGATACAAAAGGTTACTGAAGGAGTTTGGACCTTAGACCTAATGTTTGCCCACCAGTATAATAGTGGGATCTAATTTGAGTCATACTTTCTACATTGTCACTAATGCAAGGTTCAATTCACAACATTAGCTTGAGAGGCATTTTTAAAACTACATGTTGAATACTGTTTGTAGTGCAATGCTGGATCTGAGGAGTAGTATATAAAGAAGGTTGTCCTATGTTTTCACCACTCTTTCACATAGATTATATGGCAGAGTGCAGGACTAAAAAGAACACTATAAGCTCAGTAATGAACACAAAGTGGAAGAATTAATGTTTCTGATGAGCTTAGATGAAAACCGCAAGCTTTACAGATGTAGAATCTATTACAGGGCTGTTTTATTGGCTCTCAATAGAAATGTACAAGTGCCCATTGAGTGCGTATGTTTTCAAATAAAGGAACATATCTTGCAGAGTTGAAGTGGTTCTGGAGTGTCTTGGTTTCAGCTGTTTCTTAATATTGCAAACTCGGAAGGATACAATATTGTGTGCTTGAAAGCCCACATTGCTTGACAGCACTTCAAAGCTGTTTTTTTTTTTTTTTTTTGGGGGGGGGGGGGGGGGGGGTTAATATTATTATTAGTAACGGGCAGCTTCTTGGTTCAAAAGCATCATAACGGCATATATGCTTTGTTAGAAGATGCAGCTTTGAACTTAACATGTTACCAGAGATTTGACAAGTTTCAACAAAAAACACTAATTATTTAGCTTTATAATTTCTCCTCCAGCCAATATTTACATATTTCACATATTTGTATATTGTGTCAACAAAATGACTCCTGCTCCTGTTTGGTTCAATGTCATGACGAACATTTCTATTTTCCATTGTATTATTTTTAGTTGGGGGTTTTTTTTTGCTTTGTTTTTTTTGCTTTAGGTTGACTCGTTTTTATAAAATTATTCATCATATTCAAGAACATTCACTGTATAACTTTAAAAAAAACATAGATTGACACAAAATGTTTCATCGGGTGAGATATGGGGGAAGTTATTTGTCAGGCTTGCTCCTGTATATGATTGCAGAGAACAAAAAGGTCACATCTTTTTGTTGAGTCTCCTCTATGTCCCTCTGTGGTTATCGGTGTCACAGTTTAATGGAGATATGTGCGCATCCCGAACAGGTTTAATGGAGATATGTGTGCCTATGTGTTTGTGTGGATGCATGCACGTGAAGGCTGGAATGATTTATTTGGGTAGACAAGTTGGCCGCTGTGAGGAGCTCATTATGGTTCAGCAGTCTGGAGCAAAGCCCTGCTTCAGCCTGATAATAGGGTTTCACTCAGTCGAACACAGACTGCCAGTGGAACCGAGATTCATCACAAGAGGGAGTTTTCAGACACACACACACAAACACAAACACACACAAGATCAGTCTAATTTTCAGAGTGTAACACGTGCAAAAATGCAAAACCAGCCAAGCACTTACATAATCATATGCCTATGTCAATATGGAGTATTGCAATTACACTTAAAGTATATTAAGAGGTAAACCATCCTACCAGCAGCCCATGCAGAATGCATGGTGTGTTGTGTGAGATCAGCAGCCAATTTCTCTCCCTGAGGCTCCCTTATCTCTGTCTCTCACAACTTCCCACTGATAAGATCCGATAGATTTTTTCCCCCCTTACGGATAAAGTGTGTGTTTTTCTTTTCCAAAAACATTAGCTTTCCTGGCATTGGGGTGTTCATTTATTCTGGATTTGAACCAACGCCATCTAAATCAGACCCTCAAAAAACCAATAACATTGAAGTGAAATGCTGGGGATTTAATTACAGTTTCGAAATTTAAGGATATTTGGAATATTTTTAGATTGGACGACAAATTGCCGACACAGTGAAGGAAGCCCAGGTGAAATAATTCCATGTTCTCTTTCTTTGTGGGGTTATGTAATAGGTAGTACTGACACAGCAGGCGTCAGAAATTAGATCCCTGTTCCTTCGGGATTATGTTTCCATGGTTTTGTGTTGCTTTTATTTTTTTTGGATACAGTCAGTATACACCCAAGTCTACTGAACGCACAAATCCTTTATCTTGATTGGCTCAGAGACCTTTTGCTCAATGCGTAGCGGTGTGGTTACATTGACGGAGCACTTGGAATAGTTTATACTGAAATAATGTTTTCATGAGAAGAGGAAAATGTTATACAGTTATTAAGTATTAATTTTTTCTCATTAATGGATTCTTGGTCTGATTGGACAAAATGACCGTCTCTCAGTGTACACGTTTACGATAATCTCTGACTTCAGCATACATTTATTCTAAACGTTCACATCTTTCAATGATAAGGTTGACTATAAACATCCAGCATTCAAAAGGAACTGTGAACTAGTAAATAAAACTTCCCAATACTGAACCTATCATGTCTGGAGTCAATACTTTGTGCATGAAGTTGTGAGTTTGTTTTATTGAAGGCATCAATTGTTACGCAACACTTCATCATAAAAAAGCTGGTATTTCCGTGATAAAACTGTAAACTTCACCAATTCTGTCACAAGTTATTTAAAAGATCTAAAAAAAATAAAATAAAATAAAATACTAGCCCACCACATTGGAGCTGAGTTCAATAAGTGCTGACTTTGTAGAATTCCCATGAAGCTCTGATGCTGTCATGTGTTTTTCTTCCCACACACATCCCATCAAGATTTTATAGCAGCGGAGCAGTGGGCTCCTGACCTGAGCTAACATCTGGTCACCAACTGTGCAAAAGCGCTCTGTCATTTCACTCCTTTGTTTGTTTTTTTGACTGTTTAAATCTTCCCGTTCTCTGTCTTTACCTTTTTTTTAAATCAAGCTGAAGTACACAAAACAAAACAAAACAAAAAAAACACAAGTGGTCCAGCACTTCGGTGTTTAAATAGTTTGAAGTAGCATTAAAATCAACACTTGTGGGTATTTTGCAGTGCCTCTCCTGCTATTGAAGATGGAGGTCAACGTGGCAAATTTTCCACTGTTCCACTTCTCTCTTTTTTTCCCTCTTCACTGATACATCATGTGGAAACATTCTTTCCTCAACTGTGTGGCTCAGTCTCTCTCATCCACCACTTGTTTCAAATTTTGTTTGAACACCATGTTATTTAAACATTGTTTGTTCAGAAAAAAAAGATGACAGGTCACATTGTCCCTGCTTTGAGTCTTGGTTTGTGTGGAGTTCCATGTTCCCCCTGTGCTCGTGCGAGTTTTCTCGGGATACATCTGTTTTTTTCCAGCCTGAACACATGAGTTGTAGATTAACTGGTAAATCTAATATAGTGTGGTTGTCTGTCTCTCTGTTTTCTCTGTGATGAAATGGTGACCAAAAAAAATAGGGACGCTTGTTTATCCCAACTAGCTATTAAACAAAAATATATTTTGTATGATGCAATGTGTAGCCCAATCAAGAACACTGAAAAAACAAACAAACATGCATTACTTCATTCATCATTAGAGTTACTTTTTTTTTTTGCGACATGCAATGTGTATCCTTGAGTGATCAGAGTAACTACAATTAAATCATTTGTCACTCAAATCAAAGCCTTGTTATTTGCAAGCTCAAAAGGGATTTTATTGCATACAAATACTACTGATTTCCTGACCTCATGTTCATAAAGAGACAATAATGCTGATGAGTCTCCTTGTGGAGAATAAAGAAGAGTAAGTTCTTGTGGCAGTTTTTTTCAGACTGAGACTATCAAGAAACCCAACTTCCGATTTGGATAGGTTTTGGGAAAATCTGGTGTGTAGAAAGCTGAGTGGATGCAAGCTGTGGGCCAAATGTGTGATGTAAGCGTAGTACCATGGGTCCTTGATTTAAAAACAAAAAAACAAAAGCAAGCACACAATGTATCATTTCCACAAGGCCTGGTTTCAGTTTGCACAATGAGATTTGCTTTAAAACAGCCTGGAGACATGATGGAAAATGGACACGGGCAAAACGATTGTACAACATTCACAATTTAGGGTCCACAGCAACCCAGACAAAAGGGAAAATAAACAATATTAGCGATTCCTCATTCACTCATATTCATTGGGCAAGCTTGCAGTAAGGCTTGCTACGGTGGCTGGCTGTTGTCGGGAGGAACCTGGATGAACTTGTCAGAATGAAGTCTTTTGTCAGGCATCGGTCACACTGGGGTTTTGTTTTCACAGCCACCAGTGTCATCTCACCAACTTTCACCAGACTGCAGAAAGGTAGTTTTACAGATTAGATCAGCAATCATTTATTAATTAACCGAAGAACAGTTTGAATTTTGGTATGATTTTCCATTAATTATGCTCCATTTTTTCCCCAATGAGTATATAAACTTCGGCCACACGGTGCAACAGTTGTTAGCGTTATGACAGTTATGAGTTTAAACACAACTCGGCCTTTTCTGTGTGAACTTTGCAAATTCTCCCCATATGTACATGGATTTCCTCCAGGTACTCCTGTTGCCTCTCACGGTCCAAAAACATGCACAGCAGAAGATAGATGCATAAAATTATTAATGCAGACAATTCAGGAAAGATGTACATTTATACAACTAATTTAATTACATTAACACAACACATATTTAGCACAAGAAGGTGTTGTTTTCTCCTCAAATTACCATTATCTCTGCATGCTCCAAAGACTTCTTTTCTTTAATTACTAAGATGCTATTTTCGATTTTTCTACCTGATCATCCGCTTTGTATTTGTTCCACTATAGAGCAGTAGTTGCCAACTTGGCATCACAGAATTAGAAACAGAATCAGTATATATCGCAAAATAAGACACTTTTGAGAATGTGAACCAGATCTGGGAAACTACCCATCGCTTCCATTTTGAACGCTTCTGTCTTTGTATGTTGGAGAGAGCAGGTGTGCCCACCAGCATTTAGTTTCACTGAAGTTTATAAAATATGATTAGAGAACTTTAATAAGAACCAGCCTGAGGCTAGTCCCAGGGGGAAAAAAGGCTGGGAAGCGCTGCTATTGTTTCAAGGTCTACATTAAAATATCGGCAGTTTCATATTGAGTTAAAATATTTACTAGATTTTGACAGAGTTTCGTTTTTCCTCCCAATCAGGATCTTACAATATAGGATTTAATGACATCAGATGGCTTTTAATTGACTGAATTATCAACATGTGTCCTCATTGAAACTTGATTCAACAATTCTTACTGTAATGGTACAAAAAAAAAGTTCAAACATGGGTCATGTGGGAAAAAAAAAAAAATCCCTCCATCCCCCCACAAGCACTGATGTGGACTGAGGCAGCAAGCCAAGTGCATCTGCAATTCAGAACAATCTGTAACTTTGCGATTTTCTGGCAGACTTTATCATATGCATGTGCTTCTCACTCTATCTCAAAGGACCAGTTGAAATGGAGAGGCGCAAGCATGAGAGCAAAAGCGGGTTTCCCCCCGATGGATAGCTGTTTGGGTTTCAGTCAGAACACATTTAGCCTCTCTCCCTCTTTCCCTCTCTCCCACTGCCTCTCGGGCTATGATTTTGTAGAGCCTCTGTTCTTTCCTTGGCTTTGCCCTGAGCCTCTGTGCCCTCTGTGAGCGCCAAAGAAGATCCCACCCAGGGGGGCTGTTGTGTCAGAGGCACATACGAAGTCAGTTTGGCCGGTGCTGTTTCAAATCAAACTCTGCCAGAGGAACTTTCCCTCACTGATACATAAGCTTATGATGTTGCCTCCAATATTGAGTCATTACAAACAGATCGTTTAAACTAATCACGAGAATGCCCTTTAGTATTGGTAGTGTGTTTAAAGTTGCTAATAGGTTCACTGCATAATTACTGTAGAAGAGAACAAAAACAACAAATAGGCGGACATGGTGGAAAGCAGTCCCTGAGCTATTACAACCCATTAAATTCTTCATCTCCGTATTTTATTTTTTAGCCCATATTTTGACGTGCTCTTACTTAGACATTCTAAGCTTTGCTGGGCAGTGTGCCCAGGTGGTGAGTCACGTAATGATTCCAGCGTGGGCTGCAAGGAGAAAAAAGTCGCTCAAGTCCATCCAAGGCTACAAGTACAAGGCAATTTTGATTGGGCCCCATTATGGCTCCCAAGAGTTCATCCTGTAGGAGCGAGTATTTTTGTATTATTTTGATATTGGCTAAAGTGACTTTGAAAATCTGTGGTTACCAGTTTTTTTGTGATGAATACCTCAGCAGAGTATTGTAAAAAAAATCAAAAAATAAAATACCTGAAAGGGTAAAAGCAGGAGCCTCTTGTTATGAGGACAGCACAGACAGAAAGAGTTATTACCTGACGCAGTTCTCCTCGATCTTTACACAGAACACTGGCTGATGTGCTGTCGTTTCATGCTCCACAACCCACAGGCAGAGAGACGCAAGGAGGAATAATTACTTGGTGAAATGAGTATCATGTTAGGGAGAACTCAATCTAAACATTGGCAAAGAAATGAGGGAATGTCATTTCGTGAGGAAGAATCAAGTGCAAGTAATACATGAGCTCAGAAACAGTCTCAGAGAGTTTCTGAATTGCTTTAGCTGTATAATTTATGTCTTATATTACAATTTGTTTGCACTGGAAACTGCACTGATCCCAGAATAGCCTTAAAATTGTCTCTAATCTAAGTGATGCCAGTGTTTTCCTCTCACTGAACTTGATGAAGTTTTGGTACATACATTTAGCGACTACCAACAATTATTATGTTGCATAAATAAACATTTTCTTCTTTATCTCTCTTCCACTAAAACACATTGTTTATGATTAGGCACGAAACGCTCTTAAACCTGAAATTAGCTTGCTGCATGAGTCACCAACTTCTTCTCATCAGCAATTAATCATGGTAACCCTACATCACCTGTTATTAGTGTCATCGATGCTGGCACAAAAGCAGCCGTTTATCCTCGCCTCATTGGCTGTATCCCAGCTCTGGCCAGGGACTGGATTGGCTGGGTGCATGTGTCCGTCGATAGAGCGTAGGAAGGACCCCAAGGCCCTCACACCACAGAGAATTAGTGCTCAGGAAGCACCACAAAAGATAAACAGTCGACAGACAGGCACCTTCCCACCCACATAAAAAAAAAAAAATTGGCCCGGCAGACAAAGAGGGCCGTTTTATATTTCACAATCATTGTCAAGCAGAGATTAATGGGGACTAGTGGGTGGCACTGACTTGGTAATATTCTGCAGAATTAGGCTGGTGTGTGTGTAATCCAATTTAGTCCAACAACAGGGCTTTTTTTTTTTTTTCAACATTTAAACAATTAATGCAGATTGACATACCACAAGGATAATCTGCTGGCACATCAATGAGCTAGTGGCAAGTGAATACAAAGGAAAATAAATCACAATAAAGAACCAATGCAATTGCAGAAATGGACAAAACAATATGTGCTTAAATGCAAATAACATCCTTAAAATCCTAATTAGCTCCATGGCAGGTCTGGATGAAACATCCATAGGTAACAAAATGTCGCTTATTGGCAGCTTGTTTATCATGTGCAGGGGAAATAAATCAGATTGAATTTATTTAAGAGGGTCATAGCTGTACACAGATGAATGTTGGATTTTTGCTCAGAAACCCACCATAACATCTTCTTGTGGTCTTTCAGTTGGAACAGTTTATATTGCGACAAATACAAAAACCACTGAGATTTATTCATGACTATTTACCCTCCGGGGTGCCGCTGTCTTTAAAGAGCACATTCTTGATTCTTGTTTTCCTTGAACCTGTCTGCAAAAGTCCCCTAGGATGCATCAATAATGAGGACAGACAGGGGGGCTCGTGTGTTGTTAATGAGTGATGGATAGGCCTTGAAAAGGACACCACATTTACATGATGAACGAGTCAGGAGAATGATTGAGCGTGACATACAAGGCCCCTCACTGCTAAATGCAATGAGAGCAACATTTATAATAACTTGTCAACAGCTTTCATTTGCATCATATGGTTTTTTTCAGCTTTTTCAGCTTGTTCACCATGAACATCAGAATGATGAGAAATAGTGACACTTAGCTGCCTGTTATGGTCCTTTGAATACGGCAGAAGACAATGTTTTCCCTGAGTGATAAATGCAGGAAACTAGTGTACAGTCTTCAAGTGTTGTTTCTTTAAACAAGAAGAGAAGTTAGTTTTGCAAACAAAAAACTTTGTGATGGAATGGAAAAATATACTATAAGAGCCATAACAGCCTTTTCACTACTTACTTTGAAAAAATGTGCAAATCATGAGGGAACCACAGTACATTTCACTTCCATTAAAATGGTTGCGCGCCACAAGATTCTGTTTATTTGCAGCATATTCATATGGTTTCATGGTTTCTCCAGATTCTTTTGCTGTATTGGAAGAGCATCTATACGTATTTAGGATCACACTTGCAGACTGTGCGCTTCTGTTTCAAGTGGAATAGGAAAGCATTTTAACACTGATAAACAGCGTGTGGTGTGTTGTGTTGTGTTTACCCCCAGATCGTGGCTACTGTGACTGTGGAATGTGCGAGTGCGATGAAGGCTGGTACGGAGACGCCTGCCAGTTCCAGGAGGAATGTAACCTACCCAGCAAGAAGAGCAAGCAGCTCTGCAGAAACCAACAAGGGGTGGTCTGCTCCAACAGGGGTACTGCAACGACACAAACACACCTGCTGTTTGCACACATTTAGAAAAATAGACTCAAGCTTTGCTTAAAGTCTTACATTGACTTAACCTTAACCTTCATCTTAGCCTAGATTAATTCAATTGGAGGGTAGTTTTGAGTCTATTTTTTTAATCTAATTTTTATTTTTATTAATACGCATATGTGTACAGTACATGCAGTATTCTTATAATATACATACATTTTCAATAGCCACATTCCCAATATAATAGAAGGACATGAAAACAAAAAACTAAACAACATCAACAAAAGAATGACCCTCCCTCCTCTTCCTCCTCCCCTATCCTTTTCCTCCTATTAGTATAGGCTTTTGTCATTGAGTAAATAAATGAAAATGACCTTTTTCAATAAATACTTTCCACAGCAGGCCCTCCATTCAAACAACCGTACTGAAGGTCTGTCAAAAAAACCTTCCATCTAATCAAGAGAAGGGAAAAAAGAAAGAGAAAGATGGATGCCTTCCGTATCCTTCCGATACTGTATGTTTACCTCTATACCTATTTATTTTTCTCCCCCATCTACCATGTGCCCAGACACCCGCTTCTTACATTTCTAAATAATGTAATGAAAATATACTAAAACAAATCTGATTAATGCAAACACAAAAAGTAAATACATTAGTTAGATGTGTTCATTAAAATGAAAACAGACACGGGGGGAGCAGCAACATTCAAAGCAATATTCTTTTTACTTTTACTTGATTAAAACTATGAAGAACAAAACACAGTTTTTACTCCATTGTTCTGGGCGTAATGATGCACTTTACTTCTAACTTCAGTATATGAAAATAATCTCATATTTCGCTGGCAGAGATACTTTCGCCTCAGGCTCTATCACTTGTGGCCAATCAAACAAAGTAATTTTGCACAGTAAAGTAATTTTCAAACTATTTCTTTTTCTCACTACTGTAAATATACACACCGTTCTTTAGACTGTTATTGTATAACTTTAGCTCAGTCGCAGAATGTATTCTTCATTTGCAAATAATATTGCAACATAATGAACAATTTCTTTATCAGCAATGAGCGAATGCTTTTGAAAATCTGAGATTATGAAATCTGTGAATTTGTATGAGTGACCATTTATTTGAAAATACGTTACTGACCAAAACATGAAATTACATCATAGTGAAACAACTTGTCAAATGTCAAAGGACTTTTCTTCGACCCCACCCTTTTTTTTTTAAAGAAACCAAGTAGATTTCATAACAACTGGGACATTATTGGGGCATTTTGAGTTTATAATGGCGTTATGTCAACTCCCAATTCATTTCAGGCCACACATTTGTGAAAGCTTGATGCATACTGTGAGGTCCTGCCTGGGTTTTAAGTTGCTTTCGACACACTGCCAGTCCCTCACCCAACTGGGTTTAACCTCACCACTGGTCTGACTTCAGGCAAATGAAGGATAAACTTGTATTTGTGTGTTTGTGCATGTGTGTGGGTGTGTGTAAGTGCTCTTGTGGCCTGTTTGAGTTTGTAGAAATGCAAATGTATTCACTGCATGTAGCTGTCTCACCTTATGCTGCCATAGCAAGCATGTAAACATGCACGCACGCACACGCACACGCACACACACACACACACACACACACACACACACACACACACACACACACACACACACACACACACACACACACACACGAGCTACCAGTCTAGACATGTTGTCACTAAATTTACAGCCATGTTCCTCTGGTTTCTTCATCATATGCTGTAGTATATACAAATATGTACAAATATTTTCATCTGGAACCAACTACTCTGCTCACAATCACAATCGGATTACATAACTAGACTTCAACTCTGTTTTTTCATAGGAACCTGCCACTGTGGGAGTTGCATGTGTAACAATAAGGACAACAGGGGTTTGGTGATTGGACGTTTCTGCGAGTGTGATGACAGCGAGTGTCTGGATGACGATACAGGAGAGGTTTGTGGAGGTATGCCAAGCAGTTGCTGACTAAGTCTTTAGTCTTTTGTGTAAAATAAAATGTGAATTCTATTCATCATATTCATTCAACGACTGTCTAAATGTGTTTATTCTTTACTCTTTGATATTTTATGTTTGCAGCTGCCCAACCAATTAGATTATTTCTGTTTTATATTAAATTGAAGGACTGGTACTCCAAATTGCTTACCTGCTGTCAGACCACATGGAAGTCATCCAGATATTATCATCAAACTAACAAGCTGGTCAAAAACCCCCCAAAAAAGTAAACCTCAACAGTGTAACTTCAATTTCAATTAAATTTATGGCCTTTCAAGTGCATTCAACCACTATTGCTTTTGTCATAATTTAACACTAGCTTTCCCACCGACCTCAATGTATGGATTTGATACATAATATTTTTCCCAATAGAAGACATAAAAATGTAATTCAAGAATAATATATATGAACATAATCAACTGAAAAACTAGGTACTTTAACCTGAATATGCTGAGCGAGGCTGAGTAGTAGTCTGTATAAATGACTATCAGGCTTTCATTGGATCAGAGGTTCACTCAGCAGCTGTTGCATGTGTTTTTGCTTCCAGGCCATGGCCAGTGTTACTGTGGAAACTGCTACTGTGCTGCTGGTTGGCATGGAGACAAATGTGAGTTCCAGTGTGACATCAGCCCATGGGAAAGCAAGCGGAGGTGCACATCCCCAGATGGCAAAATTTGCAGCAACAGAGGTATGTTTACCCACTTGAGTATATAGTGCCTGGTTAATCCTCCTGTTTGATTTAATTATGACAGCCTGGAGCAAATGGTGTGCTCTGATCATATATAATGGAAAATGCATGCTTTACAGAAATAAGCCGTAAGATGAAGACTACTGAATTAGGGAGTCAATATTTTTCTTGGTATTGGGTATTAAATATTTGGCACGAGGTAAACATTTTGTCCTCAAAGTTGAAGTTAAGTGCATAATAAATGGGTAAGCAAGTGGTTAAATGAGGCCGACACATCATAAACTGGGATAGTGAGATGAATGGGCCAGCATCCCCAAGACTGCACCTCTTGTTGTTTTTTCTGCTCTGCAGTCGTCAATATCTATTAAACTGGTTCAAGAAATGAAAAGCACTGAGCCACCAACTGATTAATGGACGGCCAAGGCTCATTGATGCCCATGAGGAGCACAGGCTGGCCCACAGGGTCCAGTCCAACAGATGACCGACTGTAGCTTTTATTGCTGCATAAACCAGTTTGTTTTGTTTGGGGCTGTATAGTTGCAGAGCAGCCAGGGTTCTCCGGCTGACCCATTTCCACAAGTATCCAACAGTGGCCGTGTGAGCATCACAGAAAATAGGAGCATCTCCTGGTCTGATAAATCACTTCTTTTCCATCATATGGATGCCAAAGGGAACATTTAGATTAAGAGTAAATGACAAGTCAATGGAGCAAGTATGACAATTCGGGCAGTGCTCCACCATTCGTGTAAATGTTACTCTGATATATATCACCTGCCAAAGCATAGAGCATGCACGCCCTTACATGGAAATTATATTCCTTGACAGCGGCAGGCTCCCTCAGCAGGATAATGCACCTTGTCATGAAACAAAAATGGATTTGGAATGGTTTAAGGAACACAACAATCACTCCAAGGGGTGGACTTAGCCTCCAGTTCTACACATCTGCAGATCTCAATCTATTTGTCTGATTCATCACCTGACAACTGAAAGGATCTGCTGTTGGCATCTACCAGATACAACAGCCCATCTTCAGCGGTGTTGTGGAGTCGATGCCTCGATCGAAGCAGACCACACAATATTCGTCAGGTTGCCATAATGTTATTGTTGACCCATGTGGGATTTTTCTTTTTCAACCATTATGTTGATATCTATTGTCAGCTATTAAACACGAGGCAGCTTTTTATGGAGGGGCGGGATATTTCCATGCTCTTCTGCACAGTTTCAGATGGATCATAATAATAATTTCTGAGATTCATGTTGCTTGGAAGCAGGAAACAAACATAACAAATCAGGTTAAAGTAATTTCCTGTCCGCTTGCTCAGAGGACAAATACAAGGAAAAGACACTACATTTTTTTGTATTAGTATAATATTTACACATGTGATGTATAGTTGTTTGTTTTTTCTAAACCCACATTTACAAAATTATATGATATATAGAAAAAAGTATGCATAGTGAAAGGGAAGGTACCTCATTCTCTAATCAACGGGGGTCATTTGCGCCATTAGAATAATGAAGTGACACAATTCAAATATTCAGGGTATAAATATCACAATGCATTCACAACATTTGTATTTTGGAATTGATCAGACAATGTGGTGAATTTCATACTACTGTTTCTTTATAAGAAGAAGTAAACATACGTCATGATGAAGTTTGATTTGATTACAGTGTTTATCGGTCAGTATGGGATTGCATAGCAGACACATTCAGAACAAAAAAGAAAAAAACAAACAGAGCCATTCACCACTCTATATAATCAGAGCTGAGTTATCACAGACAAATTACAGTTTGCATCAATTTTTAAACGAAATTGAAAAGGAATGTGAGGTCTCTTCCTTGCAATGTAAAATTATTTTTGGTGTGAAGCTGGGTGATTAAGGTTATTTTATAGGCCAGCATGTGTAACAAGGGAACTCTCGGTCAAGGTGTATTTTTTTCATTTGACTGTCACAGATGAAATAGAGTCACTTTTTCCTTTTACCTTTGAAACTGAAAGGGTAGGGTAGATGTGAATAATGAAATAATCCCAACAAGAAATAAGAAACAAGGAGAATAGGCTGCCTAAAAAAAAAAAAAAAAAAAAAAAAAAATCCTAAAAACCACTAGAGGTTGGCGAACAGGGAGTCAGGGAAAAAAGCTTAACCAACCTGGCTGAAGTGATCCAGCGGGACTTCAGTAAACCTCTTGGAAATTAATTACAGTGGACTGGCTAAGGGTGGGCTAAGTGGCAGGGTGAAATAGTAGGTTACATAGATGGTGCCCTATCAGAGAGCTGTGGTTTGTGGTTAAACGCACAACTGACACAGCATGAAAAAACAATGTCCGTGAAGTACCATCATTTCACTGCTCTTTTTCATAAAGGACAACTGGGAAACTCTTTTAAATGTGACTGCAGTTGAAGGGAGCTTATAAAGAGCCATGGTTTATTCTAACCTACCTTATGTAAAGTTTGTTTAAACACCAGTTTTTTTTGTTGTTACCTCAGATCCTTAGAGTGATGATAATATGTCTCAAACCTGTGCAACTCTTTTGTGTAAATCACAAGTCTGAGTCCATTTTCTGAAGCTGATGTCAGCGGACTTTGGGTAAAGGCGGGGTAATCTGTGCACAGGTCTCCAGTCCATCAAAGGGCAAACACATAGAGACAGACAACCACACACTCACATCCACACTTATGGGCAATTTAGAGTGACCAGTTAACCTCAAAGAGTTTTTGGACTGTGGAAGGAAATCGAAGTACTCAGAGGAAATTGCACAGAAACTTCACCCAAAAATAGACTCAACTGGACTAAAACCACTGTGAAACAAGAGCTCTAATCACAACTCCTCTGTGCAGCCTTATGTCACTTCATGTACAGCTTTTTAGTGATGTTGTTTAGTCTCAGTCACATGGTGTTGTTTAAAGAATCTAATGTTACAACATATATGAGGTGATTTTCAATGATCAACAAACGTGTGGTATTTATGCATGATCGAAGCAGCTGCATGTAACTCGTACATATTTATGGGGTATACTGTTGTCAGTACTGTTTTGCATGCTGGAAATAGCACAAATGCAGCACCTTGCCAAATTGGCTATTTGCCACCTGTTTCTAAACTGCTAAAATGCACCAACTCATTTGAACCTCAATCGAATCTGCTCCATTAAGGTGCTAAATGAGATCTAAGAATTGGTGGTGATTATAATGGGAACACTTCTCAGTTCCTATCCCTTGGTGACATGCAACCATTTTAACCAGAATTAATCCTGCACAAAAGTACTGTGAAGATAATTCCCGGTGATTAAAGACAAAGGGAAATGATTACATTATATAAGGTTGATTTAATGTCATCCTCCTGTGATGTGCTGAGGTGAGAGGTCTTGTATGAAACTGTCTTCTTTCTCTTTTTTGCTTTGTTCAACAGCAATGTTAATATCCTGCTTGCACTTTGAAAAAAAAATCTCAGTATGATTTGACTGACAGCATCCAATGGATTATTCTTTTTGATTCCTGCTAACTCTTAACCTGCCTGTCTATTTAGTTCACCTGGCTTCCACAGCAGAGATAATGATCCACTGGCTGGGACACACAAAGCCAGAGGCTAAATTCATGCATACATTGTATATAAGATTTCTTCTTGATCAAAACTTTTTCCCTCTGACAGGTCGGGGTTGCTCTGCCCTTTGGTTAGAGATGGATGTTGCTTATAGAAATATATCTTCTGTACCTGCTTTATCCAGCTCGGGCTTTCAGGTTGATGGAGCTGATCCCGCTGTAATATAAGTAGGTAAAGGCAGGTTACATCTGGGATAAACAGGAATTTTTGGAGCCACTATTTAATCCCAAGTTCATATTTCTGAATGGTTTGAGGAACCGGAGTACCCGTGCATGCACAGGGATAACATGTAAACTGTTCAGAGAGACCCCCAAGCCCAGAATCAAACTGTCAATCCCCCGGCTGTGCTAACCACTACTCCACCCTGTGGCTTAAATTCAAAATGTTGAATGCCTAATATTCTGTGTTTATGTGAATCATTTATAAACAATAACAGCGGAGGTGCCGTAACCTGCTCCGGTGAATCTCTGCTGTGACATTTGAGGCAGACATAAAAGTGCATGGGTCTATTAATCCAGGACTTCAGGGTAGTGAGGGAGACTGAATCTAAGGCCAGGGGCCAGACAAGCGCCAGCCATAGCCCACAGGCTTGCCAGCTGGCCCGGATCCCCTGGGGTTCCCCAAGCTCTGTCGCTGCCGATAAGAGAAAATGGGATTTCCACTGGCTGCTCCTCAGCTGATGTTCTGGCTGAAATGCAAAACAAATGACAAAAAGAAGAAACACAGACATGGATGGAGGAGAGGAGCAGTATTTAATAGAAGCATATATTCTCAAATGTTCTGCAATAATCTATGTTAAAAAATAAATATCCCTGGATGATATGCACTTGGTTTAGTCTTAAATGTTATGTACCACCAAAAACAAAAAAATATATATATAAATTGGGCTTTGTTGGCTGTGTTTTTTAGGTACCTGTGTGTGTGGAGAGTGTAACTGCTATGACGTCGATCCCTCTGGTGACTGGGGAGACATTCACGGTGACACCTGTGAGTGCGACGAGAGGAACTGCCATGCGACTTACGACCGATACACAGATGACTTCTGCTCAGGTTAGAAAAATGATTTTGGAAGAAATCATGTTCACCAGCAATAATCAATCCAGAATGTTTCTGATAGTATTTGTCATTTTGAAAAGATTTATATCTATATAAGATTTATATCTTACACGTACAGTTACTCCTTACTTTCAAGTGAATAAACCACTGAGAGCAATTAAATGTGAGAGGCGACTGCACAATATATTGTCATTAGCCAGTATCTGGAGATTCGTTCATGAAGCCAAAACCAGCAACACTTTTCCATTTACTACTATGACAATGATGCAACTTTGTTAGTAAAGAAATTGATCCCACTGACCAAAATACAGTATATCTAATGCCCCCATGGTGCCTGCGATTTGTTATACTCGGAAATTTGGTTTCAAAATTATTAAAACACCCCTGTTTTTCTTTTCGAGCTTCCCAACTTGTATCTTGCCCTAAGCTTCCACTTTGTTTAACTTACGGTTGTAACTCTTCTTTGACCCTGCTGGCAGGTCATGGCCAGTGTAACTGTGGCAGATGTGACTGCAAGGATGGATGGTCCGGGAAAAAGTGCGAACACCCGCTGTCCTGCTCCCTGTCTTTGGACAGCAGTTTAAAGAAGTGCAGAGGAACGTCCACTTTGCCCTGCTTTGGACGAGGTACCTGGTCTTTCCGTTGCCATGGTTACTGCAGTAAGCCTATAGTCTCTTTGTTCATCCCTAAGAGGACTTGGGAATGATTAGTGTGACCCAGCAATCAGGCTGGAAGATGTCTTCTGAGCAAATCGTGAGCTTAATCAGCAATCATCCATCTTTTGTCTTTCGTATCATACACATCATTGTTATGCATCAATCTAACGGAGCAATATGGTGTGTACTCTTCGATTTTTTTGTGATGTGTAGTTACAAATGTTGTAGACGCTTCAGATAGATTAAGGGGAACTTTTCAATTGCAATAATGTAAGCTGTGGATGTGCCAACTCTCTCAGTAGAACAGGCAGTGGGTCGATGTGTCGAGATTTATTATAGTCCTCTGTATGCTTCATTAGCAGCCCTTCTGGACAGAGGAACCTTGTTCTCGTGACTAAATGTGAGGCTTAGTACCAATATTAGGTGCAAATACTGAGCCAACAGTTGTGCAAACAAACAAAAAAGGTCCAGGTTATACTTGTCTCAGTCATGCACCCTTGAGCCAGTTGATGGATGATACTGAGTTGAAGGATCGGTAGCATTATATATTTATGAGGTTTAGAAACCCAACAGACTATACAAGCTATGATGCTTTGCTACTTCTATTCAAGAAATGTTTGCACTAGTACCATGATTCATAATCTAATATTGAGGTCAATCAAGATCAGAGAAATGACCTTTGTTTGGTAATATTTATGAAGCGGTTATGACTTAAACCAATTAAGTAGCACGTTCAAAGTTCATTTTTCACATTGATGTGTTAAAAGTAGGAAAGATGTGCTGATTCAATTTGCTGACAAATCAATGAGGTGAGAGCATCTCCAAAATTGCTGCTCTTGTGGGGTGTTTGAGGTCTCTGATGTGCTCAGTGTCAAAAGTAGTGAACTGGGTAAAAGTGGTGAACTGATGTCATGGTATGAGCAGTCAAGGCTCTTTGATAGATGTTGAAAATGAATCATCTGATCTAAAAGACCAGCTGCTGCAGGAATTACAGCCATTTCTGTTTGAAAGGTGTTTGAATATCAGTTTCTTGTGTATAGTGCAGCAAAAAGCGAAGATCCACATGATATTAGGTGGTTACAGTGTCATGGCTGAGCACTGTATAAATGGATTGCAATTTAGTAAATGTGATTTTGTCGAAAGGCAGTCAAGTATTACTGTTCGATTCAGGGTGTATTAATTGTCAAGAACTTGGCACAGACGGGAAGACCCAAATGCAGGACTTGAGGCAGGAGGACAGTTCAAGGGTTTTATTCAGGCAGAGGTATCCAAAGGTGAGAAAAGGAGAAAATCCACTAACAGAGCTGAGGTCGGCAACATAGGGAGTCAGACAGGAAACCGCTGGGACGTAGTGACGACGACATACGAACTGGCACAGGAGGAAGGGAGAACATTGACTAAATACTCTCAGACAAGACAAGACAAAGGTGGACACAACGATGGGAGTACACAGAAGGAGAAGATCATTGGTTAATTGAAAACATGAGGTGAGGAACACAAAATAGGGAGACAAACCTGAAACAGAGACAGAGGTGAGTGATTTCAAAACAAAACAGGAAACAGTACATGAAACATGAGGAAACCTGACACATAATCTGGGGAGATGTGACATTAATTATTGTCATCTTAAGTAGTATGTGCAGCCTGCTTGTGAACTTGTCCACTAAATCAATCAGATTGGTAAGTCCTCAAATGAACTATAGTGCATTAATGGTAAATTCATAATTGATAACTAATTATTTTCCTTCAACTTTACTACATATGTATGTCTGTACTTCACAAGAGTGAACACAACCTTACATTGAGATTGTTTAAACTTCAAGCAGAGAAACCAAATCCTTGAGTGAGAGTAAACACGTGTGCAAAATGTACACTTTAACATGTGTGCAGACATAATTTCTTGAAAATGCCACTGAGAAATTCTTATGAGTATTAAGTGGACACACAAGGCAAACATAGTGCACCGCTGGCCTTTGGCTTTCACCAGTAAGGAGGCATAAAAAAAGATATTAAGGGATCATAGAGAGGTAAATCATGCTGTGAGACCATTAACTTGCCGACTCCTACATCATCAGCGTGCAAACCATTAATTAAGATTACACTAAGCTTCTACAAATACACATAACCCAAAGTTCCTCAGTCAACACAGAGAGAAACAAATTACCTACTTTTTGCAAGACTGTGCTGCTTAATCTTTACAGCACAGTGGCCTCTGGCCACATGTAGCAAATATGTAGATTCATTTGAATTACAATAGAACTAATTACGTGATGTAAGAATCACACCATTGTGGAGACAAAAAACCCCAAAAACAAACGTACCCCACTGCAGCCGAGCTGTAATAAAACTCTCTATCTTACTTTTAAGTAAAAGAGCAAGTCTTTGAACCACAAAGATTGAAAAGGGACAGCGAGCTGACAGATATTTGTCGTCATTGGAGATGAAATACCTCCACCGTGCAAGCAAACAAGAGAGAACTACTCACTCAGAGCAGGTATATTTTTAGTAAACTTTGGAAAGCTTTTTTTTTTAAAATTTCTTTTTATCTCCAACTTGAAATGTTCCATTTTTTTTGAGGTTCCCAAAAAAAGTAACAAGTGATTAAGTAAAGATGAATGAATGACTCCATTGGCGTTAATCAGAAGTCGCTCATGGGGAGTGATCCATATGAATAATAAATGACCTAATATTTCATCAATATAGCATTTCCAACTCGCTCATTGGGAGCAAATCATTATCTGATATGAAGTCCTTCATTCAAAGTAATTTCAGTATTCCTCATCATTCCCCATGTGTTCCCCAGGCAGCACTGCTGTGAGGCGGTTAGCACTGCCTCAGACTTTCTGTTTGGAGTTTGGATGTTCTTCTTGTGCAGGAATAGATTTGTCATTGTACTCCAACTTACTGTCTCAGTCCAAAGACTTACATGTTGCATTAATCGGTGAGTTTAAGTTGGCTGGACTGGTTTCCTGTCAAATGCCTGTAATTCTCATATTAGGTGTTGCAGATGTTCAAACTATGTGTAATTAAATCCAGTGACAAGATTAGTAATTAAAGAACAGCTATCATCTGCTTTGTTTATCAATGGATGTATGTGAACACTGATTTTCATTCAATATGTTCAATCATCACACCTTTTTTCTTCTTCATTCCAGCACATAAAATTAGAGGTAGAAAAAAACCCCATGAGAATAATGTCCGACTACTGTTGAGAAGAGTCAACTTCATGATATATTGAGTAATTGTAAGAAAGACAGACAATTATTTGAAAAGCCTTTTTAAAATTCTACCTATCCAACATAGGATTAAGGTGGTCAGTCCACTACATTTTAAATACGTACAGTCACATGTAATAGCAATTTAAAAAGAAGCATGCGATCTCCAAACCAATACAACGTGCTGCCACTGGAACAGAAGAAATATTGTTCACAATGCACAATAGTCACATTCTATATTCCAATACAGTCGATGACTTCCTACATTGTTCAAACATGAGCTCTGGCCATTTGTTAATAAGTCAAAGGAGTGTCTTCAGAGGGATCTCTTGTACCCACATTTTACACCAATGCAGCAGCTTTAATCAATCAGCCTTACAGCTCTATATAGGCCATTGTTCAGCACTCTTTTACTCCATTCATTGTGGCCTGACCACTGTTGTAGATTTCAGAGGAATGCCTGTTAGTGTCTCTGTACTTCAGGAATAGGTACAGTAAAGCCTCCTGTATTCTTCTGGTCTCAGTGATTCAACATAATAATGCAGTTGGTGGTGGGCGATGCTGCAAGGACACAATCTGCTCGGTCTCAGGGCTCTCAGGATTTGTCAGGGGTTAATGTGAAGCATTGATTTCATGTTTCATTTGACTGTGGGGGAAGTCGGTAGGGAATTCACAGCTTCTCAACTCGCCAGTGCTCCAAATGAAAATAGAGGATATGTGAAATCTTGTTATTGTAGTGGCCATGGATTTTCCTCCCTCACACCGGTGGGATCAGACACCTACAACCAGATTTAGCAAAAGCCGCTACCATTGTGATAACCACATTAAAAAGTAAACACCTGCATGGCCTAGCGGTGGAAGAAAAGCAGAAAATGCACACAATTATAGTAGGACCATTTGGTACTCTTTAATATATCAACTATTCATGAGGTTTTGTGTCAGGCTTTGATTTTTCACAGCCTTAAACTACGGCCACAACAACAGGGCTGCAGACACATTTTGCTGCCTTCCCCCCTTACATAATGAACCAGCAAAGATTAACTTGCGCTGGGAGAGTTAATTAGCTTTAATTCCTCCAGCAGTACCTTTAAATTATCTCCAAATGCTGCAACAAAATGGAACTTTAAATTACTCTCTGCAAACGAACAATTAACAGGATCCATGAATTCTCCCCTTTAAAAACAGTACATATATTTTTTTTATTCCATTAAGTGACAGTTTAAAGTGCTTATTTCTATCACCGAGAGCAGTTCTGAAATACAAAAAAAAAAAGTCCTGTTCGTGTGCCTGAAAGAGAAAACTGTGATAAAGACTTGAAATAAAACACAGTTTTTCGAGGAGTTTCTATCACGCACTCACGACAACTATATTCTATGTTGAAATCCTTCACTGCACTTCATGTAAATTCATTATGTCTGCTTCTCCTCTGTAATTAGTAAATAATGTGTCGCCCTACACTGCTGTTCAGATGATCTGAGGAAACGGGATTTGTCAGAACAGCATCTCACTGTTTCTGGTGGCATGTGTGTTTCTATTAGCTGTCTTTTCCAGTGACTGCCCGCTTGGTTTAGTGTTTGAGAAATCACAGGATTTTGAAAGGAGTGAGCTTGTTGCATCGCTTTGGTGGCAAAATATGCAAACGAAAAAAGAAAAAAAGGCAGACAGGAAGCCGGGTGAGAGACAGAGAGAGAGAGAGAGAGAGAGAGAGAGAGAGAGAGAGAGAGAGAGAGAGAGAGAGAGAGAAACTGAAGGAGACAGACGTAGAAAATCACTTAGGCATGGATGAATGCGGCGGGTGCAGATGGCAGCCTGAGCGGAAAAGCCTTGAAATTTGAAACAGCAGCTTCAGAGCCTTTCTATCTGAGAGATGGAGACAAGGCGCTGGTGGATAGCACATTCTTTCTACTGTGGTATTTCCTCAAGGAAACACCTGCTTTCAATATCTTTCTGTTGATTCCTGGGATTCCTTTCTTCTCTGAAGACTGGCCTGTAGTAGACATTAACTATGTGTGTGATTGTTAATATTTAATAGCGCATACCTTTTGCACTACAGTGCTCCAGTATCCCACCACTGAGGCATGGCCTTGCTTAACCAGATGTTTAACATCTGGGCATTAATACCTGTATTTAACTTTGAAACAAAATCCTCTCCCGTTATAGCTAAACATATAGACTAAATAGACTATGTTGTCATACTAATATCAGCATTTGTTTGCGGTGGCCATTGCATACATCTTATTGGATGGGTAATGCTTTCATTCACAGTACAGGAGGAGCACAGAAGGAGCCGTCATTCGGATGAATTTATAATATTAACTGCGATGGTGGATTCTAGAAAATCAAATCCAAAGAGAAAAAAAGTAGTGTTACACATGACGACCAAGGGTTTTGTTATCCTGTTAATACTATGTGCTGTTGGATGAGATGCCTCCTTTGGACAAACAAAATCAAAGTTTAGTTGTGGCCACTCTTTAGATTCTGATGTAAAACAGATATCCACATCGCAACCTCAATGCATTGTAGATTCAAGGAGCTCTGTTTTGTCTCCAGGTACAAAGATGGAAGAAGGACTAATCTTGATGCAACGCAAGAGTATTTTTGCACTTTTGTCTGCGTGTTAGTTTCACAGCTCTATGGTGAGAGGAGTGTCACAGCTGTGGTCCTGTTTATGCAGATCAGGCACTGCAGCACGGTTTTGGTATTCATTTCACCATGACAATGGTTATTCATTTTCAATGTGCTCAGACCACTTCACTGAAAATGAGGAAAATGTGACACCATCTAGATCAAGGTTAGACAATTAATATTCCCGAGGTTCCATGTGCCAAGTCAGCACTGCTGCTGAGGCACAGACTACAAGTCAATGCTACTCAATGTTAGTATGCCTCTTAATGCAATGATATTCTTCCTGCTCAGCATCAGACAAGCTTTTATATCGTTCTTTGTATTTGGTCCAGGAATCTCTTGATTGTGCATCAATCATTTTTCTTTTACTATGGATGGACAATTTTATGGGAGAACAATTCTTACCACTTCAAGCGGTAATTGGACATGTATAAACTTACAGCCTCAAACACAATCTCAATAATCCAAAAGAATTACATGCATCATTCACTCAAACTTTATCTTGATTCATAACTTCTCACTGTCTTCTTTGCAGCCACACATGGTAATTAAAGGACTGGAACTGATCCACAATCCCCAGGTCAGGTCTCAATACTAAAATACCTAACAGAGATAGCTTCACTTCATCCAAATTACATACAAATCCATGCATTTTGCAGCCCACCATTAAAATAGCTATGTGGATCGATTTTACATTTGTCACCAAACTTGCTTAGTCAGCTGTTTCCATGTTTTATTGTGGGAAATGTAGACGTTGAAATGATTGACTGTCATCCTGCTGCTCAAGCATTCGTCCATATTAATGTTTTGAGCAGATAATTCCAACTCTACCTGTGTTAAATGTAGCATGTCTGAGTCTTCAACTCTTCTTACTGAAAGTGCTGATGTTACTATATTTTTCCACGCATTCACCTGTTCTGGTCTGTACGCACGTTTGTGGCCAGTTGCGCAAAATGTCGTCCATAATTGCTTCAAGCTTGTGTTTGCTGATTGGGATTAAAATGCTGTTAAACTCAAACAAATGAAACATTAACACACAGACATGCATGTACGCTCTGGTGTGAATGGTTTGACAACTGCTCGGGTAATCAATAAAGCAGGGGTATTATGCTATCACGGGTTGCCCGGGTAACTGAGTGCTCAAGGCAGGGCTGACGTATTTGAAGCAACAAGAGTGTGTGTGTGTGTGTGTGTGTGTGTGTGTGTGTGTGTGTGTGTGTGTGTGTGTGTGTGTGTGTGTGTGTGTGTGTGTGTGTGTGTGTGTGTGTGTGTGTGTGTGTGTGTGGTCATCAGAAGTGACGTTGACGTGATTTGGACCACATCGGGTGACGCCGCCAGTCGTGCCGCTGTCTTCTAAATTCATGTTCTGCACTATTAAACGCCAGCAATTTCACTCAGTGAGTCATCGCAAGATAAAGGCGGAAAACATACACATTATGGATATGTTTTTAAGTGTTATGGAGTGGCACTAAAAACAAAATGTACCCTGCAGGGGTACAAACAAGGAAAACACTCAGAGTGAATAATGATTGTGAACAAGGACGCACAGCTCAATAAAAAACAGGAGAAAAGAGAAAGAGAAGCACTCAGCATGCTGTGTTTTTAACCATCTGTCTTCGCTGAGCTGGGAAATTCCCTTTGTGCTGTTATTTTTCTTTGTGGGCAGGTTACCTACTTGTTAGCCCTTCTGGGTGTCTTTTGTCTGCAGCGCTAGTGAATAGGAACATTTAAAAGGTAACCAGCTGTGGGTGTCCTTCTCCTTTGTCAGTAAAGCACAGTATTAAAACGGTACAGCAACCTCAGTGACACTGTTGCACGACTTACCACGAGGAAGACAAAAACACAACTCAGCTGGAGTATGTAACATAAAACTTTTGTGTCAAGATGAACATATTGAAAACATTATTTAAAGGCCCCCATTGTGAGCCATATGGATGCATCTATTAAAATGTATGATAGACTGTGTTGCTGTTATTTACTAATGCACTGCTTTGTGCAATGCAACAAAAGATACGACCGATAATACTGTTTAAAAGTACTCCTGTCATTTTTATTGACATTTATTTACTCTGATTATCTCATTCTCAAGTGAGACCTGCCCCACATATAAAGACAACCAGTCACATAAATAAAGAACAACATATTTCAAATCACATTCTTCAATAAAAGAACAAATCCAACAACAGTTTAAAATTATTGATGAGTTGCATGTTGAGAGAACTTTGTAGGAAAATGCATTGTTGCTAAACTTTGAATGTACAGACAAGACAGTGAAGGAGATAGTGGCCTGTAAAAGTAGGCAGGTATGATGGGAACAGTCTAGGGATTGATTTGTAGATGAATGTGTAAACGTTTAAAACTATGGGAGGATACAAGAGGCCAATTGACCAACAGATTTACATCCTGAACCATAATGCCAAATGATAGACGACATCCAACTTGTGGAAAAGAATATATTACACTGAAGGTCTTCATTCGATTTTGTATTTTTATGTCAGTGGTGGTTTTATGTTGAAGTGAAATGGCAAAGGAGTCACGCCTCAATGACTACTGCTGTGTTTGTCACCTGCAGTGTTTGGAGTAAAACTTGTAGTTATTGAGTAATTCTTGTGTACTCGGGCCTACAAAACGCTGACACTTTGGTCTAAATATTGTCTTTCTGCCTGCCATGTCAGAACGGTTTAATAGAGTCACCAGAATGTTGATGATAGGAATGAATCAACACGTGGTAGCCAGGCAGTTTGGAGTTTCTCTCTACGCATAAAGATGGTACTCGTATTGAAGTAATCTGTGTAATGTTACAGCACCAACAAAGTGTTCAAGTGATAGACAGAATGCCATATTCACCAGAAATAAACCCAACATATGTTTTTTTTTTTTTTTTGTAGGAGGCCAATCAAATATTTTTAAAGAAAGTATGCAAGTACTCTGTGCAATATTTGATGTGCCCAAACATTACAGCTGAGCCAAATGACATGTTCACCTTTCTATAAAGTGCAATAAACTTTTATTTTATCTAACTTCTCCAACTACAGAGCTTGTGTAAACGCTGTGATGTCTGTGGGCATAAGAGGTACTAATCTGTATAAAGAAGTCGGGAGGTCCTGTTGAGGTTGATTTCATCATTAATTAAATGAAAATGTGATTTGAAGGATTGACAGAAAACAAAAATAAAGTAATGCTAATATTATCTTTGAATTTTGTTCCTAAGTCAAACCTTGCGCTTCTTAAGTCATTCAGTTTATATTTAAGAAAATATATTTTCTGACTTTACGTATTTGATGACTATCAAAATGTTCCTGTGTTAGCATTCATCATAATACATCAAGAACCATTATGAAGTGAGCATACCCCGTTTAAATGCTTAATAGAGGGTATTTAAGTAAATATGACTGATAAGTCTCTGCAGTTTTGTAGCCTACCCTCTGCACATAATTAATAGAGCTCTGAGCAGAGTGGTGGAATGATCAATAGGCAGGTATGCTGCACACCTCCAACCATAGTTCAGAATAGATGATGTCTTTCTAATGAGCTTCACCATTAGCCGGCATGCGTGCTCGCTAACCTCCCCCGTGGCCTTCTTCACCGGCAGCTTGCTGATTGAAGTGGGATAGCAGCATCTTGAGATGTGTGTGTGAGTGTGTTCCCCTTATGGGTGTTTATTGGAGTGAGTGATTTACATTTGAAATTATGTGACGAGAGGGAGTGTTGTCAGGTAGACTGAGTTTAAAACTAGTGGTATGCAAATCAAGCTCCCGGGTTTGGATAAAAAGCGAGAGCTCGCACAGCACTTCAGGAATAGAAACATAAACAGGAAACTGTGTAAAACACAACTGTACCAGCCCAGAGCTGAGAAAACATCTCTGTTTTTCTAGGTCAGTGTCAGTGTGGTCAGTGTACCTGCCACCCACCTGGGGACAGTCGTGTTCATGGCAAAAACTGCGAGTGTGACGATCGTCAGTGCGAGGACATCGGTGGGGAGGTCTGCGGAGGTGAGAGCACACACACACACACACACACACCCTCATGTGCACTGCCCTCAGCAAGTTATGTCAGTAAGAGAAGCTTGATTGACAGAATGTGGTGATAAACAGTCCAGATGGTGAGTTTGAGTTTTAACATCCGTGTTCCTGTGTGGAGAAGCAGAAATGTTTTCCATGCAGCCTCTCTACCAGTTAGACACTGCTCGTTTTCAGCATAGACAATAGACTTACTCAACAGTACTTCCAGTTCGTCACACCACCTGCAATTGTCTTTTTTTATTTGTTTTGTTTTTTTACCCAAAGATATGTTTGGATTGCTCAAACAAAGGGACACTTTCATAGATTCAAGTGTGGGAATAATGACATATTTCACAGAATTAACAGTTCGAAGAAGGTGGGGATTGCATGTTATGACACTGAAACTAAACGAATAGGCTGATAAACTGCATGTTTCAATTTGCGTAGGTTTTGCAAATGATTTACGACAAAAAACACAATGACTAGCATTATGCAGAAGCAGGAGCATTTACTACAGTACTGTGAGCTTAGGATGTTATTTCCAGGAGGATGATTAACTAGAAATAGTATAATTTCCATGTTGGTTTGTTTGTGGTGAACATGAAGTAATCAACTTAATCGGATGGGTCACAATCCTCACTATATCAGCAGTATCTCGGCGACAGAGATCACTTAATTTCTCACTTTAGTACAGAGGGAGAGTTTGTCCTCTGCTTTAAACCCTTCACAAAAGGAGCAGCTCACTATTCAGTAGAGTGGGCACAAGCATTGGTTTCACACTTTGCTTACAACATCACTTTGTTAGTTAAACTACTCACTTCAAAGTGATCAGAGGCAGGTAACTCTTAACCTTTATCGGTGAGCCTCTTCACTTAATTCACCCTGTTATTATCTGGAGAAACAATTTTTGTTGTTACTGCAGTGCATGTAGCAGGAGTTACACAGTAGTCAACATAAACTACGGTTTTCCTGTTAGAAATGGTGAATTTAGAAACATAAAATTAACACAGAATGATATTATCAAAGCTACATGAAAGAAAACACAGCTCTTCAATCTATTACATCATCTAAAATATAATCAAGTAGGACGTAGTTAAATTTAACAATTTAGATTACACAAATCCTATCAGAAGGATATACTGTAACTTCAAGACTACAATAAGGTTTTTACACAAGAGCCAGTGCTATGTGTTAAACATTTGGAGAAAAGGAGCCTCTCAGTTGCTTAGATCAAGTCATGGTGCTTATAATTCCATCGACTGGGATACTGTTATCTTTGCTTTGTGGCACCCTGAGCACGCACGCACGCACGCACGCACGCACGCACACTTTGATACTATGCCAATGGCATGTGGATACATTTGGAGATCCCATCATTGATATCCAAAGAACCCTCTAAAAACCCTCGAGCCTAATTTGTGGGAAATTGCTTTAAGCCTTTGAAACTACTGTTTGAGGTCTCTGGAAGTCTTGTGGGCTTAATCTAAGGAATTTCGCCAGAGCCATTGTAATGGATGAATCACAATGAGACATAAGAGGCACAATTGACATTTGATATTTCTCAATGCGCACATTGCAGCCTTCAGTGGAGATCTGAGATCTGAAATGTGCAATAAAGTAAATGATAGTGTTCCAAGAAAAGCAATGTTGAAACCATTGTTGCAGAATTTTTTTCTTTATGAGGTGAATCCAGATGACATTTTGCCCTCTTCATAGGTGACACTTACTTTTATGTTTATGTCAGGCTTAGAGTGTGGAACCAGTGTTAAAAAATGACACATTGAATGTGATCAGTGTCCCTGCTGTTACATACACTTTCAATGTGTGTGTGTGTGTGTGTGTGTGTGTGTGTGTGTGTGTGTGTGTGTGTGTGTGTGTGTGTGTGTGTGTGTGTGTGTGTGTGTGTGTGTGTGTGTGTGTGTGTGTGTGTGTGTGTGTGTGTGTGTGTGTGGTTCTTTTTTTATGTTCCTGTGGGTCGCGCCATTTCGAGTAAGTGGTGCATTGCAGCATCTGAGGGCACATTTCTCTTTTTTAAAGAGGGATGCAGTGTTTATGTGAATGGGTTACTGGCACTCATTGCATCCTAGGCTGTCTCCAGACATTTCTCCATGAAACTTCTGGGAAGAGTCTGTCGCAGCACCAAACACCAACACAGTCAAACACACAAACAAACAAAAACTCATGTGGCACACACCCACCCCTCGACACCCACACACGCTGTGAGGCTGACAATTAAGTGTGTGTACTCAGGCTGGAGGAAGCGATTTGGTGTTTTTAAGAACCGAGGGACGCTCTAAACTGCAATCCCAGCGAAAAGTGGGGGATCAGATATAAAGGAGCTTTATAGTGAGGGGGTTGTAGAAAACGTCACAGGCAATGGTACAGTCCTGTCACTGTCCCCTGGATGTTACAACATACAATCTACACTTCTTAATGTTTTGCATGGTGAATGATGTCTATGTTGTGATTCAGTCACAATACAAATACAGGTACCTCTTCTGCTGCTAGTTTGATGCTTTTGTAACAGCAAAAGAACTGGAGAACCAAAAGCAAAAATAAGACAATCCAGTATAGTCACCTGTAAGAACAAAGAGCTTAAACTTGAGCTAAAACAAGAAATCAGGCAAAAATCAAGAAACAACAATGCGAGGAACAATAAGAGACATGGACGCAAGTAATAAGACCAACTGACACCGACAAACACACTTTCTGTAATTGGCACATAGAAGGCAAACGAGCTGGAAGTCAAAATACCTTCAACAAGAGATAGTCAACAGAAAACATGAAATATATACTAAATCATTATAGAAAGTTCAGAGCTGTTGTACTGTACCACCTTTGGGTTTATAATAAAGCTCTTTTTGAAAAAAAACATTTTAGTATAGAATTTTCATTGACCCTCACAACAAATTCAATTCTGGATTTTGATGGAATTATGTGTGTTTTCATAGAAAAAGTTCTCAGTTCAGTCTCAAGTGATTGTTTTTCACATGTTTCTTATAAGGAATGTGAAGAATGTTATGTTGAAAAAAGAAAAAGGAATCACAATCATTGTCTTGATTGGGTTTCCTGGTAATTCATGGACACAATAATTCGGGGATTAATGATCGTGAAGGTAATAATGCCTCCCTGTTGGATTTTAAGCTTCGATATACAACATTTATTACTGTCGATGTATTTATTAGCCTTTTGACTATCATAGTGTTAACAATACAGTGACGATTTAGCACTATGCACATTGAATTGATACTGTATACCAGATATTTTAACATCTGCTGGATTTTTTTCCCAAGTACTTTTGTTATAAGAAGAGCCAAGTCTTTACTTTATTGTGTACTTTGCACAATAATTATGTGAACCCTTACTAGAAACGAGCATGGCATTAGTGTTCAGACAGTTTGTAGGACTCGGCTCTGCTTCCTTGCTTTCTGTCTTTCCAGTTAACATCTGCCTTGATGGCAACATTAAAGATTATTTTTATTAATGTGCACTCAACCAAAACTGATTCAACACAATAATTACTAAGTCCATGGAGGCAAGAAGCGTGGTTTTAATGTAGCCATTGCTCCGGTTTACACACTGATCATCCACACCATTAAGACCACCAACCCAATTATCTGCAGACACTGAGCTGTGGAGATGAGAAGTCTACAAAGACCACTGAAAGTGTCTTAGAAAGACTGACTCATTTTTCAGAAACATCCGAAAGATGCTCGGTTGGATTGAAATCTGCTAACACATAACATTGTCTTGTCGTATTCCTCGAACTACTGAAGGCATTTTTTTTTCTCAGTGAGAGGAGTCATCATCCTGCTGAAAGAGGTCATTTCCACAGGGAATAACACTGCAGTGTACGAGTGTGGGGTGGCATTCATCACAGCAGTATTGACTATGACTTTTCATTGTTGAAGGACAACTATGAATAAAGATAACATTTTCACGTACGAAATAGTGTAACTCGTCTCCGGTCCCTCACTTATTCCTCTGCCTTCGTCACAGTGCTCATGCTGTCACATTGTTTCCCTGTGATTAAGAATACTTAGCCTTCATCAGACGCGCTCTGCTTACGCTGCCAATCTTTGCTGGGCTGAACACCAATTTCACAATCGCCTCCCCTTCACAGTGCATGTCTAAATGCTGATGTACAATGCTTGCTCTGTGAGAGGCAGGTGCAGACTAATTGAATGAGGACTATGTTGCTGTTCCTCCAAAGCAATTAACTGCTCTTCCAAGCTGGCTGATTGAGGTAGCCATGCATGGCCTGCCATTGCTGCCACTCCACTGTGTGACACACAACGCTAGTTTCCTTTATAACGTCGCTCAACTTCCACATTAATGCATCTTTACTTCACTATTTCTCATTATACTTCCAACTAAGAAAAAAACCCAACAACAAACATTTAAGGAATTTGACTGTAAGGAGAAAGAGAGAGAAATAATTGTTTTTCTGCCTGGATTGGTCTATACCCGAGTGTGGCAACTATTTGATGCCGAGGAGAACCACTTTACATTGGATGTTGTGAGTTTATTCCGGATGAACTAACAAGTCAATCAGATTACTAAAAACATCTAAAGTTATATATCGGTAGCAAATTCAATTTGTTGCTGTCGCAAATCTATTCAAAATACTATTCAGTTTTTGGTGCATGATTTTGACACAGGAGTTTAACGATGTATTTGCATTGTCAAAGTGTAAATACAAATTGAATTTGTGCCGCATTGAAAAGCAGTCAAATCGAATGAAAACTGTGTTGAACGGCCGTCAGATTCCATCAATAAGTCTCTATATCAAACAATTTCCAGCAAGACAGTATAGATTTACCATGATGGAAATGAGAGACAAATCTTCTGCTTGTTACCGCCTCTTCAACCTACCGTCTGTTACCAGATGTGAACATAAAGGAATCAATCAATGATGCAACTGCCTCTACATAAGAATTATATTGATCTACACTCAGAGAGCTGGTGGTCTCACTGGAGATGACGAGCATGAATTTGATCTTGCTTGTTAAAACTACACGGATGCTAACAGCTATTAAGGCATCCCAGCACCCAACCGACTCTGTCAACCAATTAAACTACCATGGTTTCTGGTGTGTGTGTGAGTGTGTGCAAGAGAGGCCGTTTTTGTCTGCCATTGCAATTCTTTGTTTTTCATCTCTCCCTCTGAAGTGCTTGAGATTTATTAAGGACAGTACAAGACCAGTGATGACAGCTCCTTTCATGTCCCTGGGGGAAAATACAATAAGCTCCCCGCATCTCTCTCATCTTCCTGCAGCTCTGCCTCCTTGTACTGCCTATTAGTGTCAAGGTTCGATGTCTGCACTGTCAACCCTCCGTGTTCATATTCTTTATTGCTGTCTTTTTTTTTTCTCTCCACCAGCGTTTCTCTTGACTTTTTAAAAACTTCCTTTTATTTCTTGTGTTGTCTCATGGCCATGCCCCATATTCTGTCTTTTTTAAAATGAAGGCCCTTCTGCCCTCCGCCGCCAGGTCACGGTTACTGTTCGTGCGGACGGTGCATTTGTGAAGAGGGCTGGTTCGGTAAGCGGTGCCAGTTCGCCAGGTCCTGTGGCATGAGTGATGTGGAGAGCAAGGAGCTTTGTGAGACCTCAGACGGGGTTCTGTGCAGCGGAAAAGGTGAGCGAAAATATGTTGATTTCTATAGATCTGTCCATCGTCTCCATGGAAAAGTCTGCATCAAAGTCTCTATTTAGATGTCAAGCTCCACGTTACTTCAACTCTTTCAAAAGATTCACATCCATCTGTCTTCTACACCACATTATGTAAGATCACAGTGCAGCTTCTGACTATGGGTTAATGCAGTTTATACCCTGGACAGGTCACGAGCCTTCATAAGGCAAACACAGAGAGACAATCACACACTCCTGTTTCTACACTGACAGACAAGTTCGAGTCACAACTTCACGTCAAACAGTCTCTTTTGAAGAAATCAACAGAATTATATAGGAAAAACAAATGCGAGAACAGGCAGAGAGGTCCCAAAGCCTTAATGTTACTACACCATAGTGTGGCTCTGTCTTATCTAAAACCAGCATTTTACAAAAGGTATATCCAGTTCTGGATTATCCAACGATTAGGAGACACCATTCTAGCCAATTATATTTCCCTGTACTATGTATTAATTCCTTGCAAATTCAAAATAACAGAATTCTAGGTTTGTGGGGGAAAAAAGAAAAGTAATTGCACTTACTGTGTGTTGTAAAAAATGTATTGAAATATGTTAACTGAGTCACAAAACTAATAATCTCATACTTGGTGACCACAAGGCAGATGTTACCACCATAGAAATGACAAACAAACTGTTCCACTCCTGCAGCACTGCAGGTGGGAACTACAGATTCAGGTGATGGGAGGGGGAAAAAAAAAGAAAAACTATATTGTGTTTGCACAGCTCTACCTCACACACAACAGTTCATTTAAAAATATAAATCATCCTGAAGAATATGTCTTTGTAACATGGGAGGAAACTAGAATGCCAGGGAAAAGCTACACTGTCACCATTAACTAGTATTAGTCAAATTAACAGCTATAATAAAACATTGCATTCAGGCTTTGGGTGTAATATAATTGGCTAAATACATTGGTCAAAATATTCAATAGATTTTGATTAAATAATGTGTATTTAGACCTCTTGTGTCTGTAGACATGACACACAAAATTCATCAAAATCCAAAAGGGAACTGAAAATATGTCCATGTGTTTTTTCTCCCTGCATTGTCGAAGTAAGAAACATGCCTGATGCCTCATTTATAGGTTCATGTCAAAGGTCCAATATTATGCAAAATAGTCTTCATATAATGGTTTTCTAACACTGATAAGTGAAGAAAGTCTCATCTCACTTACTTGCTTGCTCCACCTTTTAGCAAACATGTGCTCATACAAACAAATCAGAGATTCTCCCTTCATGACATCACATGGGGAATTAACCCCTCCCTCTGGTAGTGGATACTCATCTTGACCCTCCCACAGGGAGATGGGCTTTGCTATAAAAGGAGTTATGAGGCGGCAACATTTTTTCTTTTAGCAAATGCCACTGGTACACAGACACGGCTCATTCGTATTTAAAGGTACAAACACGGAAACAGCCTGTTCTCAGTAGAGCTCACAAGATGGACTTTTAGACTGGTTGAAATTCTGGACCAAAGCTGGATTTGGGGCAATACACTTTGAATACAATGTTGCCAGACCTGAAAAGATGTATATTATGGGACCTTTAAACCACCAATGACACAATGTTTTTATTTTAAAAAAAAGATTTCCATTCATGAATGATACAACTGATTGCAATGAGAAGGAAAAAAAATGTGTTTGGTGGATAATTTCATTGTTATGACAACGTTTTTTGGCAATGAATGGTAAAACAAATGGTGCCACATTTGAAAGATCAGCATCAGAGCTGAGTATATGAGTTGTGCCAATGAAAAATGTTAGTGATGACCATACACCTGGCTTTCTTTCTTTCATTCATTCTTTCTTTTATTCATTCTTTCTTTCTTTCTTTCTTTCTTTCTTTCTTTCTTTCTTTCTTTCTTTCTTTCATTGTAATGTTGGCAGGACCATTCTAGATATATTTGCACCATAAAATATACAATTATTTTCATTACTAATTTACTTTTATATGCAAATATATTTTTCTTTATACATTCTCATGTTGAAATAGGTCTGCTGTCTTCTTAAAATATTGATGAAAAGAGATAAAAACAA